>NC_090025.1:14748544-15079544 GCF_037176765.1 Anolis sagrei | reverse complement strand
AAGCATTCACACACTATATGGTTTTGATTGACTTTTTAGCCAACTGTTTTAATGTATCTATAATCGTTTTTAATGTAGGTTAATTGTATATTATGTTTGTTTTATTGTTTGGCACCAAATGGTGCCTATTGGTAGCCATCCTGAGTGCTTCTTTGGAGCAGAGCATGTTGGGATAGAAATGTTCCTAATAAATAAATAAATATAGTCGAAGGCTTTCATGACTGGAATCACTAGGCTCATGTGGGTTTTTTTCGGGCTATAGGGCCATGTTCTAGAGGCATTTCTCCTGACGTTTCACCTGCATCTATGGCAAACATCCTCAGAGCATCCTCACTACCTCTGAGGATGCTTGCCATAGATGCAGGTGAAACATCAGGAGAAATGCCTCTAGAACATGATCCTATAGCCCGAAAAAACCCACAAGAACCTAATAAATAAATAAATAAATAAGATGCATTTAGAGGATATTTGTCAATGCCTTAGGGTAAGCAAGTGTGATTTGGCCAAGGTCACTCAGTGGGTTTCCATTACTGAGTGAGGATTCAAACTCTGGTTTCCAAGAGTCCTAGTCCAACACTCAAGCCATTACACTATGCTGGCTCAGACATCATCTTATCAAATATCACCTGACATATCCTGACATACGGAAAAATATGTCAACCATGGTTCTATGTTGCTATTTCCTGTCATAGACAATGATATCCAGTCTTGTCATCTTTCCTCCCTGTATGGAATTCTGGACTACTGCTAAGGAGACTCTGGTACAAAATGTCATTCAGCTGTGAAATTTGTAGTTGGCCCTTTGTATCCATATGTTCTGTACCTACAAATTCAACCATCCATGGCTCGAGAATATTGAATGGCAATAGTTGATAATTTTACCTTGATGTCATGAAAAGTCTCACCTGCTCATTTATACATGCCAAAACGCTTTTACCTGAATGCACACAAACAAATCTAGCCTGCCACCTGCAACTTCTTTTGGGCCAACTGGCTGCCCTATATCAACTCCCAGCTGCTAAAACACATGCATGCAGACGTCAACAGCTCATTGCTCCAAAAAACAAGCCCTTATAAAGAGAAACACTGTCCACCTGAAATAAATGCAAAGCTACAATATTTAGCTTACTTAGCAATCAAAGCATATCAAAGATGCCAGGACATCCTAAAACATAGGAAGGCTAGAGATAAAACAAGTATCTCAAAAATGGATGGTATGCTTACAGTATAGGCAAAATGAGCTCGGGTGATGATCATAGAGCTTTTGCCAGCCATTGTGATGGCCATTGAGCAGGTAGGATCCAACCTCGGACCTTCACTCTCCATAGGCCTCACTTCCACTTTCAGCCTGGTTGCCGCTGTGGTGACTCCGTCAGATACTGATATCTCCATTGTATCTTCTGCTGAGGAAGACCCATCATGGATATACTGCAAAGTATTCCTGGTGACATCCTCATAGGTGAAAGTATCTCCTTTTCAGAAAGACAAGTTGTAATCAGGATCATCTCACTCACAACATGATGGTCACATCGACATATTATAGTCTAAGGCTTCTATTTAGAAAATTGAGGAATGTGACTAAATATACATCTAGTATTTAATCTGGAAGCTACTAACTTCATGAATAAAATGAAATTACACTGAAACAATTACTCAAGATTTGTTCTGTACTTCAGACCCAGAGATGTACCAAATATAGAAAAATAACAACATATATTTCCATCCTGAGACTTCTGCTCATCCTACCTGCACTCAGGTGGTTAGGAAATCCAGAACTGTGCTTGAGGAGAGCTCCATGATGAGGAGGTTCCACCACCTCAAAGAAGAGGTCTTCAGGAACTGTGTCAACATCACCTATGGTCAGCTGTATCCCTGAACCATCCCCAAAGAAACAGAAGATAAAAAGGGTTATTCAACATCTTGGTAGAGACCAATGGAGAACCATGTTTCCATATCCAGTTCTCTAATCAACCCTCTAGTTCCTGTATGAAGCATCTTGTTCCTCTCAGTTTCCACTAGGTAATTATGGAGACAACTTAAACATACTCTGAGACCATTAGCTAGTTGCTGGTCCTTACCAATGGTGGCTCTCCCTCCTTGGCTGACTTCAAGGACTGGAGCTGTGATCTGTAAGAATGGAGGCTGCCCATCAGAGGAAAGCAGGTGGATGGTAAATACCATTTCAGGACTTGTACGGTCTCCATCGGACACTAATGGAAAATAATTAAATTTAAAAAATTAAACCAATGTTTTCCAAACGTTTGTCTTCTAAGTGTTGTTGACTTCAACTATCAGAATTCCTGACTGTTGGCCAAGTGGGCTGGAGTTTATTGGAGTTGAAGTTCAAAACAGATTAGGAATCGAAGCTGGGGAACCACTAGATTAAATACTGTATATATATATATATGAACTGCTAATGATGTTGTATATCTTCAAGTCATTTCCAACTTACAATGACCTTAAAGTGAACTTATCACTAGCACAACTTGTTCAGAGGGAGTATGTGATTCATTTCCTCTGAGGATGAAAGAATATCACTTGCCCAAGGTGACTAAGTAGGTTTCAATCATCAAGTGGGGATCTAAGTCCTGGTCTCCAGAGATGGAGCACAATTGCTAGTCTTTTAAAAAGAATTTTCCATTTGTCCTTACTTGAAAGCAAGATAAAGAACTACTTGCAATTGAAAAGGTTGGTTTTGACATATATAGTTCTCAATGGTCTAGGACAGGCAAGCCTGAAAGATTGATTAATCCCATGTGAACTGACATGAATGTCTTGATCTCAATACTCCCAGTTTCAGAACTCATGGGCATGGCTACCAAAACAAGGCCTTTCTGACCATGGAATACTCTCATCACTTTTTAATGACGTCTTATAGGCACTTCTTTGTTGGTAATACAGTCCCTTAACTTGACCTACCTACCTACCTATCTATCTATGCACGATAGTAGTTTTGAGACTAGGAAGACATAGTCCTCCTCTTTTCTTATCGTCTTGTAGTATTTTGAATCTGACCCTTGGTCTTTTTCCTTGCCAAATATATGCGGACTGGTTTTTCTGCCATTATTTAAATGGAATGTCATTAAATATATTTGGCAAGGCTAGAAATAGAAACATCAACTTTGGTAGTACATTCATCTTTATAGTTGAAATTCTACTCATAAGAGAGAGCTGTAAAACTTTCCACCTATGTAAATCTTTTTAAACTTCTTTCCATGTTAGATCATAATTATCCTTAAACAATTTGAGTTTTTAGTAGAAATGTTTATACCTAAATATTTAACATTTTGTACAACTTGAAAACCCAATTTCTCAAAGATGATTTTCGGTTCAATTTTTGTTAGATTCTTGGCCAATTGTTGTTTTCTCCTTATTAATTTTAAATCCTGATATTCCTTGGTATTACTTCAGGATAGAGTTCAGAAATCTATCTGTGTTCTTAAAAAAATCACTAAGTCATCTGCAAAAGCTTTCAATTTATAACTTTATTCTTTTATCCTTACTCCTTTGATGTCTTCTGCCTTTCTTATGGTGTTGTTCAAAATCTGTATTACCAACAAAAACAATGACTGGGAGAGGGAACAACCTTGTCTGGTCCCTTTTTGTATTTTTCAATATTTTGTCAGTTCCTCATTGACCAAATTTTGGACACTTTACTCTTTATAAATTTGTTTGACCCATCTCTGAAAGTTTGGCCCAAAGTTCATCTTGTCCACGATTGTCCATAAAAATGACCAAGGTACATTATCGATAGCCTTTTCAGCATCTACGAAAATCAGAGCTGCCTGTTTTTCATTATGGGCCTCATTATATCCAAAATGTCCAGAACGCATCTCTTTCTCTTTGGTAGAAACCTTGCTTGATCTTCCTATTTCAAGGCCTATAAGACTTTCTTCAACCTCTTTACCAATTCACAGCATAAATCTTGTAGTCATTATTTAGCAGAGATGTGGGTCTATAATTTTGAGAATCTTTAATATCGCAATTTTCTTAAGGAATTAGAGTTATTGTAGCTGATGCCAGCAATCAAGGATACTACTATTCAAGACACTTTCATCATTTGGAGTAACATTATGTATAATTATTTTTGCATTGTCTTGTAATATAATGCCAACAATCCATCTGGACATGGAGCATTTCCCATCTTTAGCTTGGAGATTGCCTCAGTAAGCTCCATCATTAAAACTGGATCTTCAAGTCCTTTTCTTTGTTCTTCATTATATGTGGAGAGAGTTTTGTTTTCCAAGTATTTTCCCAAGAGAAATGTAGATGCATCTGTAGTTTTATAGAAAATGAGTAGTAGTTGTGGAATATTTATTTCATCTTGTTCTGGTTGGTAACTTCCTTGTTTCCAGCTCTAATCTTTAATATTTGTTTCGTCTTTCTTTCTTTCTGTAACCCAAAAGCTAGCCATCATCCCTAAAAACAAGAGCTTGAGCTACCTCTAAGTATCTAAGTTAGAACCAAAGATTAAAACAAACAATCACATAAACACAGTGAAATATAAGCAGACAATTCAAGCAAAGAACAGAAAATATCTGTTTACCTGTAAAACGAAAGCTAACAGATTCAGGAAGACCTAGAGGAAATAAAAACACAAAAATTGTTTTAAGTATGAGGAAAGCTACAATATTAAAATTAAATTGCATCACAAATAATTGAAATTGCTGAGTTTTAGAGTTAAACACTATGTGTCTGTTTGAGGGTGGAAACCTAAAGTCAACTACTTCAGAAATATTCATCTTATTTGTGCTTAGCTACATTTAAATTTTGAATTATTTCATAGATCAGAGATGGGGAAAGTGCATCCGAAAGGGTGCAAGCAGTTATCCAGGGTCCACAGTGTCCCTTGCCCAACCTTTCCAGATATCTTCCTATTGAGAGGAAGTGCAGACTGGAAATGGTTAATCATGCCCCTGGAAGTCTCCAGAAGCATGATTGGCCATTTTGATGTTATCTTCTGGTCTATTATTTTTTTCAGTCCCAAAGCAGTCATTCATCATAACTGCTGTACCATGATCTATGCAAATATAGATCATGGTGAACCCAAATATAGCAGCCAGTGTAGACTTGAACGCATCGCTGTATATGAACCCACACGATCTTTTCGATCATCTGGAGAGACCCTGCTCGTGATCCCACCTGCATCGCAAGCACGATTGGTGGGGACGAGGGACAGGGCCTTCTTGGTGGTGGCCCCTCGACTCTGGGACTCACTCTCCAAGGACATCAGGCATGCCCCAACGCTTGCAGTCTTTAGAAGGAGCTTGAAAACATGGTTGGTCCACTGTGCCTTCCCAGAATAAGGAAACTCCAAGCAATATGTCCCAAATGCACTTTACTAGAGATCTAGAATTGCCTGCATGCCCCACCTATCCCTAAAATATCTATCCTATTTCACCTGATCATGCCCAACATTTTTAAAGATTTTAAGTACTACATTTGGCCCTGCCACAGGTTTTAATGCACTGCGGTGTTATTGTTTATGTTTTTTGCTTTATGAGTTATTTATTTATTTATTTATTGTACTGTTGTGTTTTACTGATGTATTTGGGCTCGGCCTCTTGTAAGCTGCACTGAGTCCTTTGGGAGATGGTAGTGGGGTATAAATAAAGGATTATTATTATTATTATTATTATTATTATTATTATTATTATAGCTTCTGGGTGAGAGGTTGAAATCTATACCTATTCACAGTTCTTTGTGGAGCAGTCTAAAAATTACGAACTTTTTTGAAAAAACTGAGGCAGCCTACTCAACATCTTCCAAAGTCTTATGTATTCTTTGTCTCAGAAACTGAATAACGGCTTCAAAAATACATGAGCAGAGTGTATGCTTAAATAGTTAAATGTCTGCCAAAAGATTTTGAGAAACAGGAGCTGGACAAGAATGTCTTCCTAATTTAAATTCTGACCTGGACAACTTATTAGATTCTGTAGTTGAAAGAACTTGAGCTGCTTCAGTGATTTCTTAAAAATGGAAATGTTTTGGCCATGAAGCCGAGAAGTACAAAGGTTTTCAAATCCTATCCAAACCAAGTATCATTCACAAATGGCAATGAAACTCATCCATAAAGGTCATTCTGGACTCAGGATGGGCCTCCTGAATTTGTCATTTGCCTTTTCCATGTCAGAATCACTTAGAAGTCCACATTAAAAGAAAAGCCCAGATCTCTAAAGGACAGAAAGACATAATACCTCCATGCATGACCAGTTTAATTGTGGCAACCAAATTAAAGAGCATTCAGGGGAAATGGTTCTGTGGCTTTGGCAAGCTCTTGCTCTATATTTCCCAGTCATTTTACTATGCCTTGAGGAGAATCGCTTCCTAGCAAACGGTGGGCTATGGATTTAGTGCCAACAGTGGGAGGCAGTGCATGTCTCCATTCTCTTCTCCGTAAACTGACAATGAAAGACATTTTCTCGTTTCAGAGGTCTATCGGGAGAATTGGCTTGTTTGTTTGTTTGTTTTGCACTTTCAAAAAATGGCAGCTGTTCGCCCTTACTATGCCCAAGAGAGCTATAGCTTAAAATCCATTGCTTCAGCCTGTTTGACAGTATGCCAGACCTTCGTGAAGGGTTTTTTTTAAATAAAAAAATGTCATGATAAAATCCAATGATTCAATAATATAAGTGGGTTTTGGATTTCATTACCTTGGAACACACAGTCCACCTAACAAGAGAATCTGCATGGCCCTGGATGGTGCATATTTCATTGGAAGTAGGTTTGTAATGAAATTATTGCATTGCAGATGGATGGGAGGGCTTTCTAACAAAATGAAATGGAAACCCAGTAAAACCAAGGTACATGTGCTTATACGCCTCCTTTATCCAGAGTCCAGAAAGGTATTTTTAAAAAGTAAACCACTGAATAACCAACAGACTCCAACTCATTGCTGTTAATGTTACAAAGATAACATTATATAATGTTACAAATGCACACAGTCTTTGGATGACAAACATCCAAAGTACAGGGTTGTTGTAGGTTTTCTGGGCTATATGGCCATGTTCTAGAGGCATTTTCTCCTGACGTTTCACCTGCATCTATGGCAAGCATCCTCAGAGGATGCTTGCCATAGATGCAGGTGAAACATCAGGAGAAAATGCCTCTAGAACATGGCCATATAGCCCGGAAAACCTACAACAACCCAGTGATTCCGGCCATGAAAGCCTTCGACAATACATCCAAAGTACAATATAATTAAGAACAAGGGTGAGACAACAGGAAGTGAGAGGAATCTTCCCCTCAGAAGAGAAATTCACTCCTGGAAGAAAAGGTGTCTCCACGGAAGCTTTCCCACCAATCCTTATTTCCACAACAAGCCAAATTTTTCAAAATCCAGCAATCACAGGGACAGAAAGTAAGGCGAAATCTTCTGAAGAGGGGCACAGACAGCAAAACAAACACCACAGGGGTGCTGACCCTTTTCTATGCGATCCAAAGCTAAAGAGTAAATATACGAGGGTTGAATGAAAAATAATGCCTCCACCTTCGTAACTCAACAGATGGCAGTACTGGTATGCGGTAGGTATTGGCTTGTTCAGTAGACTCTCCTCTACAGTTCCATTTTGGTGGAAATCCTTAGCATTCAACGGTTGAGTTGTTGGGGGTTTTATATTAAACAAGTGTATGAATCTGTGTTTCATCCATAAACTTAATATTCTACCTGATTCATTAGTGTTTCTCTTGGGACCAAAGTTAATGTCCCATGCAAACACAGAGAAAGAGATCCAAATGTTATGTGCAAACACAGGGAAAGACAGTGAGAAAAAGAAAGAAATGTGTTACCTGAAATGGGGGAGGGGGGTGTAGATGCAGGAGAATATTCAGAACTAGTAAGTATGTGTTTAACTGTGCTCTTTACTCCAAATTTAAACCTCTCCAAGCTGCTTCTCCACAAACCTTTAGGCTTCCCTATACAGTAGGACCCTCTTGTCCACAGATTCAATATCCAATGTTTCACTGCCCACCCCCACTCCAGGCACCATGTTGTGGGCTTTTCTAAGGTATGTTTCTTCCCCAAGTATAGTCAAAATATAGGGTTTGCTATTATCCATGGTTTCATGTCTCCATGAGGTGGTTTCATGTCTTGGAATGCATTCCTCATGTCTATGGGAGTTTATGTCAGCCTGTTCAGCCTGTAATTGTGTCTGATGTTCATGCTGATGTTCATGATGGGAATGATGTTCATGTTGATGTTCATGATGAGAATATTCTTGATGGGAATAGGGATGATGTTCCGGTTGCTGGGCCGGGGTCTGTTGGCATTGGGGATTCAGGGTTGCTTGGGCCTGAGCTAAGATCAGAAGAGAGGCCTGAACTGTCTCAGGAAGATTCACAAGGCCACATTCCTGAAAGAGGCCTCTCACCACTTTTCTCAGAGCAATTGTCTGAAAATGATGCTGAGATTGATTTGCCAAGTGCAGGAGTTAATGAGGGAGAGGACAGTGAAACCTTGGACAGAAAGCAAAGTTTTAATAAACAGAGGCAGAGCTTTCAGAGACTGAGGTGATCGGTTTGGCTACAGCAAAAGAGAGATAACAAACTGTTATCTGGTGAGAAGGTCAAGAAAAATACTTTCCTTTCAGTTTTGGGATCTGGAAAAGGTTTATAATAATTCATGGGAGACAGTTGCCTTAGTTGAGTCAATGTTGTTATTTTATCACGGTCTTGCTTTCAAGTGCTCTGAATTTCATGTACCAAGTTTTTGCCAAGCTTAAGTTTTGCCTATGGGATTTTCTTGCCTGTCATATGTTCTGCAGTTGATGGTGGTGGTGATGGAAGGGTTAATGTGAGTATTAGTTCTAGAGGGTTTGATAATCTGTAAGTGGGAGTTCATGGGTGAAAGCAATTAAGGGTGGAGGTATGCAAGACATGGGTTGCAGCTGGGTGTTACTGGATTTAAGGAACTAACCTTGAGATTCATGTTTGGGAGAAAAGTATCTGTTGCATTTTGGTGGTGGATGCTGCTGGTTTTTTCCCTCAGGTCTGTTGGATTTTTGGTATCCTGACCCGTCTCCTGTAATCTTGGAACTCTGGAACCTTGAACCTTTGGACTGGCTTTTGACTACGGTATAGACTCTTGATCCCTGGACTCTGTTATTGAACTCTCGGCGTTTGACCACTGGACTGGACCCTTTTGACTATGAAGTTATTTTTGCTATCAGTTTTTGTTTATTCTGTAGCTGAGTGCTATCTTTATGTTTTATGTTTTGGTCTATTAAAACAACCAGCAAGTAAGTGCTAAATACCTAAATAAGGTAGAGCCCTGGCAACGTGACACTGCCGTTTTGTTTCATGTTTTCAAGTGCCTTGTTCCATGGATATATTTGTACTCATGGATCTTGTCTCCCATTGAACCTTATGGACTATTTTGGATTTTGGACTTTTTGGACTGTTTTGCTATTTTTTACTGCTTTGCCTACATATATTCTACAATAAACTGCTTGCTGATTTTACCAAGCTGGTGTGGTGTTTAAGGTCAGAGGTGTTCCTGCTCTGGTCTACGACAGTATTGTGCATATGTAGAATGAGCACATTATGTCATTCAGGGAAAGGGGCTGTATTGTTTGAGGGTATAGAGGAGGATTTCATTCCTCAAAGCTTCCTAGAGTTGTCACCAAGAGACAGAGACAAATAGCCCACAAAGAAGGACATGGACTGTTTTATCTACTAGCTTTTTCGTTGGACCATCTTCTTACCAGCAAAGGAGAACTCCCTCATCTCTCTGATATGTGAGGCAGCTTTAGGCGGACGGTACACAATTTTACCGTGATTGACATCATCCTGTGTAAAATACTTTACTGGAAAGAGGGGCTTGTCCCTGTGTTCGACAATACCTGTGGAAACCAAGAGAGCACTTTGCTATCACAATGCAACATTTGTTTCAAACCAGTTTCAGCCGGCACCTTTTAATAAACTTTGTATTTGGTTCCTCCCATAATGACATAGGTAACTCATTCTTTCTCCATGTTAGGCTAGCCAGCTGCCAATTTTTAAGAGATGAAAGAAGAAATTATAGTCTACATAGCTGTCACTGAAACTTATTTTTTCATCTTGTCGATACAAGTCTTTAGAGTTTATACTCTCGTCCCAAATACAGAAGGGAAACACTACTGTGTCTTTGATTTCTGATTTTGCTCAGAGAAAGAACTGCAATGTTTTCCACTTCTTCAGCAAGACTACCAACTCCTGACATGCAGTATCCCTTAGGAAAACCATATTTCCCAAGGCTATGTGTGCCTGGTGAGTTGTATAGTTTCATGTCAGGTGTCCGAAGAGGATTCGGATCATACTGGCTGTCTTTAATACATACAATTTTCCAATTGGGAGATGAAATACATCAAAGTTTAATCCAGCCCAAATTGATTCAAATATGGGGTCAATCACAGACAACGTGAATGAAAAAAGCAGTATTCACAGCCTTACAGTCCAGGAGACCACTTCCAAGACAGATCAAATCATCCTTGAATCAGTTTAATAATATAATAATAAATAATTGTACATCAAATCTGGTTTTCTGTCAGTATCCATCTACCCCAAAGCTTACAATGTTGTTTTCAAGAAAAATAAGCATCATTCTTTACCTAGTAAAGATAGAGGTTTCCCCTGACATTAAGTCTAGTTGTGTCTGACTCTGGGGGTTGATGCTCATCTCCATTTCTAAGCCAAAGAGCCGATGTTGTCCGTAGACACCTCCTAGGTCATGTGGCCAGCATGACTGCATGGAGCGCTGTTACCTTCCCACCAAGGAAGTACCTATTGATCTACTCACATGTACATGTTTCCGAACTGCTGGGTTGGCAGAAGCTGGGCCTAACTGCAGGAGATCACCTCCCTCCCTGGATTTGAACCTTCAACCTTTCAGTCAGCAAGTTCAGTAGCTCAGTGGTTTAACCTGCTTCACCACCAGGGAGCCATCCTCCTCCTGCTCTGTTAAAAATAGCTTGAGTATGTTATGATAATCCTTTTTCTTAGAAATAGCTTCCTAGTTTATGTCTTACCACTTTCCCTTTGCTGCTTGATTATTGCCCTTCATGTTTTAACTGCAAATAGAGTAACACAAAGAACCTTCTTTATGATGTTTACTTGCCTTGATTTGGTGGCAAAGGGACAGTCACATTGTACACAATTTTCCCACTCGGACTCTCTGAGTCAACAAAGGTAAGATGATGTGGCTCTATAGGGGTCAAACGATCTTCTAGAGCCTAAAAGACACCAAGGGATGATATGGTGGACGTTAAGATCATTATCCAGGGAAAATAAAGGGGAGAGAAGCAGCAGATTTCCTAACAGATCATAATAAAAAATTCTAACAGCTTTCCAGATATTCTGCTACTTTACCAGAACAGTGTTACATGACTTTGGATTACTCATGCATTGCAAAAATATCATTCCAATCTATTTTTTCAAAGAAAAGGTCACTGCTGAAAAAGGATCCATTTACAGCTCCTTCATCCAAATTTTCTCTTTACCTCCCATGGACCATTAAATTGTAAGTTTCTTTCCCAGTAAGGCACTATAAGCAAAGAAAGGAAGAGTGCAGCCATTTTCTCAAAGGACACATGTTACCAGCGGAGGAAATTACATGTTGCACCAAAAAGTATGTATCAGTGTCCCATCAGCTGATCTTAAACAAGAGAATGCTGCTGTTAGTTAGAATGACCAGGCGAAGGTGAAATGTCAAGCTGGCAAGAAAACAATTCCTATCAACCATCAGAACCAGTTTGGAGAAGCCTTTTGCCTACTATTGTCCCACTCTACATTAAACTGCATAGATGCATTTGCTTTTTATGTTTTATGACCATGAAAGCTTTAGACCAAAATATCTGATGTGATCTCTCCAAAGCTAACCAAATCAAATCTAAATGTTTTCCTTGCTTGAAAACTATAGTTTGGGAAAAATTATCACATTTTAGGGGAATGCTGATTGGAGGCTTTGGGGAAATGTAATTCAAAAAAGAAAACTTTGAATCTTTATCCTAGATTAAGAGTATCATTTTTCCTCCACATTTGCAGGTTTAATTTTTATGGATTTGATTAATAAGATGGACCCTAATGTGGCTCTATGGTCAACTTCAGCCAAAGGTTGGCCAGACAGCTTGTGCTGGAGGACCTGGAGATTCTTAGAGATAATACCTCTTTAGGAATCTCTAGGTCCTCCAACACAACTCTACAATCAAAATTTGGCAGAAATTGAGCAGAGAATTGCAGTAGAGATTCCTAGGTTTTTGTTGCACCCCAGCCGTGGGACACCTTTTCACTCAGATACCATGCAGGGACAAGAGAATCTACTAAGTAAAGTTTACTAATAAAAATATGGAAGATAAGAAGAAACACAACAAACAAGACCAATAAAAAATCCAAAAGATAAATCCAGAAACTCCAAAGTTGCTGAGTACACGTGACAATCAGGTTTATGAATCAAACCATAGGAATTCAAAACTTGGAACTTCACTTTGAGTCAATACAGTTAAACAAGGCAAACTCCATACACTTGATCAAAGTTAAATCCAAAACTTGAGAATAAAACCAGACTAAAAACCATGAAGAAGTGAACAGGAATTACAATCCAGAAACTTGAACACTTGAAGAAAGACCATACAACTTAAGAGTTGTTCCCACTTGAAATGCTACGTTGTTTCACAAAGAGCAGTCCACTTGGAGCCCACTTAAAAGTCTCAATTCTTTCCCATGACATCACTCCAGGTATACCTGGTTCTTCGCTGCTTATCTCGAAGCCACTGGGAAAAGTGAGTCTGTCTCTCTTTTACACTCTCTTGATGCAGCTGCAGCTGCTCTGACCTAAGGAAAGACTCACACTCCCCCACAGTCCTCTCAGGAGCAAACTACCAGGAGATTCACTAACACATTTCTCCATGTCACTTCCATCCCCCAACCCCCCTCCTGAGACCCCACAAAATCCCCTTCCTCATTCTCTGAAGCATCAGATTCTTCACAAACCACAACAGTTTTTCCACTTTCATGGGGGTCTTGCACCCCTAACCCCAGAACATGGAGGGCTGACTGTATCGCCTATAAACTCTGGTGTAAGTTTCACTTAATTCAGTGAGGCTCCTGCTTAAATAAGGGAATACAAATTCTTAATCTTTGGATTGTGTTTATAAACTAAACATTAAATGAAGAAATGTAAATGTGCATAATTTAATGAGCTTCTGTGCATGCCTTGGGGAATGCAGTCGTACTTCTTGATTTGTTTGGACTTACAGTCATGTGGAAAGAAGACCCAAGGGAAAGCAGAGGTGAATCTGGAGAGTGTGGTAGGATGGCAATGTTGAGCAGGTGGGTGTCCAGATGGGCTTCTGGAGAGGATGTGCTCGATACCTGTAAATATAGCATCACACAAATGCAGCCAAGGCCATGAATGTTTTATACCATTACAAGAGATAGATAGATGCACCTGTTTTCCCAAGTTTCCCCATGCAAGTTGCGGTTGCTGAAGCAGATGATGCTAATCTAGGACATCTGTAAAACCTGCCATTTCAAAATATCCACAGGATATTTTCCAATAGGCAAAACATTATAGGTAGGAAACATATGAATAAACCAACTGGTAGCTTCCTCTTGACAAATGCACCGTCATGGCATTTTATCTACAGCTGTACAGCCATTGCTTGCCAAGGACAACCTTGATTCTCATCTGTTCCAGAGTTTGCTACATAATGCGCAATGGTAATTCAAATATATTGAAGACTCCAATGGGATATAAATCTCTGCTTATTTCCCTATCACATAGGAAAATTAAAAACTTACAAAGTTTCCTCGCTGGACATTTTTCAATTTATTGCTTCATTAAATTTTGAGGCACCTTTGTGAAAACATAGCAATTTTATGGGACAAACTGGTATTTGGTGTAAAATATGTAGTAAACTTTTCTTTTATGCAAAAAAAATCTTCAAAATATGAAATATCTGGAAAAAAAACTTTTTTTTGCACAAAAAGTGGTTTCTGCAAAGAACCCCCTCTTTTTGGTGCTTATTCTACTGCCAACAATAAACACACATTGGTCTTTTTGCTATCACACAGGGTTAAAAAAATATTAAGGGTTCTCAGTGTTTTCCAAAAAATGTCTCAAAATATCAACAGCCCTTTTCACAGAAGAAAACTTGTGAACATTCTGTATACTGCATGTCTAATGTTGCATAAAACAACGGGGAGCTGTTTTCAGCTTTGCAGAATATTAAGCATGCATTGCCTCTTTTGTTGACTACCTTCACCAGATTGTCCTTTTTGTTGACTCTCCCATGGTAACAGCCATTGCATCTGGTTGCAGAACAGACAAGAATAAGAAGCTGGGCAACTGCACTGTCTCAGGAGAAAACCCACTCCTTTCTGCTCCTTTTCTGATTTCTATTCCAGCAGTTCACATTAAGTATTGTGGAGAAGAGCAAGCCACAGACCACCTATTACAATGCAGTCTGAGCCCTGCCACATGCACAACAGAGGACCATCTTATCACAACACCAGAGGCACTCCCAAGTGGCCAGCTACTGGTCAAAGGACATTTAGCATAATGCCAAGTTTTTTAAACTCTGCGCTTTTCAAAAATACATTACAACTGTTCCCTTGGTTTGCTTCTGATATGATAAATAAAAATAAATAAAACGTTAAGTATTTCCCAAGAACAAGTTCCCCCCTTCCTTTTAGACAATAACCCTGAGAGCCGGGATGGTAAGATGTTCAAGGAGCCCTTCTTGGCCAAGGAGGACAAAAGCTTTATCCACACTGCAGAATTCATGAGCGATCACTCATGGTTGAGCTTGATTGTGGGGAGGTGGGTCTATAAATGACTGTGAGGATCTATTTGGGATCTGCTTGGTTTTACACATTGAGGATGTAGGTTTCCAGGTGGAAGGTGGTCACGACAAGGAATTGCTTGATGTGCTTTCCTCTTGGCATGTTCTTCCTTTCACCCTCTATTTGCACTTCTTCAAAATCCTTATCATCGTTAGTAACAGCACTGCATTAACTACCATGGCTTAAAGGTAAGGAAATCTGTGCTTTATACAGGGTGACTTATCCAAAACCCTAAATACTCCAAAATCCAAGACCATCTACATAGTGACATCTTTACTTTCTAATGACTGAACCTTGTTTCATACACAAAATTATCAGAACTATTGTGTATAAAATTACTTTCAGCCTGTATGTCTAAGCCATTAAGGCAGTGGCTCTCAATCTGTGGGTCCCCATATGTTTTGCCTTCAACTCCCAGAAATCCTAATAGCTGGTAAATGGGCTGGGATTTCTGGGAGTTGTAGGGCAAAACACCTGGGGACCCACAGGTTGGGAACCACTGCTCCAAGGTATACATGAAATATAACTGAATTTGGTGTTTAGACTTGGTTCCCATCTCCAAGATATCCCATTAAGTACCTATATGCAAATACAGATTTTCCAAAATCTCCCCCACCCCAAAAAAATCAAAGTCCAAAATACTTCTGGTCCCAGGCATTTCAGATAAGACACATTTGACTTGTAGTTTTGTGATATTTACCATTTGTGTCAGAGAGATCTGGTGCCACAACAAACTACGGATCCCAGGATTCCAATTGGATGGAGCCCATGGTATCAATGGTATCAAAGTATGAAACAATAATTCTATAATGTGGATTGTTTCAAAGATGTGGAAATAAATAAACAATGAGCTTTATCAGCCTATCATTACCAATACACAGTAAAACAATGAGACAAACGTTTTGCTTCCATATGACAACAAATCATTAATGTGACTGGAATTGTATTTCTTTACTGAAACAGAAGCAGGGGTTTTGACCTTGAATTCACAGTCAAGACTAACTGGATTACGAGTTACTATGTTTTAGGGTGTTTGCTTCCTAGAAGATTTGTCTAAGATTAAATTATTTCCCTATGTGTGGGCATGTGGGTGTTAACTAGGTAGAAAAAAACATTTAAAAACATAACTATTTCTATTAGTGTTAAAATAAAGTTTCTCTCCTCATAACTTTTTCTGCCTTCATTATATCACCATGATTGATAACGCTTGAGCAACAAATCATACTAAAATGCTAATTCATTTGCACTGGTCCTGCCTGAATTTATTTATTTTTTATCATTTATGGTCGCACATGCAAAATGTAAGTTAAATTGTTTTCATCTAAGCATATATGTTGGTATGATCACACACACTGTACATACACACACATTCAAACACAGACATAGTCGCAGTTTGTTATTATTGATCCCTATTCTAAATTTCTGAATATATATATATTCTGTTAATGGGGCTACTGTTTTCACTTTTGTTTCACACGTACTATTATCAATACCTTCTGAAATTGGCCCTGATCAAAACAGAGAAACTTTTAATCTGTCTGGTGACAAGATTTCATCTCAAACCAATTCTGAATGTTTTTTATTCCCAATTATTCTTTTTACCTTAATTATATCTGAATATTATGTTTGTTTTGTTTTTGTGGTGGTGTGCAAAATCTGGTTAGCTAATGCAAAAATAATCCTGAACTATTCAAAACCACCTTGCTGCACAGGTGGCATATAATTAAAACATGATTAATTCAGTTTTCTAATTTTCAATTAATGGATTGACAGATTAATGGCATTTTAGCTTCGAGGCAGAGCACCTTCTGGGAGGACACTGGGAGGCCCTTCTGTAACTTTGAATAAAAACAGAGGCATACATCAGACAACAAAGCCTCTGACAAGGAACCTACGATTTTACAAGGCTTTTAATATCTATTCCTCTTTTTGTGCCTTATTCTTTGTATAGTTGGGTTTTGTTGTTTTTTTTTGCCTCCAGAATTTACATGAGGACAGTTGTGAAGTGGGCAGGAGAAACAAACTTTTAATGCCAAGTTGTCACAGCCGGTTCCATAAACAATGCAATAAAATTAGAAGTTGCCTTTAACTAGTCAGCCCAAATTGACCAAGAGTTCACCCTGGATTGTTGTAGGTTTTTCAGGCTGTATAGCCATATTCCAGAAGCATTCTTTCCTGATGTTTCGCCTGCATCTATGGCAGGCATCCACAGAGGTTGTGATGTGAGGATGCCTGCCATAAATGCAAGTGAAACATCATGAGGGAATACTTCTGGACCGTGGCCATACAGCCTGAAAAACATACAACATCCCAGTGATTTCAGCCATGAAACCCTTCGACGATACATGGTCACTCTGGATATCTACATAATATCCTGGGACATTTGGTCCTTATCATGGAGTATACTGTGTTAACGCAGTCCAGCCATGCGCTAAGGAAATTTGGGGAATAATCTGAAGTTTGGATGAAATTCCTGAGCGGTTTGGTCACAGGGTGGGCAGTATGACTGGATCCAGTGCAGATTAGTCCACTGTCCACACAGGCTACCACTGCTATCCCCTTTCACCTGCAAACAGAGAAAAATGGGCAAATGAGGCCCATGTATTTGTTGCCACTGCCAAGCTGCAAAACAGATCCAATGTGGGAAACTCAAGCTGGTAATAATCACAGAGTCGCCTCAGGGAACCTAGCCAATACCTAAAGGAAATAGCTATAAACATTATAATCACTATAATCAAAGAGCATTCTGAACCCCACCAATGATAGAATTGGGCCAAACTTCCCACTTGGGTCTCCCTCCAGCCTCACATGCTCTCCCTCGCCTACACGTGTGCACCATACTGCCATGCGTCGAGCACACCTGCTCTCCCCTCTCCGCTTGGAGTATCAGAAACAGCCCTCCCCTTGGTTGAGAGGCCAGCCAAACATAGCAGAGGAGGGCTTTTGGTGGGAGGATTCACCATCCGTTTCCAAAAACGAAGACAGGTGGAGAGATATTCAACTTTCTCTGCCAAATGAGTTTCTAAGACCATCAGAAATATATGTTTTCTTGTGGTCTTTGACAACCCCTCTGAAACTCTCTCGCGGCACCCCTGCTATAGTGTGATGAAGTACTAGTAAGTGGAGAGAATGCAGGCAGTACCACTGAGGTCAGACTAGGATCTGACCCCATAGTGTCAAAGACTAACTCTTGGAATAACCTTTTCTTGCCATATCTATTATAATTCTTGCCATATTCTGTTAATTCCTGGAAACATGCTAGAATGTTTTTGTTTATTTTCTTTTGAGGTGCATGTGCCTCTTTATAGAGCCCCTTCTGCTTCATTGTCTTGACAAGTGCTTTTATCAAAGATCACTCTAGTTTTAGATAGGCTTGCAGAAGCTGTGTGGAAGTCTCTAAAGAGAAAGTTGATGGAGGCAATGCAGCAGGAACAGATGCCTCTATCCCCTTATGCCTCAGTGAAGGATCTAGATAGACAAGATAACTCTCTTGAATTTGGCAGACTCTCTCTCCAACAGCTTCAACATTGATCCTAAAGATGTTTTTTGGAAACCAAGGGAAGCTTCGAAGTTAACAACTGCAACATTAGCAGGAGTCTCAAGCAGATGCCTAGGAAGCCATAAAAAGGCTTATTTTCAGCAGCTTTGTATGAACTTTCTAATTGAAATGCTTTAAGGTGAGAGACCCTATTTCACAGGGCTCATGGGGTAAAAGCTTGTCAATGTCTACAGGTTGCCAAGATAAAATGGGCAGAGTTGATAATTAGGAAAGAGTAATAATAAAAATAATTACTTTTTTTAGGTGCCACAGGACTGTTTTTCTCCAGCCCATATATCACGTTCCTCCTTCTCTGGTCTGTTGCCATTTGGAATCAAGATACCCATTAAGTTTCAAAATAGGTCATCCTGAATTACTGCAGATATTTTCCCCCGCCATTATGAATGTTGCCAAGCAATTAGCAGATCAATGGCTGGCCATCATAGAGAAAGACTGATTTGGAAGCCTTGCCACCTCATTCCCAGCCAACACAAAATTAACTGGGACATATGAGACAAACCATGTAAACAAACAAAGAGAAGAGAATCTCTTATGAAGGTTTTGGGGTCCTTCAAGATCTCAAATCCGAGAGAAATTACCAAAACTCTGGAAACACACAAATGGCAGGCTAGCGGCCATTGCAAGGGGATAATTTTAATTCCATTACATCGGGTGCACTGCTCAGCCTGGAGCAGGGAGAATGAACACCAACTGCACTTGCAAAGGAACCCACTCCCCAGCATTTAGTGAGTATCTTATATAATTTTACAGAAAGGCACACAACAAATAACAACTAGACAACTGTTGTTCAAACTGCTGCTAATATATACACACCAACTCTAAATACTACCACTATACTACTCTAATCTCCACCACAACAATACATAAAAGTGTCAGACTACACAGAGAAGCCATTGAAATCCACAAGCATGTGGACAATTTCAACAAAAAGGAGAAAAGCATAAAAATGAATGAAATCTGGCTAACAGTATTAAAAAAACTCTAAAATAAGGATAGTAAATAAAGAACATCTCCGAATGTATTCTCCCCTATGAACCATCAAGATTACTAAGATTGTCTGGAGGGGCCCTGCTCTCAGTCCCTCCGGCCTCACAAGCGCAGCTGGTGGGGTCGAGGGACAGGGCCTTCTCGGTGGTGGCCCCATGACTCTGGAACTCTCTCCCGCCAGAGGTCAGAACCGCCCCAACAATCCTGACATTCAGGAAACAGGTAAAGTCGTGGTTTGGAGACAGGCTTTCGAAGAATGAGACAACGATCTGGATGGAAGACGGTGTATATTCGATATTTGAGTTTGGTGTGATGACTGACCACTGTAGTTTTAAATATATGAGCTTTTTAAATGTTTTATTGTAATGTGTACTTTGATATTTTCCCGATTGTATGTGTTTTTATGGTTGGAAACCGGGCTGAGTCCCTCTTATGAGGTGAGAAGCTCGGTATATAAAACTTTGAAATAAATAAATAAACAACACTCAAAAAACAAGGGAATTCCAGACAGGAAACAATCAGGGACAGCGAAAACCTCCCAACAAAGGATTTCCCCAGGTGGGAATCAGCCAGACTTTGAAGCTGCAAGGCCATTCAATGCTAATCAAGGTGGCCAATTGCAACATTCACACTTGCCTCAAACAGACAAAAGTTCTTTCTCCCATCCTGGACATTTCACAGATATATAAACCTCACTTGCCTAGGAGGATCTTGAACAGAACCCACTGATTGATACATGACACGCAGAAGACATTTCAGACCCAACGGACAAAGTGGTGGACAATTAAAGCTTGAGAAACCAAAAAACAAAAGATTGCTCAAATCCAAAGAGAGAACATTTCTAACAAAGGAACTACTGAAGAACTTGATAATGAACTGAGGGGAAAGTTGGGACTTGCAGGAATACAGATGCATGCTACGACCATACCAATCACTCAACTCCATATCTTCCCAAAGGCTGCACTGCACAAGCAGAGGTGACCACAAAGGAAAAGCATGCTGCCTATAATATTGTAGGAAAGAATTAACCATTGTGCTCAGTAGCCATAAAATACTTCATTTAATGTTTGTCTAATTCCCTTTTCAAGTTCTCCAATCAATACATCCTATGACAGCAAACTACACAGTGTAACATCACAGTGTGATGAAATACTTCCTTGTATCCATCTTGCATCTACCTCTATCCAGCTTGCCTGGATATTCTAGACCAGTGGTTCTCAACCTGTGGGTCCCCAGGTGTTTTGGCCTACAACTCCCAGAAATCCCAGTCAGTTTACCAGCTGTTAGGCTTTCTGGGAGTTGAAGGCCAAAACATCTGGGGACCCACAGGTTGAGAACCACTGGTCTAGAAATAGGAGAAAGGAAGTTGAACATCTCCATATTCATTTTCTCCACACCATACATAACTGTATACATCACTATGGTGTCCTCATCTCCTGCCCTTTCTTCTAAGCTGCCTAAATACCCTAAAGCAGTGGTTGTCGACCTGGGGTCCCCAGATGTTTTTGGTCTTTAACTCCCGGAAATACTAACATTTGGTAAACTGTGACAATGAGGTTAATATGTTTAATGATGAAGTTGCTCTAGATCAGTGGTTCTCAACCTGTGGGTCCCCAGGTGTTTTGGCCTACAACTCCCAGAAATCCCAGCCAGTTTACCATCTGTTAGGATTTATGGGAGTTGAAGGCCAAAACACCTGGGGACCCACAGGTTGAGAACCACTGCTTTAGATGCAGAGAATGACAATAGGATTCCTGTTCAAAGTGACTTTTCTGATGAGAATGTTCCTGAAGGGTCTGGGGATGATGGTTGGTTCCTTAGGCCTGAATTGCTACCAGAGAATACCCAAGGCTTTGAGCCTGAGAAAGGCTCAGCACCTGGGCCAACTGCAGAAATTAATGAGCCATTAGATAGGAGAAATGCTTTCCGTCAGCACAGAAAAACAAACCAAGTTCTCAGGCGCTCTGCCAGATTGCAGGAGATTGATAGCAGATTCAAAGATGTGATGAAATCTGTTCCTTGCCACTTGGGATATAAAGTAGATTAGGGGATAAAAGTGCCAAGTACAGAATCTGGAGTCAGGTGAAGCAACGTTGGAATTGAGTCAAGTCAAGACGTTGTCTCAGGTCCTTGGAAGCCGTGCCTTGGATAGATTCTTGTATCAAGTACCTTCTAATTTCCATAGTGCAGTGGCTTGTTTGATTCATGCCCAAGTTTTAGATTTTTGCCTTGGAAGTTCCAGTATTTGTTGTCATTGACTCTGAAGGAGTATTTCCTGGATTTGTTGTTCCTATCTTCCCTTTTTATCTAATTGAATTTACCTATTTTTGTGGATTGCTTTTTACTGCTACTGCTTTTAATTATCTTCAATAAACTGCTTGCATATTATTATTATTATTATTATTATTATTATTATTATTATTATTACTATCTTTATTTATACCCCGCTAACATCTCCCAAAGGACTCGGTGCAGCTTACAAAAGGCCAAGGCCCAACACATCAAGAAAACAACAGCATAACAAATACAACAATAAATATACTCATAAAGCAAAACAATAAACATTAAAACAATAGCAATAAACATTAGACAGTAACACCATGACGCATTTAAAAATGAGGCTGGGCCAAATGTAATGAATAAAATTAAAAAAATCTGGACATGACAGGTGAAATGGATAGGTTTTTGGAGATAGGTGCGGTGTGCAGACAATCTTAAATCTCTAATAAAGTGCATTTGGGGCATGATGCCAGGAGTTTCCTATTCTGGGAAGGCACACTGGAACAGCCACGTCTTCAAGCTCTTCCCAAAGACTGCCAACGTTGGGGCTTGTCTGATGTCCTTGGGGAGAGAGTTCCAGAGTCGGGGGGCCACCACAGAGAAGGCCCTGTCCCTAGTCCCCACCAAACACACTTGCGACGCAGGTGGGATTGTGAGCAGGGCCTCTCCAGATGATCGGAGATATCATGTGGGTTCGTATACGGAGATGCGGTCACGCAGGTAGGTGGGTGCCAAACCGTTTAGGGCTTTGTAGGTAAGCATCTGCACCTTGAATTGGAACCAGAAAATGAATGGCAGCCAATGGAGCTCCTTAAACAGGAGGGTCGACCTCTCTCTGTAAGTAACCAGTTACTCAGCTGTGTGGTGTTTAAAGTCAGAGGGCTTCCTGGCCTGGAGTGCAACAGGTACAGCATGTATGAAAATCCCCAAACATTTAAATCTGAGATGGGGAATACCAGCTTTCCAGTAATTTCTTCTCAATTTCACTGATACAGCCACTGGGAAAGATTGTGGAAGTTGTCACCCAAACAACGAGGACAACTGAAGTTCCTATGCCTCATTTAAAACTTTTATTATATAAGAGCTGCTCCCATCCTATGATCATTATGATTGTCCCCTTCCTCCGCTTTCCCCAGATTTACAACATGCCTTTTCACCATGCTGAACCCATGGGAAATGGTGGAAGTGCTGGGGGAACCAAGGTAAGTAAATAACACATTCATAAACTGACATGGGGAATCTATTTTACGAAAGGTCATTGGTAATGCAGCTCCCAAAATGCTAAGAAAAATCATTCATCTGTATTTTTCCTGCAGCGGCAATCTATTCATTATGAGCCTGGCAGATGGATTATTGCTCTGTGCGAGGATCCACCTAACTGTGACGTCTTGCCGCCAGTATATTTTGCCAAACAATTATGACTACTGCAGAAAGGTGCTCCTGCATAAAAAACCAAAACAGAACTCCCCCAAGTCATGCAAAATTCATACAAGCTAACAGCAACACAGCCATTAAATTAAAGATTAGCTTGTTCAACATCCGGCACTTCAACACTTTCTCATTATCACTTATGTTAATTACCTCAGAAATTACCTTAATTGCCTCCCCTGTGTTACAGTAATAGCTTTGACGCGGTAAACCAAAATGTACAAAATATTGCATGCAAGCATTCGAGTTAGCTTAGCCTTTCAGGAGAGTGTTAAACCTTCCAGGCAAGAGAGAGGAGAGCACTGTCAAAAAGACACTGCAGGTTAAGTATCCATTATCTGAAGCGTTCAGCACCAAAAGTGTTTGGGATTTTGGATGGATTTGGAGGAGATTTCGGAATACATTTGTTTTCATATGTGTCCATAAGGTGATATCTTGGAAATGGGACCCAAATCTAAACATAGGTAAAGGTTTCCCCTTGACATTAAGTGCCTGACTGAGGGGTGGTGCTCATCTCCATTTCTAAGCCGAAGTGCTGGTATCATCCATAGACACCTCCAAGGTCATGTGGCCGGCATGACAGCATGGAGCACTGTTACTTTCCCACCAAGGCAGTACCTATTGATCTACTCACATCTGCATGTTTTCAAACTGCTAGGTTGGCAGAAGCTGGGCCTAAGAGCAGGAGCTCACCCAGTCACCAGATTTGAACTTATGACCTTTCAGTCAGCAAGTTCTGCAGCTCAGCAGTTTAACCCACTGTGTCACCAGAGGGCCCTATACATATCTGATACTGATAGCATGTAATTTTATACATAACGTTTTCAAACCCTTTAGGCAAGAAACAACACTTCTGTACACTGAATCACCAGAAAGCAAAGGTGTCAATCTTTCAGCCACTTGTGTGAAGCATTTTGAAATTAAGAGTATTTCAGAATTTTGGGTGAGAGGTGCTCAACTTGTACTGGCATTTTGCATCTTCAGAATTGGATTCAATGGACCATAGCTGTACAACTACAGGAAATTTGTAAATAACTATTGTTATGGTGAATTCCTTCATGGATTTCTGGCAAGTCATTTGTGGATATGACAGCAATTCCTGCTGTTTTGCAATATAGATAGCAAATAAAGAAGACCTTGGGTGCATGTTTGGTTATATGTAATGCAGACAAAGCCTACCTGGAAGCGGAAGGAGTCGCTCTCTGTCTCAGACCCAGAATGCCTATACCATATGACGCCTTGGTTGATATCCTGCTGAGTGAAAGTAGTAGTTGGAGAGGCTGCTCTGCCATCAGGTAAAGGCTGCCATCCTAACCCAGGGTCATCTGCAGGCATGGGGACCAGAAAAACCACTTCACCTGAAAAAAGTAGAATCACAGAACCATCAAGTTAAAAGACACTACAAAAGCCATCCAGAGATTGCTATCCAGCTTCTTCTGAAATACCTCCACCACAAAAGACTCCACCACACTCCAACAGCCTATTCCACTGTCGGTCTGCTCTCATCAGCAGCAAATTCTTCCTAATATCTAGCTGGAATCTCTTCCCCTTTATTTTGAATCCATTGCTCCATGTCTTTGGAGCAGCAGGGAAAAAAACCTTGACACATCTTCAATGTGACAAATATTTAAACACAGCTATCATGTCACACCTCTTAATCCTCTCTTCTCCAAGTGAAACAAACTCGCCTCCCTGAGCTGTTTCTCTAAAGGCATTTCTTCCAGAGCTTCAATAATTTTGTTCACTAGGTTGCTGTGAGTTTTCTGGGCTGTCTGGCCATGTTCCAGAAGCATTCTCTCCTGAAGTTTCATCCACACCTATGGCAGGCATCCTCAGAGGTTGTGAGGTCTGTTGAAAACTAGACAAGTGAGATTTCTATATCTGTGTAATGTCCAGGGTGGGAAAAAGAACTATTGTCTGCTTGAGGCAAGTGTAAATGTTGCAGTTGCCACCTTGATTAGCACTTAGTGGCCTTGCAGCTTCAAAGCCTGGTTGGTTGCTGCCTGGGGGCATCCTTTGTTGGGAGTTGTTAGCTGGCCCTGATTTATTCTTGTCTGAAATTCCCCTGCTTTTTGCATCTTGCACTTTATTTACTGTTCTGATTTTAGAGTTTTTGAATACTGGTAGCAAGATTTTGCTCATTTTCATAGTTTCCTCCTTTCATTTGAAATTGTCCACATGCTTGTGGACTTCAATGGCTTCTCTGTGTAGTCTGACATGGTGGTTGTGAGAGTGGTCCAGCATTTCTGTGTTCTCAAATAATATGCTGTGTCCAGGTTGGGTCATCAGGTGCTCTGCTATGGCTGACTTCTCAGACTGAATTAGTCTGCAGTGTCTTTCCACAGATATAGAAATTTCACTTGCCTCATTTCCAACAGACCTCACAACTTCCGAGGATGCCTGCCATAGATGTGGGCAAAACATCAGGAGATAATGCCTCTGGAACATGACCATACAGACTGGAAAACTCACAGCAACCCTGTGATTTGTGCCGTGAAAGTGTTCAACAACATTTTGTTCACTTTTCTTTTGGACACATTCCAGCTGGTCAATATCCTGTCTGAATTGCAGTGCCCAGAACTGAATTCCAGGTGAGGTCTGACCAAAGCAGAATAGAGTGATCTTATTGCTTCCCTCGGTTGAGATGCCATACATCTATTGAGGCAGCCTAGAATTGCACTGATTTTTCTAAATTCTCACATCACAGTGTTGACTCATACTCAGCTTGTGGTCTACTAAGACTAGTGAAAGAGCATTTTGAACAATGGATAGTCAAGAACTGCTGGCCCTTGAACCTCTGCTCCATGTTCAACCATCCCATATGGGAACCCATTGCAGTTAACAAGACTTGGGCATTTCCCTAGGAAATGCAGGATTCCTAGGGAATGTCATGATCCTAAAATCCACCCATCCTGATTCACTGCTGGCTCACCTCAATAAAAAGAGATATAACCCACATTCAAAAAAGTAACTTTTCTAAGCTCTGAACTGAAATCCAGTTTCAGTAACTCTGACAGAAAAATCTGAAGTCACCTAGAGGCTGTGTAATAGCAACATTTTTCAAGCATTATTAAAGGTGTTTGGACAACTCTCAACAAAAATCCTATCAAACTGGCAATAATACTGAGATTTAGTATTAGTATTGCTGCTTCTAGTTGTCTGCTGGGCTGAGAGCGGGACACAACAATTCATGTCCATAATCTATTCTGACGTTGCAGATTCAGATTCCATTACGCTGATGTTTTGGATTCCCTTGTCTTGCTGTCCATGTTTGTGCAACTGACAGATTGAATCTCAGTGGGGTTCCTGTAATGTCTGTTTAATATCTGAATGCTAAATTATTTAAAGCACATACATCTCAATTAAATAAACCCACACACCCAGCTGATCCGGCATGTAATTGATACATCATTTTCTGCATCTTTCTTCACAGTCTTTATAAAACCATGCTGCAGCAGTTAAAGTCAACTTGGATCATAAATGCAGAAAAACAACTGAAACAACAGCAACACTGAGACCCCCAAAAGGTAACAATATTATAACAAGAGCTGAATCCAGTTAGTAGCACTGAAATTACATTCAATTTACAGAACAAATCAATAGAGATTAGATCTTTGGGAAACTAGGCATTATTGACCAGGCACTAAATTATCAAAAATATTTTGTTTTTCCAAATGTTTTGGACTTTAGCTCCCAGAACTGAGTTAAACATAGCTAAATTCAAAACATCGGTGGGACCAAAGTTTGAGGCCATTGGGTGAGAGAGATTGGTTCTCAACCCATGGGTCCCCAGATGTTTTGGCCTTCAACTCCCAGAAACCCTAACAGCTGGTAAACTGGATAGGATTTCTGGGAGTTGTAGACCAAAACACCCAGAGACCCATAGATTGAGAACCACTGGGTTAGAGATCTCCAGCACAAAATTATTTTTTATTAATCATTTTTATTGCAGAGTTTTTGAGATAACAATAAAAGAAGGGGAACAAAATGGGTATGAAGGAAAGTAGGAAATTCAGTGGTTAGAGGGATGGGTAGGTGGCAATTGGGAAAGGGAAAATGTGCCGTCACACCCAGACCCTATAAAAATAGAACTAAGATGTGTTTATCTTTTTGTCTGGGCGGACCGCAGGGTCTTTCTTTAGAAGCTTGAGATTCCCAGAAACTGAGGCTACTACAGGCTTTGAACATCAAAACAGAATATTAATTTCTCAAAGTCCTTGCAGACTTGGCACAGCTTGTTAAAATTACAAACAAAACAGTCAATTGGTGAAACAATAGAGATGATCTTTCTTTCTTTTTCTTTAGTTACTGAGGTAACTTTTCCCCAAAAGGCAGAAGAAAATCCTGGGATCTTTTCACCCTAACCCTGAGCTGCTATGGTTTAGAAAAAAGCAGGGTTTTTCCCTATCTATAGCTCAAGGGTAGCTTTGGAGATGAAGTAATGCTCAATAATACTCAATGACTCAATATCTATCTATAATTAAATTGCTCAATTACTCAATTGCTATTCTATCTATCTCAATTAGCTTCTTAATCTATATAACTCAATAGCTTCTCTGTCTAAATAACTCAATCTATAGTATCTCAATCGTTCTTATAATGGTTTTTTCAGAGTTACCTGCCTGACCAACAGCACATCTGAAGCTTTCTTTCCTAATGAAAGAGGCAGGGAAAATTCCAAAATGGAGATCTCAAACCAGGAAAAAGGGCGGTCTCTAAACCCAAAAAGATATTTTCTGAACCAATAGCTGCAGAAGGGACCTGCAGGCTGGCTTTCCAGCCTCTAATGCTGTTAACTTTCAGACTGCAGCTGAGATTGTAGCAACCCTGGGGAAATGCAAAGGAACACTATCCCATGCAACTAAAAGGTAATGCAAACTATGCTCCTGGAAGACAGAACAGAAGAGGTAGGGTGGGTAGGGGGGGGGGGGGGATAGGGGTTGGGAGGCTTCCAGTTCATTCTTTAGAGAGGTAGTCTTTGAAGAATAAATTCTCTTTAGAGTTTTGCTACCTAATTGTTTCTGAAACCTTTCAGTTAAGGTTTCTAATTGGTCATATATTCAATTTCATTTTTTTCTTGCAGATATATCCTTAGTGAGTTCCAGTTAGTTTGTTTTGCTTTGTTCTGAGCTATTAGTAATTGCGTTAATGTGTCCATATTCATGTATTCTGCTATCTTAATCATCCATTCTTCAATTGAAGGCGGGTCTTTTTCTCTCAATTTCTGAGGTATTGTTATTTTTGCTGCAGCTGACATAGAATAAAATCTTCTCTTCATTCTTATCCATCTCAAAGTCCAGCATGTTCAGCAAATAATATTCCGGTTTAAGATCAAATTTTACCCTGATAATATTTTGTGTGAATTTGAAGAACATCATAATCAATCCTGCTATATGCTTGCAAAATGTGGACTGTCTACAGATCTCACATTCAACTCCTGGAATGATTCCATCAGCATTGTCTCTGAAAAATACTGCAAATCTCTTGGGAAGACAGGCAGACAAAT
The DNA here is from genome assembly GCF_037176765.1 of Anolis sagrei. NCBI lineage: Eukaryota > Metazoa > Chordata > Lepidosauria > Squamata > Anolidae > Anolis > Anolis sagrei. Next base: position 15,050,967 of record NC_090025.1, on the reverse strand, counting down.
GTCAGCTGCTGGAAGAAGCAAAGACCACCAGCATTGAAGCGATGCTCCTATGCCATTAACTCCTCTAGACTGGCCACGTTGTTTGAATGCCCGATCACCGTCTCCCAAAGCAGTTACTCTGCTCCCAACTCAAGAACGGAAAATGGAATGTCGGTAGACAGGAAAAGAGATTTAAAGATGGACTTAAAGCCAACCTTCAAAACCGTGGCATAGACCGAGAGCTGGGAAGCCCTGGCCCTTGAGAGCTCTAACTTGAGGTCAGCTGTGACCAGCAGTGCTGCAGAATTTGAAGAGGCACAAATGGAGGGCAAAAGGGAGAAATGTGCCAAGAGGAAGGCACATCAAGCCAACCCTGACTGGGATTGCCTTACACTTGGAAACCAATGTCCTCACTGTGGGAGAACATGCGAATCAAGAATAGCTACCTACGTATCCACCACCAAGACAGTACACTTGGGGGACCATCATCCTTCAGCTATGAGAGATTGCCTAAGTAAGTAATTGCAAATTACAGGATAATTTCTAGGGTAAAGCCACATCACTTAACGTGGCAAATGTGTAGTGTGGATATACCTAATGGTCAGGAAAACAGGGAACTTAGAAAATGATATGGGATAAATCCAAAACACATGAAGGATCAAAGTTTGAGGCCATAAGACTTGAGCTGTCTAGCAGAGAATTCTAAGCATAACTCATATACAGTAACTACAAATCACATAATTTTTCACAGCACTTGGAGTATGTGTGCGTGTGTACACGTACACACACACACACACCACCTGTTGTTTTTACTGCTGTCTTACGATCTTCCCGAAGGTTTATTTATTTACATCCCAAGGAGATGATATCATATAAACCTAGATATTTCCAGTATTGTACCTTCTAAATTTGGGAGAAGGGGTTCATCCACTTATTCCCGTCCTGAAGCAATAACTTCTCTGTTTGCACCATCAATTAGTTGCCAAGGAGATAATTAAGGATGATACAAGTAGAGAAATTATGACTTTAGAACGTGGAGAGGCTGCAGGAAAAGAAGAAGCCCTGAGGATAAAATCACTGCCTTGTACACTAATGCTTTCCATTCATAATAATTAGCAGAGAGACCCCATAGACAGCACGAAGGCACTAGCTTTTTATTTGAGCTCTCTCAATATAAAGTGACGGTTGTTCAGCTCTAACAAGGTGGTTTTTTTGGAAACCATAAATTTATTTCAAGCAACAAAGCTGTTGTATCTATAGTAGAATGGGGGGGAAATACAGCATTTGGGGCATATACAGATCCCCTACACAATTTATGAGACCCCTAACTCTCCACCGGCATTCCAAAGCAAATTTTCACAAAGGGAATTTGATGAGCATTTGAGGCACATAAAATACTTCAGTTTTTAAAATTTGGGAGAAAGGAGCCCTGAAGACCACAGTGGTGGTGGGTACAACTCTACAACATCCTAAGAACTGCCACAGTGACTGAATTGCTTGCAGTGCTTTCTGCCTATCGAATTTTGAAACAAATTGGTAAGTCTAGCTCAACTGAACATTGCTAGGAATTTCAAGTACAGACGATATCATGCATCTTTACTAAAGATGTCAATAATCCAATATTTTGTTTTCACAAGCAAGGATGAATAATTTCTACAGTTCTTTCCCTACTGAGGAAAAAATAAAAAAAATTATATGCAATGCTCACCCAGTATTCACACATCCCAAGGTGCAAAGATTTATGCATGAGAATTATAGGGTTTTATAAAAAGAGGGGGGAATATACACTTAATTTTTTTTGTCATGTCAGGAGTGACCTGAGAAACTGCAAGTCGCTTCTGGTGTGAGAGAATTGGCCATCTGCAAGGATGTTGCCCAGGGGACGCCCGGATGATTTGCTGTTTTATCATCCTTGTGGGAGGCTTCTCTCATGTCCCCACATAAGGAGCTGGAGCTGATAGAGGGAGCTCATCCGCCTCTCCCCGGATTCGAACCTGGCACCTGCCGGCACAGGGGCTTAACCCACTGCGCCACCGGGGGCTCCTTATACACTTAATAAATAAAGCACTTTGACTGCTGTGATTCAATATGATGGAATCACAGGAGTTGTCAGTTTATAAAGTCTTTAGCCTTCTCTGTCAGAATTCTTGTACCTCACCAAACTACAACTCACAGGACTCCACAGCATTGAGCCATGGCAGTTAAAGTGGAGACAAGTTGCATTAATTCTATAGTGCAGATTCACTCAAAGATTTTCCCTCATATTTTGTGTGTGTGCAAGATTGCTATTTTCCATGCAAACCTCAAGAATGCAGCATGGTGAAATCCTGTACAACAGTGGTTCTCAACCTTCCTAATGCCGCAACCCCTTAATACAGTTCCTCATGTTGTGGTGACCCCCAACCATAAAATTATTTTCGTTGCTACTTCATAACTGTAATTTTACTACTGTTATGAATCACCATATAAATATCTGATACGCAGGATGTATTTTCATTCACGGGACTAAATCTGGCACGAATATCCAATAAGCCTGAATTTGAATACCAGTAGGGTTGGGGAGGATTGATTTTGTCAGTTGCTGGGATTTATAGTTAACCTTCAATCCAAGAGAATTTCAAACTCCACCAATTATGGACTTGAACCAAACCTGGCAACCAGAACTCCTTTGACCAACAGAAAATACTGGAAGGGTTTGGTGGGCATTGACCTTGAGTTTTGGAGTTGTATTTCACCTACATCCAGAGAGCACCGTGGACTCAAACAATGAAGGATCTGGGCCAAACTTGGCACGAATACTCAATGTGCCCAAATGTGAACACTGGTAGAGTTTGGGGAAAATAAGACCTTGACATTTGGGAGTTGTAGTTGCTGGGATTTGTAGTTTACCTACAATCAAAGAGCATTCTGAACCCCACCAACCATAGAGTTGGGCCAAACTTCCCACACAGAGCCCCCATGACCAATATGTTTGTTCCATTGATAAAATGTACCACTAATCTGCAAATGATGCTACAATGTGATTGATGTATTGTTGCAGACCTATTAACCCAGTGTTTCTCAACCTGGTTTAATAATACTGTGTTTTCTGATGGTCTCTGGCAACCCTTCTGACACCCCTCATGACCCCCCCCCCCAAGAGTTCCAACCCCCAGATTGAGAAACGCTGCTGTACAACAATATCACACAACTATTTTTTTGTGTAAGGTTATTGCTCTTTACATTAGAAAGAACAAAAGTCCACACATACACAAATATGTGAGTCTGTCTGTAAATTTGTTTCTGGTGGAGAACTCCAGCATATTTATGCATCACACCACCACCGCCCACAACACGTATTCTGCACAGAATTACTGCCCAGAACCCTTCAGGATGGACAAATACTGAGCAAAAATGTCACTCCTCTATTACTATTCCTAGTCAGATTTTCTCAAGGAAGAAGGCAACAACTAAAATGATCAAAGGTCTGAAGACCATGTCCTATGAGGATTGTCTTAAAGAGCTGGAAAATGTTTAGCCTGCAGAAGAGAAGGGTGAGAGGAGACATGATAGCCATATGTAAAATGATGTAATAAGGAAGAGGAAGCAGGCTTGTTTTCTACTGCCCTGGAGACTAGGACTCTGAACAATGGGTTCAACTTACAGGAGATTTCACCTGAACTTTAGGAAGAACTTCTATGTCTATGAGAACTGTTCAGCAGTGGGATATGATGCCTCAGAGTCTGGTAGAGGCTCCTTCTTTGGTGGCTTTGAAATATTATTTTATGAAGAGTGAATATTATTTCCATGCTTAATCTCTTCTTACCATAGCGTGGCTGATCTCGAATAGTATAGACAATTGCAGAATCGCTGACTCCAGGCATCTCAGCTTGCAGAATCCTGTTGGTGATCTGTAGCATCCCTCCCTCTGGGACCCATACCATGGGGCTGGCAACCAACCGAGGGATCTCACTGGACTTCAAAAGGGACTGCAATCAAATAAAGTCATCAAACATTTGCAGATGCTAGAAATAAATTAACAGGAAACACAGTTTGAACATTATTTAAAAGACCAGAAATGTCACAACTTACCAAACACTAGAAATAAAAAAAAATAAGTTTGAACAAACTTCCTTCTCAGTGTCCCCAGTAATTCTTCTCCAATGTTTGAAATGAGCCAGGAGATAAAAACAAAAAATTAAGTGGGCTCATGAGAGAGCATTGGTATATCATTCCAGGGCTTGGGAAAAGTTCCTTTTTTGAACTGCAGCTTAAAGAATCCTGCAGCCATCATTGTCAATGAGACAGATGTCAACATATAAACACAAATTTATATGTCAAGCTAAACTCAAACCAATTTTGGGTTTAGCTTGAAATCTGTCCCATTGACAACATTATAACAGAAACTTTATGATGAATAGACTTGCAACTTTATGGTGAATATGGTGAACAGCAACTTTATGGGGAATAGCTTGCCCCACCAGTAAAATAGATATCTTGACCACCAATCAATCAATTTGCCTCAAGGAACTGGGAAATTGTTGCTTCTGTTTGATGTTTGATCTTATGTCTGATATAATAGGCTATGTTTTTTATTTAATTTTAGTTATTAAGTAATAATTTGCGTTTATATGTTGGGTTGCTAAATTTTGTTTGTATGGATGAATTGTCTCAGGCAATAGGGACTTTGTCCCCCACACACACACTCCATTTCTATGCATTAAGGTGCTTAGGTGGTTTCATATTTAAGATCAGCAGCCTGGGTCTATTCCAGAGTAGTGGGATCTGAGGGAAAAGTCAGGTTTCCCCTCAAATGGGGTCATATTTAAGACCATATTGGAGCTCCATATGCACTGGGGTGCCATATACAGTCTATAGTCCACAGTTCGCCAACCTCTATCCTACTGCCCTCAGGGACACTGGTGTATCAAGGTCAGTTTACAATCTGGGCAACTCCTATAGTAAGGTCAAGGGGAGCTTCAAAAGCTTTAAGCCAGACCTTATGAATGTTGGTGTACATGAATATATGCCATACCATCACAATCCGAATTAGAATAGTTCAGTCTAGAGTATTTTTGAGAACAACTTCCATTCCAATTACGGACATCTCAGAATTGCCATTACCAAGCTTTTTTTCCAAGCTCTGATCATCGTTCTTCACTGATTGATGGGTACAGGAGCAGGAAAAAAGTCATTACAATTAGCAACTAAATTTTCTGTAGATCAGTAATACCAATTAATCTATTAAAATATGTATCACTATTCATTATCATCAACATTAATCTTTTAACACATTTTAAATCATTACAGAAGCCTAACGATCTCCATGCACTTTTCTTGGGGATTCCCTTTGGGGCGTGCGGGATGATGGTGACTCCAATATGCTCATTATAAAACATAGGAAATCTGTTTCAAAAGTAAACTGCAAAGTTCCTTCAGCTGGAACAATCCACTACGTTTGAAAGTATCAGAAAGCATACATTTTCATAAGAAATGGGTGTTCCTCTGAGAAAACTGAAAAAGATTATCTGGAATTATTACAGCAAAGGAGAAATTAGAGAGACTTGATCTACTTTGAAGTCGTGTAAGCATATAGGATATTCAAAATTGCATTGCTTAAGAATCAAAGAATATTCCTAGGTATAATATCAATAGGGGTGTTATATACCCTAATGATACCAGATCCTTTTTATCTTGGAAGCTAAGCAGAGTCAGACCTGAAAGCCAACAAATACCAGGTGCTTTAGGCTATATTTCAGATGAAGGAACCAGCAAACACCTCTGAGGGCTCTTCCAGACAAGCCCTATATCCGAGGATCTGATCCCAGGTTTTCTGCCTTGAACTGGAATAAATGAGTCCCCAATGCTGAACCCCACGAACGAGAGAATCGGGGCAAACTTCCCACACAGAAACCCCATGACCAACAGAAAATACTTAAGGCCATCCAGTCCAACTCCCTTCATCAGGGCAAGAAAACGTAATAAAAGCCATCCTGACAAAGAGCCATCCAGCCATAGATATAGATAGTAGGCCTGGGTAACAACGGAAAAATTTGTTTCTAAAATCGATTCGTTTTTTGGGGTTTTTTGCATTTCGATATTTAAAAGAATTCCGAAATTTTCCTTTAAAAAAGTTTGATATTTACGAAATTTCGTTAATATTAACGAATCAATTCGTTAAAATGGCGGACGCGGTTGCGCAACGTGAAAATAATAGTTTTAAATAATAGTTTTAACCTCGGAGAAGGAAAGAGGGGGGAAAGAGAGAGAGAGAGGAGGGGTGAAATCTCTATTCTGGTTTGACAATGCTTCTCAATAATAATAATAATAATAATAATAATAATAATAACAAACCACTTTCTGCCTTCGTGCTTGTAAGGCACAGTCAAAGCACTACTGAAAGATGGCCATCCATTCTTAATAATAATAATAATAATAATAATAATAATAATATAATAAATATAATAAATATAATAGTTTTAATCTGGAGAAGGAAAGAGGGGGGAAAGAGAGAGAGAGAGGAGGGGTGAGATCTCTATTCTGGTTTGACAATGCTTCTCAATAATAATAATAATAATAATAATAATAACAAACCACTTTCTGCCTTCGTGCTTGTAAGGCACAGTCAAAGCACTACTGAAAGATGGCCATCCATTCTTAATAATAATAATAATAATAATAATAATAATAATAATATAATAAATATAATAAATATAATAGTTTTAACCTGGAGAAGGAAAGAGGGGGGAAAGAGAGAGAGAGAGGAGGGGTGAGATCTCTATTCTGGTTTGACAATGCTTCTCAATAATAATAATAATAATAATAATAATAATAACAAACCACTTTCTGCCTTCGTGCTTGTAAGGCATAGTCAAAGCACTACTGAAAGATGGCCATCCATTCTTAGTAATAATAATAATAATAATAATAATAAATATAATAAATATAATAGTTTTAACCTGGAGAAGGAAAGAGGTTAGGCAGGCAACAGGCAGGTCTCTGAGTGCTGCACTGCTGTGTCTCTTTGCCTAATGCACGCAGGCCAGAGTGAGGAACGAGGTGAGGTGACGACAGGAGGAGAGGAGAATTTGATCCACTTAAGCAGAGGCCAGGGACCCGGAAGTGGGTAAATGCCGACCGCTTGCAACCAGGGAGAGGGGAGGGAAACAACTATAAAACTTGCACCAGACATACGGAAATAATAACGAAACAATTACAAAACAATTACGAAATAGCTTTAAAAATTTGTTTCGTTTTTTAGTTGCTCCTGAATGGTTTGTTATCGCTTCGTTATCAAGAAAAATAACGAATTATTAACGAATTACGAAATTAACGAACGAAACCGCCCAGCCCTAATAGATAGATAGATATGATTCACACACACAGAGATAAAGTATCATAGATTTGAAAGGGACCCCTAAAGAAGGACAATGATATGTTGCATGTTCCTGAGTTGGCATACCAGACACTCTCCACATCAACACTGACAAAGAAACAGCAAGAAATACTGTTTACCCACAAGCACAAAGAAATTACATTTATTAGAAACCAACACTTTCTCAATACTTTATTTTCCAGATCAGCAGACTGGGCCACAGCAATGCGTGGCAGGGGACAGCTAGTACATACATACATGCCAAGAAAATGTTAGCAGCCGACACTTGACTTATTTATTTATTTACTAGCTGTGCCCTGCCACGTGTTGCTGTGGCCTTTAGTAGGAGTTTTGAAGTCTCTGCCTGGCCTCTCTTCCTTCCTTCACTCGCCCTCTTTCCCTCTTTCTCTCTCTCACACTCCTTCCTTTCCTCTCTCTCTCTCTCTCTCTCTCTCTGGCATCCCTCCTTCCTCCCCCTTCTTTATGCTTGTGTGTAAACTTGAGTATCTTCTGTTGGTCATGGGGGTTCAGTGTGGCATGTTTGCCCCAATTCTGTCGTTGGTGGGGTTCAGGATGCTCTTTGAGTGTAGGTGAACTCTGAATCCCAGTGACTACAACTCCCAAATGTCAAGGTCTATTTCCCTCAAACTCCATCTGTGTGGATATTTGGGCGTATTGAATGCTTTGGTCCGGATCCATCATTGTGTCTTCAAAGTCGCCCCTTCCCTTCTCCCCACCCCTTCCCTCCCTGAGTCACTCCTTCCCTCCTCCCACCCCCTCCGGAAAAACACGCCCCCTCCCTTCGCCCCACCCCTTTCCTTCCAGGAGTGTCTCAGGGAGGAAAGGGGTGGGGCGAAGGGAGGGGGTGTGTCTTTCCAGTGGGGATGCGGCGCGGCGAGGCTTGGAGTGTGCGGAGCGGGGCTTGGAGGCAGCGTGGGAGGGGTAAGATGAAGGAGGGGGTGGAGGGAAGGGGGCGGGGGAAAGTTGTGTTGTTTGTGTGTGTGTGTGTGTGTGCCGTGGGGAAGTGCGGTGACGTGTTCGCGCTGGGCGGGGCGAGGGAGGGAGGGAAGTGCGTTGGCCGTTCGGCCATGTGTGCACGCGCGCTGGGGACTTTGCGCCAGTGCGCATGCTCAGTTGTTTTGCCATTTTTTCTGTGTGTGGTTGTGTTGTTTTGATTTCTGACTGGATTAGTTTGTACCTAGTGGGTTGTCCTTGGGGCATGGCAATTTTGGTGGAGTTTTGTGGAGGGGTTTTAGAGTTTTGCTTCCCCGTTGGACGCCAGTAGGAAATTTATAGATATAGATTTACTATATTTATATACCATCCCTCTAGGCCCACAGGTGACTCGGGACAATTTACAGTTGGTACCAAGACCATAAAATAACATTTCAATATAATAAAACAGTCGAATAATAAAACAATTACAGAATCAATAAAATCAATAAAAACATGTAACATTAGGGTCTCCTAATTAAAAAACATCATCCAATCACATCATCCAACCATTCTATTTTCTTACCCTGTATTTATAAATGCCTGCTCAAAGACCAAGTTGTTACTCTCTTTTCCCAAATATTAAAAAGGGAGGGGCTGATCTGATGTCCTTAGGGAGGGCATTCCATAGCTGAGGGGGCACCACTGAGAAGGCCCTGTCTCTTGTCCCCACCAACCATGCTTGTGAAAAAGGTGAGACCGAGAGCAAGGCCTCCCCAGATGATCTTAAAGTTCTGGCAGGTTCATTAGGAGAGATGCGTTCGGACAGGTAAGTTGGGCCAGAACCTTCTATTTTCTTTTTCTTACCAACTATTTGGAAGGGACACAATTCTGTGTGGAACTACTTATGATCTATGTGAAAATATATTTGGGATACTCTATAACACATCCTTCATGTAGCACCCAAATTATCTTAATTTGGCAGGGACAGTCCCGGTGAATCCCGTGTCATCCCAATTTTCCATCTGCTTTCAAGATGTCCTGTTTTCTATTTCCTCCTACCATTTTCCATCTTTATTTCCAGCTTACATAAATTGTTGCAAATTGTATTTAAAGTTAAAAAATACATCGTTTGTACTTAGTTAAGTCAGCAGAGAGGAGAGGAGAAGTTCAAATCAACCTTTCCACTGGGGCCACAGTGGTGCAATGGGTTAAACTCTTGTGCTGCTGAACTGCTGACTTGAAGGTTGGCAGTTCGTATCTGTGAGATGGGGTGAGCTTCTGCTGTCAGCTCTAGCTCCTGCCAAACTAGCAGTTTGAAAACATGAAAATGTGAGTCGATTAATAGGAACCGCTTTGGTGGGGAAAGGCAAAAATGATGCTACAAGCAGTCATGCATGCTGAACAATGAGGAGGTGTCTATGGACGCAGGCTCCTTGGCTTGGAAATGGAGAAAGAGCACCTCCTACAGAGCCAGTGATAAGCACTGCCTCCAGAAGCCAAGAATGAAAGAAGTCGTTGCCTTTGTCTGTGTTTTATCATCTCATTGTATGTTATTGTAATAAGGCATTGAATGTTTGCCTGAGTTTGCTTATATACTGTAATCCGCTCTGAGTCCCCTTGGGAAGAAGGGCAGAATATAAATAATGTGTTATTATTATATTTTATTATTATTTCATTAGGTTCAGGCAAAAGCAATCTGCTACTGCCTCTTATATCTTGTAAGGTCTTCCTCATTAATCACTTTTCACATCATGAACACAACCTGATGTTGGGTAAACATGACTTTTAGCTTTCATCTATGAGAAACAAGAAGATATGCTTCCATGCACAATTTACTCCCCGAATGAGCCGAACTACAACTTCTTGCCTTCAGTAATATTTAGGGAAAGAGAAGGAAGAACCCAAATTCTAGAATCATATATATGAATATATATGGCTTTCCAAAAACTACTTTGTATGGTTTTTCAAAATTAACTTACAAAGCCATTTATAGAATCAGAACATAACAATATAATTATAAAAGCAATAAAATATAACAGGAGAACAAACGGCTAAAATGAGAACCAGTTGCACAGCTGGCTATATAAGAGCAGCCTTGATGTCTATACAAAATGATGAGCTTTCTTTTTCTTTTGGAAACTGGCCAGGACTGGGGTGGTAATGAAAAGCATTAAGGTAGTTCTCATTAAGGTAGTCAACTTTTCCCTTGATTACAACACTTAAAATTGCAGGTAGGGACTCAACATAATATTAGAGAGCCGGTATAGCAATTTAAGTGCTGAACTCCAATTCCAGAGACCAGGATTCGATTCCTTAGAATTTTCCCTGAGGGATGGAGAAAGGAAGCCATGGCAGTTGTCTTAATGTGAAACTTCTCAAACACAATGTGATGGCACCTACATTTAACTGAACGCGGATGACAATGTGAACTACTAACATATTTGTAAATTGTGACAAAATGAAAAATTGAGGAAGTTTTGTCCTTGCTGGGCAACATGATAATGTTTTAAAGTCATTTTGTGTTTTCCCCTCCCCCATTTCTTTTTGAGTGAATATAAAATTTTATTTACATACATTAACAGCTTATACCATCTCCATATGACTTTGTACACATTTTCTTTTAATCTTATTGACAAATTCTTAACCATTCTCCACTTTAATACCCTTTTCCAGTCAAGATCCATCAGAAGCCCTAGATCTCCTTCCTATGCCTTTTCAAACAACTTCAGCCCTATTTCCTTACCTATTAATCCATTTTATTGCCTATAGCAGGGAAAACCAGCTGATTCCTAATCCAGCTAAAACACAGACATGTGCTTTTCACCTTAAGAACAGACAAGCATCCTGAGCTATGAGGATTACCTGGGAAGGAATCCCACTGGAACATTGCAGCGCACCCAAATACCTGGGAGTCACTCTGGACCATGCTCTGACCTACAAGAAGCACTGCCTGAATATCAAGCAAAAAGTGGGCGCTAGAAACAATATCATACAAAAGCTGACTGGCACAACTTGGGGATCACAACCAGATACAGAGAACATATCTGCCCTTTCACTTTGCTACTCTGGCACACAGGCCCAGTATGGAAAACATGTCACCACGCTAAAACAGTGGATGAGACATGCTGCATTATCATAGGATGTCTACACCCAACACCACTGGACAAATTATACTGTTTAGTTGGTATTGTACCACCTGACATCTGCTGGGAAGTAGCAGCCAATAATGAAAGGGCCAAGGCAGCGACATTTCCCGCCCATTCCCTGTTTGGGTATCAGCCTGCATGCCAATACCTTAAAGTAAGAAATAGTTTTCTAAGATCTACAGAGATATTCACAGGAACACCTCAGCAAGTAAGAATCCAAAAGTGGCAGGCTAAAACCCAGAAACTTGGTCAGTGGCTGAGAGTGGATGAGGAACTCCCCCTGGGCACACTGAAGACTTGGTGACTTGGAAGGTGCTGAACAGACTGCGCTCTGGCACCATGAGATATAGAGCCAACCTTAAGAAATGGGGCCACAAAGTGGAGTCCATGACATGCGAGTGTGGAGAAGAGCAAACCACAGACCACCTATTACAATGCAGCCTGAACCTTGTCGCATGCACAATAGAGGACCTTCTTATAACAACACAAGAGGTTCTCCAAGTGGACAGCTACTAGTCAAAGGACATTTAGTATAATGCCAAGTTTTTTAAACTTTGAATTTTTAAAATACATGATAAATAAATAATCCATTATATATATTTCCCATTTCTAAACTTTTTTCTTTTTGCAAAGAAAGTCACATTTTTACACAAAGGAAACTTTTGTGAAATTTTTGGAAACAAATTCCTGAAATACGAAAAACTTCACAACAATTAACCTTTCACCATGGGATATTTCAACATATTGTGACACTCTTTCTCATCAAGGAAAGGAAATATTATTTGCAATCCTGGCACAGATGGCAGAGCGCACATGAATATTTTTTTGGGAGACACAAAGGAATATTTTTTAAAGAAAGGGAAGGTGATCTGCATATGCTCATGGATAATTTGCCTTTGCCAGAATAGTTTTTTTTCAACTGGATCCTCTGAATGCAGTGTCTTCAGATTACAGAAATGGCTTCTTTAACAATCGGATTGCTTTTAGACTGAAACAGCTGAGAACACATTTTGCAGCTGCCAGAACACAGTTGAAATGGATTAAATATTATCTCAGTTCTGTTAGTGCTTTCCATTATTGCTTTGATGTTCACATGTTCATACCATTTTACAATGCGGATTTTTTTCCCCAAAGACGTCTATTATTCTTGAAGCCATTTTTGCTGAAATTCTGCAAACATCCTTTGAAACCAGGACACACTCCACCGAAATGGTTCCGTCATTCATTTTAATAAGCCTCATGTTCTCAGATTAAGAACGTGGGTATGGGAAAGAGAAACCCTCCAGCTAGGGTTATACCAGGATCTGTAACAGCTTTTGGATAGAAACCAAGAAGGAGAAAAGAAGAAAGGAGGCGGCGGAGAGCAGGCAGAGAAAGAAATCTTCTTTTATGTCTGTCTAGACACTGCTTCTCCAGGAATAAACCTGGCATCTGGTTTTTGCCTCCCAAGGCTATTGTGGAAAGGTGATCATTAGGCTACGGCAGAAACTGGGCATGTGCCAACCGTACTTCAGAGTCAAACCTCTCTCACACCAGCAGCTTTCCTCACTCTCTTTCCCAAACTGTTGCAAAATGGATTTGGGGAAAATAATGAGACAAGCAAGTGTAGAATTGGCTAATAAAGCAAATCGTATTCAGCAATTCACCTTCATCATTTTTGGTGCAAAGCCTGTGTGATAACCGAAGTTGGGATATAATGTTCTCAATAGCTCTGTAAAATCAAGCATCCATCACTTTGCTGCTATATAAGGAAGATAGATGGAGATCTACTGGTACAACTCTGGGCTGCTAGCAGTAGATCAATATATTTTCTGACTTCCAGCAGTCAGAGTCACTGGTCAAGTGGATAAGGCATCATACATGGAGCTGCGGGTTATGGTTTCAAGTGTCACTTGGGTGTCTGTTGATTATGGAAAGAGCGGAAATTGAGTGATAAAGCATGTCTATCAGGTGAATTAGGGTCACAGGCTCAACTTCTGTCTGAAGTCCTTGGCGAGCCTTTGGGTGCATACGCATGTCAAAATTAATGCATATGGACCCCACTTTAACTGCCCATGATTCAATACTATTGAATCCTGGGAGTTGTAGTTTTGTGAACACTCTTAGCAGAGAATTCTGGCGTTTGTAGTTTAGTGAGCCTGTTAAAGGCTCCTTCCTAAACTACAAACCCCAGAATTCTGCAGGAGGCCACAACCAGATTTTAAGTGGACTTTTGCTCTAGTGTGATGACGCCAATTGTAAAAATACAACTCCCATGATTCTGTAGCATTGAGTCATGGCATTTAAAATTGTGTTAAACTGTATTAATTTGACAGTGTAGACACACACTTTGCTCGCTAGTGTGGACAGTACTTAGCTAGATGGACCAATTCAACTCGTTCTGTATAAACATAACTTTCCAACAGGACCTCCACAGTTTTACAACAGTACTAGTTAGTCTATTGTACTTACCACCTATCTTAGTATTCTTCATCTGTAAAATGGGGATAACGAACTCGTAGGCTTTGAGCTGACTTTGTGCAACACCCCTAGCCCCATGTTACAACAAATGAGATGCAACTGGGTTGTTGTAGGTTATTTCGGGCTATATGGTCATGTTCTAGAGGCATTTCCTCCTGACATTTCGCCTGCATCTATGGCAAGCATCCTCAGAGGTACTGAGGTCTGTTGGAAACTAGAAAAAAGGGGTTTATATATCTGTGGAATGACCAGGGTGGGACAAAGGACTCTTGTCTGTTGGAGTTAGGTGTGAATGTTTCAACTGACTACCTTGATTAGCATTTGATTGCCTGGCAGTGCCTGGAGCAATCTTTTGTTGAGAGGTTATTAGATGTCCTTGTTTGTTTCCTCTCTGTTGTTGTGCTGTTCTAATTTTAGAGTTTTTTAATACTGGTAGCCAGATTTTGTTTATTTTCATGGTTTCTTCCTTTCTGTTGAAATTGTCCACATGCTTGTGGATTTCAATGGCTTCTCTGTGTAGTCTGACATGGTGGTTGTTGGAGTGGTCCAGCATTTCTGTGTTCTCAAATAATATGCTGTGTCCAGGTTGGTTCATCAGATGCTCTGCTATGGCTGACTTCTCTGGTTGAAGTAGTCTGCAGTGCCTTTCATGTTCCTTAATTTGTGTTTGGGCAATGCTCCTTTTGGTGGTCCCTATGTAGACTTGTCCACAGCTGCATAGCACACGGTAGACTCCTACAGAAGTGAGAGGATCCCTCTTGTCCTTTGCTGAACGTAGCATTTGTTGGATTTTCTTGGTGGGTCTGTAGATAGTTGGTATGTTGTGTTTCCTCATCAGCTTCAACAATACAATGAGATGTAAGATTGTATTTTAATATTATACGCATAACTCTTGTACACAGGAGGTATGTAATTGGCTCAACTAATTCCACCCTCCACTCTATTCTCTTGTTACTAGAATGCGGGATTCCTATTATAAACAGACCCCAACCTGCTCATTCCTATATCAGAGAATGGCATTGTTCACACTCAGTGCCATAGCATACAATCAAGACACATCAGAAAGACCAGAGGAAAGCAAAAATATTTCTCCCTGGGAAACTCCTACAATGTGCAGTCTTTGGATTATTGAGTATAGTTAGGAAGTAACAGAATGTATTTATAGCAATATTTAGAAGAAGTTTCTAAGAAAAAAAAGAAAATGTATTGTCGAAAGCTTTCATGACCGGAATCACTGGGTTGTTGTAGGTTTTTTCGGGCTATATGGCCGTGGTCTAGAGGCATTCTCTCCTGACATTTCGCCTGCATCTATGGCAAGCATCCTCAGAGGTAGTGAGGTCTGTTGGAATTATATAAACCCTTTTTCCTAGTTCCAACAGACCTCACTATCTCTGAGGAGGCTTGCCATAGATGCAGGCGAAACGTCAGGAGAGAATGCTTCTAAACCATGGCCATATAGCCCGAAAAAACCTACAACAATAAAAAAAAAAGGAAACAAAGCAAATCCAAACAATTTTAAATCAATATGGAGAATGTTTTCTTTTCACTGGGAATTAAAAGTAAGACAGGAAGTGGAATAATGCCACTCGCAGATAACCACTTTTGGACACTTCATCTTACAAAGATTTACAACTTTTGTATTATGTTCATTTTATTGCATTTTGCTCCATTCCACACTGAATTACAGGTCTAATATCAGAAGAAAAATGGGGCATAAATTTCAAATGAATGAGTGAAAAGAGGGATACATCTGCAGGAGGTCCATAAAACTGATACAAAATTGATAAAAGGTTGAAACAGCTTTTGGTGAGATAGAGAAAAAGTTTAAAAATAAAATGAAACTAAGTGCTGGCCACACTGCCTGGGGATAATAGGTGTCTGAGTATCGGATATCTTCGAAGCCTCAAGCTGGGGAAGATGGACCATAGTGATCCAATTGGACTGAATGGCATACAGTAGAGTCTTGATTATCCAACATAAATGGGCCGGCAGAAGGTTGGATATGCAAAAATGTTGGATAATAAGGAGGGCTTAAGGAAAAGCATATTAAACATCAAATTACGTTATGATTTTACAAATTATGCACCAAAACATCATGTTTTACGATAAATCGACAGAAAAACAGTTCAATACACAATAACGTTATGTAGTATTTACTGTATTTATGAATTTAGGACCAAAACATTGCAATGTATTGAAACAGTTGTGGATCTCGGCAAGAGGCAGACTGCGTTGGATAAAACAGAACGTTGGATGAGCAGAGGTTGAATAAGTGAGACTCTACTGTACTAAGAAATGGCAAAACCAGCCCTGAATTCATGCAAATCAAAATCAAACTTAACAAATTCACACTCACAAACTTTTACTAAAAATTAAACAAGATGGATCAATTATTGTTGGGTCTTCTCAAAGGTGTCATGACTTGGTTGCTGTGAGTTTTCTGGGCTGTATGGCCATGCTCCAGAATGCATGGGAATGTCAGGAGAGAATGCTTCTGGAATATGGCTATACAGCCTGTAAAACTCACAGCAAAACAAACATTGATATTCTTGAAATATAAAAACAGAGCTTCCATATTCAGAGGCAGAATACCCATAGTTTTCAAATGCCTTGAGAGCTGCTGTTCTGGCTTGTCTCCACAAGAAACAAGATGGGACTCTCGATTCAAAACAGAAGGTGCTTTTCTGTTGCCAAGCACACGAGATGCTGCTTTGTTGCAGCATGTCTAAATTAAATGAAAATCTCTCCTTTATTAAATGCTCTACAAATCTACAAGGAATCAAAGTGAGAACAAGCAAACCCCTTGCCACATGCAAAGGCCTCTCTCAGCTGCAGGGATTGGCAGGCAATGAAAGCTAAGCCGTATTGTTGTAATTTTGTCTGCAAACCACAAAAAGCTAATATACAAGTTATTACAATCCAGCTGTACACAGAATGGGGAGCTGCAGGAGAGGTCCCCACACTGCCACACACATTCCCTCCCTTTTGCATAGTATGTGGTACAATACTAAAAAAAAATCGCAATGCCTGTAAAGTCCAAGAATAGAAACTACATTACGCAATTCCTCAGCAAGGGAAGCAACATGCTCTAAATCAGTGGTTCTCAACCTTCCTAATGCCGTGACCCCTTAAGACAGTTCCTCAGGTTGTGATGACCCCCAACCATAACATTATTTTTGTTGCTACTTCAGAATTGTAATTTTGCTTCTGTTATGAATTGTAATGTAAATATCTGATATGCAGGATGTATTTTCCTTCACTGGACAAATTGGGCACAAATACTCAATACACCCAAATTTGAATACTGATGGGGTTGTGGGGGGATTGATTTTGTCATTTGGGAGTTGTAGTTGCTGGGATTTATAGTTCACTTCACAATAAAAGAGCATTCTGAACTCAACCAATTATGGAATTGAACCGAACTTGGCACACAGAACTCCCATAACCAACAGAAAATACTGGAAGGGTGTGGTGGGCATTGACCTTGAGTTTTGGAGTTGTAGGTCGCCTACATCCAGAAAGCACTGTGGACTCAAACAATGATAGATCTGGACCAAAGTTGCCATTAATACTCAATATACCTGAATGTGAACAGTGGTGGAGTTTGGGAAAGTAGACCTTAGCTTTTGGGAGTTGTAGTTGCTGGGATTTATAGTTCACCTACAATATATTTCCATTCTGAACCCCAAAAACAACAGACTTGGGCCAAACTTCCCACACAGAACCCCCATGACCAACAGAAAACACTGCATTTTCTGTTGATCTTTGGTGACTCATCTGACACCCCTTTGTGACCCCCCCCCCGAGGTCCCGACCCCCAGCTGAGAAACACTGCTCTAGATCCTTCCCGAAAATATGGTGATACTTTAAATAATATAATAAACTTTATTTATATTCCACTCTACCTCCCCAAAGGAACTCAGGGTGGATTCCAAATATAAAAGGCAAACATTCAATGCCCAATACAACAACAATACATCCATACTAACAATTTTATACAACCCAACATATAAATTCGAATTATAACTTAACAAACTAAAATTAAATAAAAAGCACAGCCTGTTATAACAGACATAAGACAAAACATCAAACATAGAATGGAAACAATAATTTTCCATTTCCTTGGGGCAAGTTGATTAGTCATTGCTCAAGATATCTATTGAACTGGTGGAGTGAGCAGGGCATGGATTCGGATGGCAATGATTAATCAGAGGTATAATGGTAGTATTACCAACTGCTATTCCTACTCCTCATAAGCCAGTGAGCAAAAGTATGTCTTCAGCTATTTTTCAGGAGCCCCTGATGGCGCAGTGGGTTAAACCCCTGTGCCAAAAGGACTGGAGACCGACAGGTCACAGGTTCAAATCTGGGGAGAGGCGGATAGAGCTCCCTCTATCAGCTCCAGCTCCTCATGCGGGGACATGAGAGAAGCCTCCCACAAGGATGATAAAACATCAAAAATCATCTGGGTGTCCCCTGGGCAACATCCTTGCAGACGGCCAATTCTCTCACAACAGGACGCTCCTGACACGACAAAAAAAAAGCTTTTTTTTAAAAATGGAGAGGGAGGGGGCCATCTTTAACTCCTTAGGAAGAGAGTTCCAGAGGTGGGGGGGGGCAGCCACGGAGGAGGCCCTTTCTCTCATTCCCACCAGCTGTGCTTGGGATGGGGGTGGAACTGAGAGGAGGACCTCCTCCGATGACCGCAGTGTCTGAGTTGGTCTGTAGAGGAAGATGCGGTTTGTCAAATAGTCTGGACCTAAGCCATTTAGGGCTTTAACAGTAAGTATTTTGCTCAGAAGCAGACTGGCAGCCAGTGGAGCTGCTGCAACATGGGAGTGGTTCTGTCCCTGAACGACGCTCCAGTTAGTAACCTGGCTGCTAATCTCTGGACCATTTGAAGCTTCCGAACTATCTTTAAAGGCAGCCCCATGCAGAGAGTGTTGCAGCAGTCCAAATGGGATGTGACTAAGGCATGAACTGCCATAGCTAAGTCAGGCATCTCTGTTTTAAGTGGGGGTACTTTCCCCCACTTAAAATTAGAAGTGTGAAATTATAGCCCTCCAAAAACATACGGGATTCTCATCCGCCAAACAGATGCATGTAACATCAAAGTCTCCCCTATATAGTGATCCCCATGAATTTTGTAGGGCTTTCTTAGGCAAGGAACACTCAGAGATTTGTCATGCTCCTCCTAGCATTTTGCAACTCCCTCTATTGGTTTGCAAAGATGTTCTTGTTTTGACAAGCTTTCAGTCTTCATTAACTTTGATACAACCACATATGATTGGGTGTGGTGTTTGTAATCTGTAATGTGTACTTCATGTGTTTATATTTTAAACATAGTGTTTTGACCAAATGTATGGCTTAATAAAACAACAAAGACTTGGAACGATTACTGAAGAAAGTCAAGGAAGAAAGTGCAAACTCAAGTTTACATAACATTAAGAAATCAAAACATTAAACACCACAGATGGTTTACATGAATTTAAAGTAGGCAATAAAGATATTGAAATAGTTCAAGATTTACTATTGCTCGTCTCAGTCGTAAATCAGAATGGAGACTGCATGAAGAAATCATAAACCACTAGAATTCAGAAGGGCCACCATGAAGGAAATAGAAAAACACACAAAAGTATATCAATGAATACTATACTTAAGATTGTCTATGTTATTGAATTACACATTTATATGAATGGCTGTGAACAGTGAAAAAAGCTGATAGGAAGAAAACCAACTCATATGACAAGTGGTGCTAGAGGAGAGTGGACAAATACATGGGTCTTACAGCAAATCAAGCCTTAATTCTCCTCAGACCAAACTGAAGATATAATACTTTGGACATATTTGGACATATTATTAGGCTCACTAGAAAAGACAGTAAAGCTTGGCAAGGCAGTAGGAAAAGAAGAAGACCACAATATAGATGGATAAATTAAAGCCAGGAAGCCACAGGCATGAATATTCAAGACCTGAGCAGAGGTGCTAAGGACAGGATGACTTGAATCTCTCTCCTTCAAAGATTGCTGAAATCAAAGTCAATTTGGTGGTACTTAACAACAAAGCACACAACTATTCTCATTTTTTTCATGTCAGGAGTGACTTGAGAAACTGCAAGTCGTTTCTGGTGTGAGAGAATTGGCTGTCTGCAAGGACATTGCCCAGATTTGAATGCAATATTCCTGCTTCTTGGCAGGGGGTTGGACTGGATGGCCCATGAGGTCTCTTCCAACTCTTTGATTCTATGATTCTATGATTCTAGGGGACACTTGGATGTTTTATCATTCTCTGGGAGGCTTCTCTCATGTCACCACATGAGAAGCTGGAGCTGACAGACAGACACTCACCCCGTTCCCCAGATTCAAACCACTGATCTTTTGGTCAGCAGTCCTGCCAGCCCAAGGGTTTAACCCATTGTGCCACTGTGGGCGCCAACTATTCTCCCTCACATGACTAAAGATTTACATGGATGTCATGTTTAATTCATATAGCCTCCACTCTATTAGAGACTCCAGCACAGCCACAATTACAGTGTTTAGAATGTATGCAAGGCCTTGTTGAAACTGCATTCACATGCACATTTCCTTGTTAAGTACATCTCACTGAACCTAAAGACACAATTTACTTCTATGGATACACTCACAGGGCTACAAAGCATGTCTTTCTGCAGGGAGCTGACATCACAACAGCACTTACCTCTGGAATAATCTTGATGTGGAAGAGTATATTCTGAAAGTAGTAACCATCACTGGCTTGCAGGAGAACTATGTCTTCTAAACTGTTGGCTCCATCATGGATGTAATGCACTAGGCCTTCAGCAAGGTCACTCAGTTGGAAAGTATGCATCACTGATGGCGTCTCCCCAGAAAGCTTGGCTATCCGACCATGATGCGGAGGATCTAAAATGGCCACCGTCACATCCTGGGGGTTATCATCATCTCGAATATCGAGCAAGAGCTTGGTTATGGCTCTACCTTCCCCTTTGCCAAGAGAAAGGACCTCGTTCCGCAGCACATAGGGAGGCTGAAATAGGAAGACACAGGACTCAGTTCTTTTGTTATCAATAGCAATGTATATATTATCAGTCACTACCTCAATTCCATGAGTTGCAAAGTTTGGTAAATACAAATGAGCATGTATTTATGCTTGCTTGGTTTTAATCAATGAGAGAATGGCAGTGGAGAAGGAATGAGTTTGTAAATCCATTGGCTTCAAATGGATTCAAGCTGGAGTGTAAGGAGAGACTTAAGATCGTCAAGAGAATCCCTGCTCTCAATCTCACCATTTTCACAAACGCAGTTGGTGGGGATGAGAGACAGGGCCTTCTCAGCAGTGGCCTCCTGTGAAGGAGCCAGTATATTACTGCTACTAATTGTAAAGGCTTGGCCACTAATTTGCAATGATGCCACCAAATTGTAAGGATGTATAGGTATAACTGTTACATATATGTAGAAAGTTGGTAAAAGGTCACCTCTTTGTGGAGGCTTTTAAATTGATGACACAACCAATAGCTTGTAATGTTGCTTTGGTCTTTCTCTAATATGTAGCATGACTTGACTTGGAAAAAAATGGCAACTTAGGCTTGACTTCAAAAGGAAACTGTAACAAGTTTATTGAGGTACAGAAACATGATGGTTTCAAAGTTTCTCTTCTCTTAGAGGTACAGATCTTTAATGGTTACATTCATAACGGTTCTTAAATAACTCTTAGGAGGTCTAATTCTTCTTAACAAACAGGTCTTAAACTTAGTTCTTTTAAAAAGATGTTTTTTTCTTTAACAGGTTGGTTCAGGCACATGCTTATCCTCCCTTTATGATGGTTCTGTTACAATAAAGATGCTTATCAAAGTTTCCTCTTTTCCACAACAGTTATTTTTAATACAAATAAGTCACTCGACTAATCTAAATTATATTGGCTCAAAGCCAAACCCTTCCTGATTCTTAATATCAAAGAATCAGTCTTCCTCTGTAGTTCTTTAACTACAGGATTCCCACTGGTTTTCCACACACAACAGAACTAACCACCTCTGTAGTTCACCGACCACAGACTATTTCCCTGATTCTCCTACTAGAGAATCAGTCTTCTCTGTAGCTCTCCGACTACAGAATATTTCCCTGATTCTCCTACTAGAGAATCAGTCTTCTCTGTAGCTCTATGCAATACTATATACTTACCCTTACAAACACTTATCTATAACAATACATAACTGTAGGAAAAAATGTACACTTCATCACACCCCCCATATCAGTGGAACTCTCTCCCTAAAGGTTGGCCACCTCCCTCCTGTCCTTTAGAAGACAACTGATGACTTGGCTTTGGGACCAGGCGTTTGATTAGTGGACAGCGGCAATTGGCAACAAAACTTAGGATACCTGTGACATTGGATTTACCCTGATTTGTACTTAGTTTTAATTGGCATGTTTAATTTATTGTTTAATGAAATTGTATAATGTTTTTAATGATTTTTACTGTTTTAAATGTGATTTTTGACTGTTTATATGCTGATAGCATCATATGGGGGGAGAAGGGCAGAGGCGGCCCTAGGTAATTTTCAACGGTAAGCAAACAGTATTTTGCCCCCCCCCCCCCCCAAACCAATCACTGATATATATTTTCAGTTCGTCGTGGGAGTTCTGTGTGCCATATTTGGTTCAATTCCATCATTGGTGGAGTTCAGAATACTCTTTGATTGTAGGTAACTACAACTCGCATATGTCAAGGTCTATTTTCCTCCAAGAGCGCCTCAAGAGTGCCCCTGGGCAAAATCAACTCTACTGCAAATGCTTATTTTGCGTAATGGGTTGAGCCGCCCCTGGAGAAGGGTGGGGTAGAAATGCATTAAATAAATAAATATGAAGGAAGGAGTGAGATCAGCTTATGCATACAACAAGCTGAGCTGGAACTGGAAGGTATAAAAAAGACAACATAATTTCAGATGCAGATCAGGAGTTGCACTTTTGAAGGCTTCCCTACAGAAAAACAAAAAGTGCATCGGAGCAAGGAGGGAGATTTTCTTAAATAAATGGGTTAGCTAATCCTCCGCACCAATGCAGCATCCTAAATGAAGGGTTAAGCTGTTGCTTAAAGGACTTCTTTTTCCAATAAAATAAAATAAAATATGGGTCAAGTTAACATTCTACTATGCCAGTTTAGGAGAAAAGCATTTGAAATGAAGGAAAGCAGGAACACGAGAAGGGGAAGAATTACACAAGTCTTTCACATTTTATACTTTAAACAGTTCTGATGCATGAACAAAGAATATTAATGCTGCTGTCATGTCGAGTTCAGTCCTAAGAAACTAAATACAAGAGGAAAGGGGAAGGAAGGAGAAATAAAGAAAAGTGAAGGACAAAGGGAGTTTTGAAGAGCTCTTACATGAGCAAAGCATCTAAATACAGGGCCAGCCCTATCAGCTGCTTCTGGAGACACATCTTGGATGTGTTGAAAATGGCTAGCTATTTTTCTTGATGCACACATTTACCGGCATTCCATGCAGTCATGCCGGCCACATGACCTTGGGGGTGTCTACAGACAACATAGAATCATAGAATCAAAGAGTTGGAAGAGACCTCATGGGCCATCCAGTCCAACCCCATTCTGCCAAGAAGCAGGAATATTGAATTCAAATCACCCCTGACAGATGGCCATCCAGCCTCTGTTTAAAAGCTTCCAAAGAAGGAGCCTCCACCACACTCCGGGGCAGAGAGTTCCACTGCTGAACAGCTCTCACAGTCAGGAAGTTCTTCCTCATGTTCAGATGGAATCTCCTCTCTTGTAGTTTGAAACCATTGTTCCGCGTCCTAGTCTCCAAGGAAGCAGAAAACAAGCTTGCTCCCTCTTCCCTGTGGCTTCCTCTCACATATTTATACATGGCTATCATATCCCCTCTCAGCCTTCTCTTCTTCAGGCTAAACATGCCCAGCTCCTTAAGCCGCTCCTCATAGGGCTTGTTCTCCAGATCTTTTATCATTTTAGTCGCTCTGATAAAAGAAGGGTTAATGTATTAGTTCTAGAGGGTTTGGTGCTCTGTAAGTGGGAGCTCATGGGTGAAAGCAATTAAGGGTGGAGGTATGCAAGAGATGGGTTGCAGATGGGTGTTTCTGGATATAAGAAGTTAGCCTTGGCATGGATCTTTGGGAGAAAAGTATTTGTTGCATTTTGGTGGTGGAATACTGCTGGTTTTTCCCCCAGGTCTGTTGGATTTTCGGTGTCCTGACCTGTCTCCTGTAATCTTGGAATCCTGGAACCTTGAATCTTTGGACTGGCTTTTGACTATGGTATAGACTCTTGATCCCTGGACTCTGTTATTGAACTCTCTGTATTTGACCGTTGGACTGGACCCTTTTGACTATGAACTTATTTTTGCTATCAGTTTTTGTTTATTCTGTAGCTGAGTGCTATCTTTGTGTTTTATATTTTGGACTATAAAAACATCCAGCAAGTAAGTGCTGTTTTAATTAAACTGTTTGTTAAAACTGGGAGTTTTGATTCGTCTCTATCTAAACAAGGTAGAGCCCTAGCAACATGACACTGGCCTCTCAGGTGGCCTCTCAACCAAGGGGAGGGCTGTTTCTGAGACTCAAAGCAGGGAGGGGAGAAAAGGTGTGCTTGGAGCATGGAAGCATGGTGCACATGTGCAGGGTGAGGGTGAGCGTGCGAGGCTGGAGGGAGGCTTGAGCCAGCATGTCTGTTCAAGGCATGGGGGTTCTGTGTGAGAAGTTTGACCCAATTATATCATTGGTGGGGTTCAGAATGCTCTTTGATTGTAGGTGAACTATAAATCCCAGTAACTACGACTCCCAAATGACAAAATCCACCCTCCTAACCCCACCAATATTCAAATTCGGATATATCGGGTTATTGTGCCAAATTTGGTCCAGTGAATGAAAATACATCCTGCATATCAGGTGTTTACATTACAATTCATAACAGTAGCAGAATTATAATTATGAAGTAGCAATGAAAATAATGCTATGGTTGGGGGTCACCACAACATGAGCAATTGTATTAAGGGGTTGCGGCATCAGGAAGGTTGAGAAAGACTGCTATAAATCATCACATTGGGAAGGTTTAAGAGTATCTCAAATACAATATATCTAATCAGCTTTCCATTGACAAAAGAATGCATTATACTCAATCAGACCACTGTTCACATAGCTCAGTAATATAGTTATGTATGCAGGGATCATACAAACCTGCTTTATACCGATCTAGATGATTAGTCCATCTAAACCAGCAGCAGCTTTCCAGTGTCTCTGACAGTAGCTTTTCCTACGACCTGTCATGTGAACACTGAATCGGAGCTGCCAGGGATTGAATTTGGCACCTCAAATGAATTGTTATTCATAATTCATTTAAGAATCTTTCCCTTTGGGATGGAGGAGGGAGAATCTATCTATATAACTTGCCTCCATGGAGACAATATTGAAAGCCATCTGGATCTAAAGGCATCACTATGAGAACATCTACTCTGTAGCATGAATGGAGCCTGACACCACTTTGTCATGGCTTAATGCTATGGAATAATTGGAGTTGTAGTTTCACAAGGTCTTTAGTCTTCTTTGCTAGGGAGGGCTAGTACCTCACCAAACTACAGCTCTCAGGATTCCACAGAATTGAGCCATGGAAGTTAAAGCGAACTGCATTAATTCAATAGTGTATATGCACCCTATGGAAAGGGATTGTTTTCCTTCAGGCGCCATAATGGCATAGGTCAGTAATGGAAATTTACAAGGAATGCAACTGAAGGCCAGATTATCCACCATTCAGTTGATACAATGAAGCCCCCAGTGAGCACGGGGAGAGCACGGGTGAGCTCCACCTGTCACCTCCAGCTCCCCATGTTGGGACATGAGAGAAGCCTCCCACAAGGCTGGTAAAACATCAAAAACATCCAGGCGTCCCCTAGGCAATGTCCTTGCAGACAGCCAATTTTCTCACACCAGAAGTGACTTGCAGCTTCTCAAGTCGCTGTTGACACACACACAAAAATATTGATACAATTGCTCCAGGCCTCTTGCTGGCCAGGTGTAGTTAACCTTCTCTTCTTCTGAATTTCCTGACATCTATATTTTGAGTCTTGCTTGAGTAACTGAGCCAAATGGTATGGAGTCAGGCTATTAGTCTTACTGAAGTTGCAAGATTGGAAATGGATTCTCCTGTAAAGATTTTGGTGTGAGCTCTTGCTGCTGCCCATTGTTACTTGAATTTATTGGTTTAATTAATTTCTTTGTGCAGAACTTTGGAGCCTCTCTTGGACTCCCATGCTGTTGACCTATCCTTGTCTTTACTATTCAACCTGATGCCAGGTCAGATATACTGAAGAGGCACAGGAAGCTTTCACATACACAGTGAGATCATCACACGTTGTTTGTCAGGCTTAGCTCAAAGTGTTGGTTTTAAATTCCAAAGCCATAAAAGGCTTCAGGGCTAATTATTTAAAGGGACTCCCTCTCTCCCTATAAACCTCTCTAGCTGTTATGATCAGGAGCAGCCCTTTTCAGAGCACCATCACTCAAGGAAAACCACTCAATTAGCAAAAGTCAAAGAGATGTAACCTGTATCTCTCTTGGGGAGAGATTTCCACTTCAAGTAAGACTGAATTATTTCACTCGTTTTCCCTCTGCTCAGTGGGCATGAGAGGATTTTTTGCCGTACTTTAGGACTCTGTTGGAGAAAATTCTTTGTGGCAAATATACATGTACATTATCCTGAGCAGAAAACCAACCAGGGCATCAGTGTTTCTCAACTTGGGGGTCAGGACCCCTGAGAGGGTTGTGAGGGGGTGTCAGAGGGGTCGCCAAAGACCATTAGAAAACACAATATGTGGGATGTTTGGCCCTGTTCCATCACTGGTGGGGTTCAGAATACTCTTTGTAGTTCAGCAACTACAACTCCCAAATGTCAAGATCTATTTCCCCCAGACTCGACTGGTGTTTACATTTGGACATGTTGAGGATTCGTGCCAAGTTAGGTCCCGATCCGTCATTGTTTGAATCCACAGTGCTGTCTGGATGTAGGTGACCTACAACTCCAAAACTCAAAGTCAATGCCAACCAAACCCTTCCAGTATTTTCAGTTGTTCATGGGAGTTCTGTATGCCAAGTTTGGCTCAATTGCATCATTGGTGGAGTTCACAATGCTCTTTGATTGTAGGTGAACTATAAATCACAGCAACTAAAACTCCCACATGTCAAGGTCTATTTCCCCCAAACCCCACCAGTGCTCAAATTTGAGCATATTGAATATCTGTGCCAAATTTGATTTAGATATATCATTGTTTGAGTCCACAGTGCTCTCTGGATGTACGTGAACTATAACTCCAAAACTCTAGCTCAATGCCCATCAAATCCTTCCAGTATTTCTGTTGTTGGACATGGGAGTTCAGTGTGCCAAGTTTGGTTCAGTTCCATCATTGGTGGAGTTCAGAATGCTCTTTGATTGTAGGTGAACTATCAATCCCAGCAACTACAACTCCCAAATGACAAACTCAGTCCCCCCACCAGTATTCAAATTAGGGTGTATCGGGTATTGGAGCCAAATTTGGTCCAATGAATGAAAATACATCCTGCATATCAGATATTTACATTATGATTAATTACAGTAGCAAAATTACAGTTATGAAGTAGCAACGAAATAATTTTATGGTTGGGGGTCACCACAACACGTAAAACTGTATTAAGGGGTTGCGGCATTAGGAAGGTTGAGAAACACTGCAGTACTTTGAACAAAATACACTGATTTCTGCACAATAATAATAATAATAATAATAATAATAATAATAATAAAGAACTCATGCTGGAAAACTACATATAGATTGTGTTGTTGTAGGTTTTTTTGGGCTATAACGCCATGTTCTAGAGGCATTTTCTCCTGACATTTCGCCTGCATCTATGGCAAGCATCCTCAGAGGTAGTCACTACCTCTGAGGATGCTTGCCATAGATGCAGGCGAAACGTCAGGAGAAAATGCCTCTAGAACATGGCCATATAGCCCGAAAAAACCTACAACAACCCAGTGATTCTGGTCATGAAAGCCTTCGACAATACATATAGATTTTCTGTGCGGGAATCCATGGGTTGGTTTTTGACTCAAATGTCTAAACTTATACATGGGCATAAAGGAGAAATATCTATCAAATGAGATAATTAAAGAAAGTAGGAACCATGCTTCCTGTGCACTGGCTGATGTATCTGTCTGCTCAACTAGAGAAAGCAAGTCAGCCATTCAAGGTCTCACTTCAGGCGTAGGCAGGCAATTCTCAGCATGTGTTACACTAGAAATAACACGACAAAGGAGACATGCAGAGGTTATTGATAATGACTAGGGAAGAACTACTGCACACGTATTTTCCAAAGGGAAAGGAAGCAGCTTAATATAGAAGCATGGAATTGGACCTGAAGGGAAGGAAAGCAGTGGTGTGTTAAGCAGGCAGGATATTATAAAAAATATAGAGGAGAGATGCAGAAGAAAGGCAGTAATGTAATTATTCCCTTTCCTTTAATAACAGACAGAATAAAGTTACATTACAATTATAATATGATGAGTGATTTTGAGTTTGTTTGTTTTTTTTCATGCCAGTAGCAACTTGAGAAACTGCTAGTCACTTCTGGTGTGAGAGAATTGGCTGTCTGCAAGGACGTTGCCCAGGGGACGCCCGGATGTTTGATGTTTAACCATCCTTGTAGGGTGGAGTCCGCGGTAGCGCAATGGGTTAAATCCTTGTGCCAGCAGTACTGCTGACCCAAAGGTCAGTGGTTTGAATCCGGGGAGAGCAGGTTGAGCTCTTTCTATCAGCTCCAGCTCCCCATGCAGGGACATGAGAGAAGCCTCCCACAAGGATGGTAAAAACATCTGGGTGTCCCCCGAGCAACGTCCTTGCAGACAGCCAATTCTTTCAAACCAGAAGCAACTCGCAGTTTCTCAAGTCACTCCTGACCTGTGGAAGGTTTCTCTCATGTCTCCAAATGGAGAACTGGAGCTGACAGAGGGAGCTCAACCCACTCGCCCCAGATTTGAACCTGGGGAGAGCAGGTTGAGCTCTTTCTATCAGCTCCAGTTCCCAATGCGGGGACATGAGAGAAGCCTCCCACAAGGATGGTAAAACATCAAACATCCGGGTGTCCCCTGAGCAACGTTCTTGCAGACAGCCAATTCTCTCACACCAGAAGCAACTTGCAGTTTCTCAAGTCTCTCCTGACATGAAAAAAATTCTTGTGGGAGGTTTCTCTCATGTCCCCACATGGAGAACTGGAACTGACAGAGGGAGCTCAACCAGCTCGCCCCAGATTTGAACTATTGACCTATCAGTCAGCGGTCCTGCCGGCACAAAGGTTTAACTCATTGTACTATTGGGGGTTCCTATGGTGAGTGGTGATCTTTTTCTTAGGCTCTGTAATTTGAAACTATTTTGTACCACCACCCAATGGCTTACAGCATTCTGATGCTTTTTTCAAAAAGGAACTAACAACTACCTATCTAATTAAGTTCTGAACAGCTAGAAAGGAAAGTGATGCTAACTTTTCAAAAATTCTAACTATTAACTGTAACTACTTGGAAATTATACTTTTTAATTTATATTTTTACAGTAACTTTTCAAGCACTTTTAATTTATTGTTTGTATAATAGAGTATGAGTAAGGAGCTGTTGGGAGGAAGGAACTTTGAAGTGAATGCTGATTGGTGGAATGTCTGAGGAAATTCGCATAAAGTTAGTGAATGGCAGCTGATGAATGGCAATTAGACAGTTGATATTTAAGCTTATAAAGAGGTGGGATTAATGAGGAGACTGGAAGAAGTTCTTCTATTGTGGCAAAAGTAGAGATCAGGAAAAGTCCTCACTTTTTTTTCCGTCAGGAGCAACTTAAGAAACTGCAAGATGCTTCTGGTGTGAGAGAATTGTCTGTCTGCAAGGACATTGCCCAGATGTTTTACCATCCAGTGGGAATCTTCTCGCATGTCCCTGCATGACAAGCTGGAACTGACAGACAGGAGCTCACTCTGCTCCCTGGATTCGAACCGCCAACCTTTTGATCAGCAGTCCTTCTGGCACAAGGGTTTAACTCATTGTGCCTCCGGAGGCTCCTCACTAAACACTGTGGAAACATCAGATTTGGTGGAAAGAGGAACAGAACCCTCACATTTGGTGATAGTGCCAAAGACAAACCACCATATTTGATGACAAATGGGCTGAAGAACTTCACAGTTGGATTCTCCTTAAGATCTGAGACAAATGGCTTTCTCTCAACACACAATTCTTTTAGCTAAACATGCCAGGGATTTAATCTGAGCTCTTCTCTCACAAATGATACATTCTGCCATAGAGATAATGTGTCCTTCTTAAATATGAGATGTGTTATGATTCATCTCCCTCAGCACGACAGGAAAAGGGGCTTGTTTTGTTTTAATTGGCATCAAAATTCTCAAGATGCAAAATCTAGCATTCATCAATGGTCCAGTTTTGTATTATGCACACTGTCCTTGTTGGAGAGGGACACCCAACATTTTTATATAAAAATAAGTGGTGCACTCAAGGTATAAATGAGAGAAAGTAAATCACAAGTTCCCCAATGGCCTGTTAACGATCTGGTTCACTGTCCAAAGGAACTACCATCTATGAAAAATGGACAATAACAACAAAGAAAACTGGAAAGGAAGAAGACAAAATATAATAAGTGCTTAGGTGGATTGGTGTAGGGTTAGGGTTACCTGAATAATGATGACAGCTTCAAAGCATGAAGCCAAAAATAGCCTGAAGGCAACTATCTATAAATCTAGATATAGCTTTTTCAGTTCACAGATAGATAGAAAAACGGATAGATAGATAGATAGATAGATAGATAGATAGATAGATAGATAGATAGCACAGTTCTCTTCTATATTACCTGTTTCGATTGGGCTTGAACTGTGAATGTTTCTGGTTCAGAGAAGAACTGTTGATAGCTGATCTTTAGAGAAAACTGGCCATTCCTGTATAAACCCATCACCACAAAAAGAAAGTTATAGAAATGGATAGGAATAGTAGGACACATGCTAACCTAGATAGTACAGTTGGTTCTCCAGGTCCGTGGATTCGAGATCCATGGTTCAACCAACTATGGATTTAAAATACACAACATACAACATACAATGCAAGTAGCTAATGAACAATATATGGGGCAGGAGAGAGACTGAAGATCTGTGAAATGATGGGAATTCAAGTTTAGTGTTTGGTGCAAAGCCATGCTTCCACCACTTCACAGATTCTCAGTCCTTCTCCAGTTTGCATCCCATTCCTGTATGGTATACAAAAGTATTTGTGTGTTAGTTAGGGAGGGGAGTGTTGTTGCTGCAAATAAAGTATATACTAAGCCATTTCATATAATGGATTCAATCATCCATAAATTATGACACCTGCAAGGAGTCCTGAAACTTCTCTCCTGTGGATAAGGTGGGTCAACTATAGAAAAATATGGAGAAATTACATTTTTCCCATAAGCCTGTCAAACCTACTTGACAAGAGGCCATAGCAGCCTGAAAAATATCAAATATAGACTACCTTCAAATCTGAATGTATATGAAAATTACATCAGGTATCACTCCCACCACTTTAAGATATCAGTTTCAATTAACAGAACTCTGTATATTTTTAATTAAGAGGTTTTTAAGATATTTAACTCTGAACAGAGAGCAATGCTCACTTCCAATGTGGCTGCACAACTGTAGGACTAATGCTATTAGCATCACATTTGGGATAGAAGCACTTCAAATCTTGCCAACCTTCCTCTTTGCAATACAACCACAACCTTATAAAGCAGTGGTTCCCAACCTTTGGGCTTCCAGGTGTTTTGGACTTCAGCTCCCACAGTTCATAACATCTGGTAAGCTGGCTGGGATTTCTGGGAGTTGAAGTCCAAAGCACCTGGAGGCACCAAGATTGGGAACCACTGTTGTAGAGCAACCAGGACTGCTAGGTAATAGAGAAGATAGATAGGTCTATGTATTGTTGAAGGCTCCTCACTACATCTGAGGATGCTTGCCATAGATGCAGGCGAAACGTCAGGAGAGAATGCCTCTAGAACATGGCCACATAGCCCGAAAAAACCTACAACAACCCATAGATAGGTCTCTTGTACCTTCAATAATTGTGAAGGAGAAATTTCTGACTCATAAACAAATTCAACTTAAGAACAAACCTATAGAACCTATCTTGTTCATAACTTGGAGACTGCCTTTATGTCACTATTTCAGCCAGGGGACATGGAAAGAGCCTCTTCGAAGACTGAGTAAATACAGTCAGGCATCCCCTTGAAAACGCTTCTTGTAAATGGCTAAACTTTCCAACACAAAAACATTGCTTTACAACATTCTATGCAATGCTTTTGACACAAAATTTTAAAAAAGAAAACTATTTCAGCCAACCATGTAGACAATTTTGGATTTTGAAATTCCAGAAAAGGGATGCTCAACCTATACTTGATAGTATCCTTCTATTACAGGAAGAGTAAAGAAACACTGAATTACCTGGATTTCTTCTTATCATGAACAAAGAAAACTCTTTGCCTTTTCACATCCTCTTCAGTGAAATAGTCATCCTGGTTCAGCAGACTCTCCTTCCCATCAATCAAATTCACTAGCCTGCCATTGGTAGGAGGGTCCACCACATGAAATAACAGGTCTTCACCATAGCCACCAGGGTCCTGCAATCCCAGAAAGGAGACATCGAGTGGCTTCGCCCCACCAATTCCAACCCTGAGGGAGCTGTTCGTCCTGAGAAGCAGAGAGTGCATGACAGCTAAAGCAAAGCAAAGAAACAAAATTATTTTAATATATAAGACATAGACTTCTACAGTTCAGTGAAAGTTTTTATGATCCAACAACTCAATGGCTTTCCCCCACAAATGGAACAGATTTGTATTTCTTGCCATGACCAGTGCCATCCCATGTTCAACATATAATCATCCCCAACCTATGCTTGGTTATCCATAATATAGCAGAGGGCATTACAGTAGCAATATTTAAGCAAGCATGTCTAAAATAAGGACAAATATGGAAAACACAAGAATGGCCATCAGACTGGAAAAAATCAACTTATATCCCCATACCAAAAAAGGGAAATGCGAAAGACTGCTCAAACTTCCGTACAGTGGCCCTTATTTCTCATGCCAGTAAGGTAATGCTCAAGATCCTGCAAGGAAGACTCCATCAATACATGGAGCGAGAGTTGCCAGATGTTCAAGCTGGGTTTAGAAAAGGCAGAGGAACGAGAGACCAGATTGCCAATATCCGCTGGATAATGGAGAAAGGCAGGGAGTTTCAGAAAAACATCTACTTCTGCTTCATTGACTATTCTAAAGCCTTTGACTGTGTGGATCATAATAAATTGTGGCAAGTTCTTGGTGGGATGGGCATTCCAAGCCACCTTGTCTCTCTCCTGAGGAATCTGTACAAGGACCAAGTAGCAACAGTCAGAACTGACCACGGAACAACAGACTGGTTCAAGATTGGGAAAGGCGTACGGCAAGGCTGCATCCTCTCACCCAACCTTTTTAACTTGTATGCAGAACACATCATGCGATGTGCGGGGCTGGATGAATGCAAAGCTGGGGTGAAAATTGCTGGAAGAAACATTAACAACCTCAGATATGCAGATGACACCACTCTGATGGCCGAAAGCGAGGAGGAGCTGAGGAGCCTTCTAATCAAGGTGAAAGAAGAAAGCGCAAAAGCCGGGTTGCAGCTAAACGTCAAAAAAACCAAGATTATGGCAACAAGAATGATTGACAACTGGAAAATAGAGGGAGAAACCGTGGAGGCCGTGACAGACTTTGTATTTCTAGGTGCAAAGATTACTGCAGATGCAGACTGTAGCCAGGAAATCAGAAGATGCTTACTTCTTGGGAGGAGAGCAATGTCCAATCTCGATAAAATAGTAAAGAGTAGAGACATCAGACTGGCAACAAAGATCCGCCTAGTCAAAGCCATGGTATTCCCTGTAGTCACCTACGGATGTGAGAGCTGGACCTTAGGGAAGGCTGAGCGAAGGAAGATAGATGCTTTTGAGCTGTGGTGTTGGAGGAAAGTGCTGAGATTGCCTTGGACTGCGAGAAGATCCAACCAGTCCATCCTCCAGGAAATAAAGCCCGACTGCTCACTGGAGGGAAAGATACTAGAGACAAAGTTGAAGTACTTTGGCCACATCATGAGGAGACAGGAAAGCCTAGAGAAGACAATTATGCTGGGGAAAGTGGAAGGCAAAAGGAAGAGGGGCCGACCAAGGGCAAGATGGATGGATGGCATCCTTGAAGTGACTGGACTGACCTTGAGGGAGCTGGGGGTGGTAACGGCCGACAGGGAGCTCTGGCGTAGGCTGGTCCATGAGGTCACGAAGAGTCGGAGACGACTGAACGAATGAACAACAACAACAACAACTACTGTGAAAATGATTTTTAAACCATTTGGGAAGTTATAGTTCCATAAGGGTAGGAAATAGGAATCTCAATCAGAGTTTTTCCAGGACCTTAACCATAGCCATCAGCCTTCCTGACAAACTGAGAGGAAGAGGAGAGAGAGAGAGTAGTAACCCACTGCCCAAGTACAAGAGATTCTAAAAGATACTCACTTGTACATTCCCTGCTCTGAGGATTGCCATAGAAGCCATAATTGCAATGGGACACACACTGATCTCCTTGAAGAAAAGTTGTAGCATCACAAATGTGGCACCGGCCTGACTGATCGCATTCCAAGCATCCCTCTGGGCAAGCTAGCATGAAAAAGAAAATGCCACGGCTCTTCAAAGGAAGATCAAACACTACTAGTGGATCTTCTTCTTCAAACACAAAATCCCTGTTGTGTTTTATTAATGGTCAATGATTCAGAAGTGCAAACAGAGCTACATGCTATGCATTGAATGTTTCACCCTACATATCCCACCACAATGGGAAAAGGTCTTATGCCCTACCAGTTTCTTTGGCATTTCTTTATTCACCTGAGCATTTTTGTTCTCTATAGTCGGCATAATATCGCTTCCCACACGTGGAGACGCACTGTGATCCCAAGAGGAAGAATGGGGCTTTGCAGTGGGTGCACTTGCTGGGGCCATGACACTGGAGGCAACGGTCATCATCACATCCTGAAAGGCCACAGACACAACACTTCAGAATGATTTCTTCAAGACATAAATGTACAATATGATATATCTCTTCATCTCCACTCGCTGTCCCACCTTCTCATTATATCCTGATCCCAAGAAGCTCATGGTGCTATGCAGAGACCGCTAGCTCACATGCCCTTTTCCTCAGGTGTTTTTGCAACCTTCACTATACCTTCTTGTTGTTGCTAGAACAGAATCTTATTTGGTTTTTCATGAATAGGCCAATGCAGGAGATCTAAGGTGATGCATAGCAAGAATCAGCACTCCCATGATGCATAGCAAGAATCAGCACTCCCATAGCAAGAATCAGGACTCCCATGATACATAGCAAGAATCAGCACAAAGGTTCCCAACCTTTGGGCCTCCAGTTGTTTTGGACTTCAGCTCCCACAGTTCCTAACATCTGGTAAGATGGCTGGGATTTCTGGGAGTTGAAGTCCAAAACACCTGGAGGCACAAAGATTGGGAACCACTGTTGTAGAGCAATTAGGACTGCTAGGTCCTAACTGGCGTGGGCACCAGCTGCAACCATACCTCGAGAAGCCTGACTTGGACGCAATGGTCCATGCCTTGGTAACACCCAGACTGGATTACTGCAACACACTCTACATGGGGCTGCCTTTGAAGATGGCCTGGAAACTGCAATTAGTAGAAAGGTTGGCAGCCAGGTTTCTAACTGGAGCTAATTATAAGGAGTGCACAATGCCCTTATTAAAGCAGCTCCACTGGCTGTCAATAAGTTTCCAGTCCCAATTCAAGGTAGAGATTATGACCTCCAAACCCTGAATGGTTTGGGCCCCACCTATTTTCATGACTGCATCTCGACCAAAGAATTGGCATGGGCTCTAAGATACCACAGGGACACCCTCCTCTTGCTCCCATCACTGTCACATACACGGCTGGTGGGGACGGGGGAGAGGGCCATCTCAGTAGTGGCTCCCTGACTTTGGAATACCCTTCCCAGGGAAATTAGGCAAGCCTCTACACTGTCCTCTTTTAGTAGGGATTTGAAAACCCGCATGATCCAACTAGCATTTGAGAATGACTAGTCCCTACTTATAAATGCCCAGTCCTTAGTTGGACAGAGAGTACTGTGTTCTCTGCACTTTTTCCAATCCAGCCACCCCATGCTACACTGTTTTGCACTATACCATGCCTGGCCCTTGTTATAGCCTGATCATGCCCATCTCAGTATTACTAGTTATTGGTTTTTTGTCATGCATTGTTTGAATGAGTCCCTTATGTTTTACTCAATTGGGGTTTTTTTATCTGATTGTTATGCTTTGCTGTGTTTTATTTTAATTGTGTTTTTTTGTTTTAATGGATTGTTTTGCTTTTATGTTCTGTGGACATTTTGTCCCATGTGTAAACAGCCCCAAGTCCCTTTGGGGAGATGGAGGCAGGGTATACAAATAAAGTTGTTGTTGTTGTTGTTGTTACATGTCTGGGAGAGAACCAAAATATCTCCCAAGCTTGTGAACATGGCAAAGAAGACCTATCCAGGAAGCTGACTATATTTGAAGAATAGACTTCAGCACCTTGGATAGGTACTTTAAAATCTTGCCTATGACCAAAACTGGATTCATTAACATGGAACTACCAGATGTGGGACCCAAGATACACTCTGTCTAATCATTTTTTTTGTCGTATCAGGAGCGACTTGAGAAACTGCAAGTTGCTTCTGGTGTGAGAGAATTGGCCATCTGCAAGGACGTTGCCCAGGGAATGCCCAGATATTTTGATGTTTTATCATCCTTGTGGGAGGCTTCTCTCATGTCATAGAATCATAGAATCAAAGAGTTGGAAGAGACCTCATGGGCCATCCAGTCCAACCCCCTGCCAAGAAGCAGGAATATTGCATTCAAATCACCCTTGACAGATGGCCATCCAGCCTCTGTTTAAAAGCTTCCAAAGAAGGAGCCTCCACCATGTTCTGGGGCAGAGAGTTCCACCGCTGAACGGCTCTCACAGTCGGGAAGTTCTTCCTCATGTTCAGATGAAATCTCTTATCTTGTAGTTTGAAACCATTGTTCCACGTCCTAGTCTCCAAGGAAGCAGAAAACAAGCTTGCTCCCTCCTCCCTGTGGCTTCCTCTTACATATTTATACATGGCTATCATATCTCCTCTCAGCCTTCTCTGCTTAAGGCTAAACATGCCCAGCTCCTTAAGCTGCTCCTCATAGGGCTTGTTCTCCAGACCCTTGATCATTTTAGTTGCCCTTCTCTGGACACATTCCAGCTTGTCAATATCTCTCTTGAATTGTGGTGCCCAGAATTGGACACAATATTCCAGGTGTGGTCTAACCAAAGCAGAATAGAGGGGTAGCATTACTTCCCTAGATCTAGACCAGTGGTTCTCAACCTGGGGTCCCCAGATGTTTTTGGCCTACAACTCCCAGAAATCCCAGCCAGTTTACCGGCTGTTAGGGTTTCTGGGAGTTGAAGGCCAAAAACATTTGGGGACCCCAGGTTGAGAACCACTGATCTAGACACTATGCTCCTATTGATGCAGGCTGAAATCCCATTGGCTTTTTTTGCAGCCACATCACATTTTTGGTTCATGTTTAACTTGTTGTCCACAAGGACTCCAAGATCTTTTTCACACGTACTGCTCTCGAGCCAGGTGTCCCCTATTCTGCATCTCCCCGCATGAGGAGCTGGAGCTGATAGAGGGAGCTCATCCGCCTCTCCCCGGATTCGAACCTGCGACCAGTCGGTCTTCAGTCCTGCCGGCACACGAGTTTAACCCACTGCGCCTATATGTAATAGTACTTGCCAGGGGGTGAATAGACAAAACATAACAATCACATGTCTAGGTTCTTGTGGGTTTTTTCGGGCTATAGAGCCATGTTCTAGAGGTATTTTCTCCTGACGTTTTGCCTGCATCTATGGCAAGCATCCTCAGAGGTAGTGAGGTCTGTTGGAATTAGGACAATGGGTTTATATATCTGTGGAATGGCTGGGGTGGGGCAAAGAGCTTTTCTCTGCTGGAGCTAGGTGTGAATGTTTCAACTGACCACCTTCATTAGCATTTGAAGGCCTGGCTGAGCCTGGGAAAATCTCTTGCTGAGAGGTGTTAAGACGTGCCTGGTTGTTTTCTCTGTAACACTTAAACCTCTCAGCAAGAGATTTTTCCAGGCTCAGCCAGGCCTTCAAATGAGCCTGGGAAAATCTCTTGCTGAGAGGTGTTAAGATGTGCCTGGTTGTTTCCTCTGTAACACTTAACACCTCTCAGCAAGAGATTTTTCCAGGCTCAGCCAGGCCTTCAAATGCTAATGAAGGTGGTCAGTTGAAACATTTACACCTAGCTCCAGCAGAGAAAAGCTCTTTGCCCCACCCCAGCCATTCCACAGATATATAAACCAATTGTCCTAATTCCAACAGACCTCACTACCTCTGAGGATGTTTGCCATAGATGCAGGCGAAACGTCAGGAGAAATGCCTCTAGAACATGGCTCTATAGCCTGAAAAAACTCACAAGAACCTAGTGATTCCAGCCATGAAAGCCTTCGACAATCACATGTCGTTTCACATCAAACTTATACTCTTAAAATTACTTTTTGAACTACAATCTCCAGGATTGAATAGCTATCACAGCCACTGGTCATGCTGGCTAGAATACTCGAAGCATTGTCATTCAACAATAATATCCACAAATGTACCCCTTCCCAAAAAATAACCATTTCAAAGCCTGCCCCATTCATAAAATCATGAAGACTTACTCTGGCACATTTCAGATCCACTGTAAAAAGATGGTGGGCAGTGTTCCAAGCAAGCGCCATCGTGAAGCACATACCCCTCCATGCACTGCAAGCAGTCGTCACTCTGGGGTCCGTTGCAGGCATTGCAGCTCCAGTCGCACTCTTAGAATAAAGCAAAAGACAGAAAACACTCCCAATGGAGCCACTGTTTGCTTCCCTACAGCCAAACATTTTAATATAAAACACAGCTCCTGATTGCAGAGTTACTGAAGGGCAGAGAATGAACGGCAGAACAGATGTAGAATAGGACAGAAAAGGCCTAAGGAGATTGACTTAGAATAACACGAATTTCCCTCCAGGGTTTAACATTTCCCAATTATGTTAAACACGGGCACGGGCTGCTGCCCTTCAAAGGTCCAGCCAAGCAGTTACAACCTACAGGTGTTTACAGCTGCATTTGGACAACACCGAATACGAACACATGTTGCTCCCTGGTATATTCCACCACGTGGTGAAACCATACATCTCATATTTCGCAGGGGCTTTGGGGATTTCCCTCAAGCAAAGCTAATTAAACAGGCTGAATTGATGACGAAGGTGACATTGCATCACAGTCAGAATGAATTTCAGAAGGGAATGGCGCAAAGTTAATAATGGGAAGGCACAGGCGTTTCTCAGCTCACCCGCCATTCTAGGCAGCCGGCGGAAACCTCCTGGGAGAGAAACACATAATAACTGCACAAAGTACAGTAAAGAACGGCACAATTAGGAATGCTGCTAAATGTTCATTTTTAGGAACACACTCGGGGTTTCACTACATGGAGAAGTGATGTTGTGCCTGGTGAAAAGGGACTGTACTCTTCAAGGTAAGAAACACAGGGATGGGGTTTTGGATATGAGAAAAAGTCCTGCATAAAGCTTTCATCCTCTACTATTATTCCAAAATGTGACTTCATCTGACTTCAAACAGCATACAAATATTAACCAAAATAGGCATTGGATTATCCTGGATTCCAAGATCATAGAATCATAGAATCAAAGAGTTGGAAGAGACCTCATGGGCCATCCAGTCCAACCCCCTGCCAAGAAGCAGGAATATTGCATTCAAATCACCCCTGACAGATGGCCATTCAGCCTCTGCTTAAAAGCTTCCAAAGAAGGAGCCTCCACCACGCTCCGGGGCAGAGAGTTCCACTGCTGAACGGCTCTCACAGTCAGGAAGTTCTTCCTCATGTTCAGATGGAATCTCCTCTCTTGTAGTTTGAAGCCATTGTTCCGCGTCCTAGTCTCCAAGGAAGCAGAAAACAAGCTTGCTCCCTCCTCCCTGTGGCTTCCTCCCACATATTTATACATGGCCAACATGACTCCTCTCAGCCTTCTCTTCTTCAGGTTAAAAATGTCCAGCTCCTTAAGCCGCTCCTCATAGGGCTTGTTCTCCACAATACAGTAATCTAGTCTAATCCCCTAGTAATGTAGGAAGTATCCACCACAGGTGGTCACACAATCTTAAATAAATAAAAATAAACAAAAAATGTAATGAAGTAGAACCTGCCACTCTGCAAGGCACTTCACTACATTGTCCAGGAAGAACATCAAGAAACTCAAAAAATCAGGAAACTTTTCACAATTTGTTGTCAAAGCCTTTCATGGCCAGAATCACTGGGTTGCTGTGAGTTTTCCGGGTTGTATGGTCATCTTTCAGAAGCATTCTCTCCTGATGTTTTGCCCACATCTATGGCAGGCATCCTCAGAGTTTGAGGGGTCTGTTGGAAACTAGGCAAATGGGGTTTATATATCTGTGGAATTTCCAGGGTGGGAGAAAGAACTCTTGTCTGCTTGAGGCAAGTGTGAAGGCTGCAATACAGCCATTTCCTACATCCAGGAAAACTCACAGCAACCCACTTTTCACAATTGTTAGTCAGAATATCCTGTTTAGTAACTCAGATTGACTAGTTCTGGTTCTATTCAGTAGAACAACTGAAAACATTACAATATTGCTCCACTATTCACCGACAGCTCTCCAGATGGTTATCAAACTCTTCATAATTTATTTTCCATCCTAAACATATATCACCACCACACCAACTCCTCACAAGGCTTTCCAGTTTTTGCTTTCTGGATAAATTCTTGTTCAATTATATTTTTAAACTGTGATGCTCAGAACTTTAGGTCAATTAAACCCATTCTTCCACATAACGTTAAAAGTATAAGAGCCCTTATGTGTGGCCTCCCAGCTCACACTGCAGAGATATTTTGGCCTTGCCTCTTAGAGGCTCTATAACTAAAGGTGAAACAATGGAGACAGGAAAGAAGAAAATAGATGGTAATGGGCAGGTAGGTGAAGTGATGCTTGAGAAGCTGAGGAAAGCCTTTACTAAAGAAAATGAGATTGGGAAGAGATATGGAAGAAGACAACAATGGAAGCCACTTGACCAAGAGCAAAAAAGACTGTTCTAAATGTATGGCGTAGTTTGACAGAACCTACGGAGATGGGATAGAGTTTTACTCTCATCTTTAAAGAAGGGCCACAACTATTTTGTTGATGTGGGATCAGTTAAAATTCATGAATAAACCAGG
This sequence comes from Anolis sagrei, assembly GCF_037176765.1. NCBI lineage: Eukaryota > Metazoa > Chordata > Lepidosauria > Squamata > Anolidae > Anolis > Anolis sagrei. The sequence goes on along the minus strand of NC_090025.1, from coordinate 15,009,685 downwards.
TTTTTTTTTAACCTGAAAATTTTCAGGGGGGGGGGGTGAACCCCTAACCCCCCCCCCCCCCCCGGCCACAGGCCTGAATGGGAAACATTCAATGCCGAAACATACTAGACCATACACATACAAAAGCATGAAAATCACTTATCTTGACGTTAAAATCCTCTAGTTAAAACTGTCTCAACAACCACAACGAATTTGGTTGGCATACTAAGGGTTCCTATTGCTGCCTCATTGCACAATCCCAAAGGTTGCTGGATTTTTTCCTTTTATTTCTTTAGAGGAAGCAGTGACCAAATGTAAGTATCCCTTTCCTTTCATTTCTGGAAGGTTTGCAGTGCATCTAGATCTCCACTTGTCTATATCTTGATGGAAGAAGATGAGCCTTATTAATCATGGGCCCTTGCTCCTGATTTTCAATTTGCTTCAACCTTGGACTTTCCTTTTAATGACTAGAAAAGAATACTAGCAAAGCAGTTGTCTCAAGATAACTAATACAGCAAATGCTTCGAAGAGCATGGACTGAAATCTCTGGTAATGGTGATATATTTGAAACATGATCTTTGCACAAATCTATAAAAAGCATAGCCAAAACAAGCTCAGTTTTCCTTCATGGAACATGACACACAGAACAGACAGGAATCACTAAAAGTTCATGTTCATAACACTGATCATCTTGAAATATGTATATTCATCCTTGGTAGGCTCATAAATCAAGAGAAAATTCCACTTAACATACAAAATTTTATATAAATGTCAAAGGGGGTGCAGGGAGGATTTAGAAAGTTAAGCTCGCTCATCATTCAGTTGAATCGGTAGCAGATACAAATTACAAATCTTGACCCTTGGAAGAGTGTGACAGTTCACTCACTCAATCATTTACCATGGATAGGATTTGCAATAATCTGTTTTTCTTACTGAAAGCTGAAGCCCATGGCAGTAGATAACAGGAAAGAAAAAAATCTGGAGGAGGGCAAAATAGGGCAATGAAGGACAGAGAGATCAAAGAAGAAGACCTCCAGAGAGGACATCACTATGATTCAAACTATACTTTTAAGTCTGGCTAATCCTTATTATGATGATGTGAGATGAGAATATCTGTGTATTTCATTCACCTTTGCAGGTCTTGGTGGAGAAGTCGAGATAGTACTGTGGAGCACAGGTCTCGTATTGGCACTCCCCAAAGAGCAAGACTTTTGAAGGGTCTCGGCAGGATGTACAACTGGTTGCTGAATCACAGCTCAGGCACGGATCACTGCAAGCTGGAGAGGAAGAGTTTCAAAAAGACAAACTTGAATTATTCTTAGATTCTGAAAAGGGAGAGCACTTCTGCCATTTGGTCAACTGAGGTGCATGGGTATAATGAAAGGAGGATAAGTGGTTATCTTTTGGTCACTGTCAGTATTATTAACTCCACCCAATCCACACTATATAAGCAACAATAACCAAATTTTGATCTGGACTATATGCAAAACAGTTTAAACATTTCAAGGCATTGTGTAAGTGTTGCAAATGTGGATTATCGCCCCTTTTGCACTATGAACAGTACGAATTCCTGTTCAATCAGTCCCAAAAAACACAATTTTCTTCCCAGGAAAAAAAAGCATTTTTCTGCACAGACATTAATACATTTTGCACACAAATATTTTCTACACAGAACATGCTGTTTCTAGACTGAAAATGCTGCATTTAGGAACTTAATCCATGCAAATAATTTTAATGCTTGGAGACTGATGAAAATAATATTTATTCATACAAATATTATTTACTACACAGAGACGACTGTTTCATGCAGAGAAAATATGTTTTCTGTGCAAAACCAAAAGAAAAACAGCCCCACTGTGAAATTTGTGCAGAATAAGTTCCAAACTGTGAAAATTCTTAATAGCCTTGTCAAGGTTTCCTAAACACCAAGAAACATGTTTTTGACCATTTTCCAAATCATTTTTAATATTCTTCCCAGCCCTTCAATGAGAATCAGCAATTTTCCACATTAGCAAAGAAAGGAATTATCAGAAGCAGTACTCTCCACTCCTAACATTAAAGCAAATAGGTGCATTGGTTCATATTCCTATTTACAGTGTCTTTAGTCTTCCTATTGATGTGAATTCATTCTCTTTTTCAAAGGTGAGTTGAATGTACCATTTTGATGGTGTTGATACTCTTCACAATGGAATGGGAATTTGATTGTTTGCAGCAATTTAGTGTCCCACATTTGGAAAAGTTGCAAATTAGGGGAAACCTATTCCCCTAGACACGTCAACATTTTTGCATGTCGATAAAGCAAGACATTCATACATGCAATGACTTTGGTAGTTATTACTTTTAGAAGGACTATACCTTCCTAAACACATGAAGAGAACTAGAGGGCTTTCATGCCATGTCTCTCCAAAAACTGAGGCCTCTGCTGTACAAACCTTTTTCACTTAGTTACATATTTTTTTATCCACCAAGACACTATTGCACATCCAATTCTCTATCTATAAATTTATTATATACATAATTTTCCATGCTACAGCATCTGACTACCAATTCCAGAGGGGTGTCACAAATGTTAATTAACATTTGCAAAACATCTAAAAAGATGTGTGGATTACCAATGCAGAGAAAATGCTAATAACTGGGTGTCTGATGAGGTACATTTGCAAACTTCAAAATGTTACAGTTACACATTATTCAAAAATGGCAAGGAAAACTCAAATACATCATACTCTGTAAGCTAAGACAAAGTCGTCTTTATCCTTTAAAGCTTACTTGCATTACTTGACATAAGCATTTTTAAACATAAAAATGGATTTTTGTGAAGGCTCCTAAAAATTATACATTTCCCAATCTAGTCCATAATGGAATTATCTCAGATTACACTATTGATTACACTATTAATCCTTATGAAGGAAATGGTCAGGTTTCTGTTTCATTTCAAAGTTGGACAATTGTGGCCCTTGGACTGTAACTGAAAAGGTGAATTGTAGACCAAAAACATCTGTAGGATCAGAGTGCCTTTTTCATTTGGACTCTTCTTACTCATTTTCCTTGGCACTTAAGATGAGCAATAACATTTTACAGCATCTAAAGCAGTGTTTCCAAACTCTTATTTTCCAGGTGCTTTGGACTTCAGCTCCCAAAATCCTTCATCATTGGCCAAAGGAGCTGAGGCCTTTGGGCATTGAGATCCAAAACACCTGGAGGACTAGATCTAGAATATAAACATTATTTTCAAAAATAAGGCCATTCTTCCAGGTTGTAATGACATCTTAGTGTGCATTTTCACAAACTAAAGTTGTGTACAGCCTTCCTTGTCTTGAGTTCCTTCAGATATTCTTGGTATCTACCATCTGTTGTGGCTGAGCTATTTTCTGACGATGAGGATGATGGGATTCAGATTCCTGCTGGGATTCAGCTTCCTGGCTCTTTGTCTGTGCCTCAAATCTCTGGGCCTGCTTCTGAGGTTCCCACAGACAGTGCAGTGTCAACACAGCCATTTCCACCAGAAAGGAATTTTAATGAAGGAGATAGCGAGCAGGTGCCTTCCCACACTGATACCGAAAGTGTAGATAATGACTTGACCCGGAAAGCTCGCCTTGATCTCCAGGTCAGGCAGAGTCCTCGTCTTGCCAGCAGGCAAGAAGCCAGCTCGGTGAAAGGTCGTCGCAATGCTTTTATGATGATGAGAGCCTAATGTTTTCATGTTAGAAAGGTATTTAGGCCTTTTACAAACTCTGAGAAAGCATCAGTTCAACGTAGCTCACTAGCCTGGAAGCTACATGGAATAACCTTAGCCTGGAAAGCAGTACGCTTGGGATTTCTTGCATTGTGATTCATGGGGCAATTGTTTCATTGCTTGTACCTGGGACCCTGGTTTGAACTTTGCCAATAGGATTGTGTCTCCTGTTTTTACCTGAAGGTCTTTGGAACTATATTCTGCATTTAATCTTATTCTTTGGAACTTTGCAATGCTTATTCTTTATTTTGACTTGGATTTTTTCCTCAATAAACTATAAAACTACAGCTCTTGTGTGGTGGTGTTTGGAAGCAAGGTGAAGCTTACTCTGAGTTGCAACACCATCAACCCCAACCAGCCTGGCCAAAAGTGAAAAGTAGTGGAAGTTGTAATCAGAGACTCAAATTTATTTCCCAGTTTCAATTGGAACAGACCCACAAATCAATCAAATGTATGCAAGTCCTTTGACTGTATTTCCCTGCATGGCGGGGGGGGGGGGGGTGTTGGACTGGATGGCCTTTGTAGTATCTTCCAACTCTATAATGCTAGGATTAATTTACCCAGTTCCCATTGACTCAGTATTCTTACCTGCTTGCAACTAAGAACTGGATCTAAATTAAACATTTAGAAGATCTGATATTGGTAAAACTGGGCTATTTCAATGTGCATGCTGCTGGGTGGTATCAACTGGAAGACAGAGTTCCTATTTTTAGTCAAAACAATTTTCTGTGCTATCCATACCTGGAACTATGGTTAATATTAGATCTAACTGATTTTAAAAGTTAGTCCAAGAAAACATAGTTAGGAGATAGATTATGTGAAATGACTCATAATTAATGTTGACAAAAGGTTATATGTAAAACCACAGTCGAACAAACTGGAAAGCAAGAGCTATATGGGAACAGGGATGGAAAGAACTGTTGTATGTTCTGTTCATGTGCTTTGTGAGAAACCATCGCTTACTAAAATACACTGATGTTTTGTTCTTGTCCCATTATACATTGTTATTATGTTATTATTTGTCTCTTGACAAAAAAGCAGCTAACATCTGTAAAGTGTAAAGGAAAACAAATACAATGAAAATCGAAAATACTTTGACTCTGATTAACAACTGTGAAGGCAGGTAAAGTAATAAAAGTTATGCCACTCATGCCAATTCAAGGAATGCAGCCATTTACTTTGTGTCAGCCATCCATCAAGTGCATTCAGTGTGTCCCTCCTTTGCAACCAAGATAGAAGCTATGCAGGATACTAAAAGGTTTGCATCCAACTCAGAAATGCAGCTCCTCTGGCAACCCCAGAGGATAGTAACAAGTTGGGAAAGCTAGTCACTCTTAATGGCTTATTTAAAGCACAGCAGCAACGGAGAGTGGGAAAAGTTGCCCAAATCAACAATGGGGAATGCCTGCTCCAAGGGCCGTTAGCTGGTCTGGATTTAATATAGCATATAGCAGAGAGAAGAGCTTTCTCACTCTCTCATTCACTCTCTCAACTAAATTACAGCGTTTTTAAAGTGTGTGTTAAAAGCAATTTCTGTCTGCAGAGAAAGTGCTTTCAACGCATCTTTGATTATTTTTAAAAACCCACATCCTGAGATCTTTTGGTTAGTTCCCCTAACCTAAACAGGGCCAAAATGGCTTGACCAAATCACTTTAAAATGGAAGAGTAATCTTTGTGAATGTAAAATAAACTTTAAAAGCCATCTTGCAGCAATGCTTTTATCTGATCCACCAGAAAGACATAAAAGCATCTGTGTCATTTCAAAAGACCCTTACGTAACTTCTCTAGGAAACATATTTGGGGTAACTGTGTGAGCCATGCAGTAAAACACAACAAAATCCACAAAAAAGGAGATCAGCTAGGAAAAGATACCTTTTGGATTACATTTCCCAAAATGCCCCAGCCGGCATGGCAAGACCCCCCCCCCCCCCCAAAAAAAATATATATTTCTGAGCTCTGTAAGTATTTGCTCCATGCAATTATTCATATACACTGGAACAGTCAGTACCGTTGAGTACGTGAGTGTTGATGGATGAGTCAACCATTAATTCGGTGGGCCTACTCAACTTGGACAGCCACTGGATTTAGACTATATCTAAATGATTACAGCTCAGTAATAATATCACCCTGCCTAGAAAGGAATTATTGGAATTATTGAAAAAACACAGAATCAGAAATGGTTGATACCTTGCCAGGCAAACACCCTATCAAGAGATATGGATCTCACATCTTCCTAGACTATAGCTTCTGTAGCACAATTACATATTAGCCAGAATTCTTCTATCCCACACATGTATAGGTTTCCAAAGAGATGATCGCAATTTTCGTCTGATGCAGAACATCCACATTCAGTCCAAGGTTGCAGAATCAAGAGTGAAACAGACACATTGAGCATCTGCATCCCATTTTTGATTAGATGTTTAGATGCACAACACTGCAACTGAATGTAGAAGTGGTGTTGCAAAATCAGTGCATAATTCCACATGTGAAGATTTATGCTAAGAAAGCCATGCATTGAACAAAGTAATTAAGAAACTCAGCATGAACCAAACACCAAGAATATACATACATTGACAATGCCCGCTCTCATCCCTGTAGAACCCAAGGAAACAAGCCAAGATGCAGGTTCCAATGTGAGAAAGGACAAGGCTGGAGTCGCAGGAGGTGCAGGAGAGAGGGCTTCCTCCCAAACACGTCTTACATGAAGGATGACACCCTGCAGACAAGACAAGTGGAAATAGCTTCAGCTTCTCTGAAAACAGGGAACATCGACTATCAATGGCTACTAGCCAGGAGTCTATATTAATTCCATTATATAGGGGTACTTCTTTGTACTCCTTTTTAATGTAAGGGTTCCAGCTCCAGAAATTTCTGAAGTTACATCTCTATTGCCCATGAAGAAGGTCTCTGAGAGCAAACAGAGGCCGAAACACATTGGACATGTTAGCAGTACAGAAGGCCTTCCACTTTCCTGGGAGTTAGGGGTGTAGGACCCTCTTCAAAATGGGAAAATTGTGAATAAAAATGCTATTTTTTTCTTATCAGAGATAACATATTTCTAGGAATTTCTAATTTCTAGGTCCTCCAGAGTGTTCTGCATTCTGACTCTAGGTTCTGCAGTGCAATTTCCACTAGAAGATGACCACAGAATAGAGCTGGAAAACCGATAAATGCCTCGAGAAGTGAGGACCTAGGTCCTCTAGTACAACTTTGTGGTCAAACTCCACCAGAAGTTTACCGTAGAGTCATTCTGGAGAAACTAGAGATTCCAAGAGGGAACCTATTATTCAAATCTGCGAATAATCAAATCTACAAAACTTACATCCACAAATGAGGGACCAAATGTAAACAATTCACATTTTGAGAACCTTAAATAAGTCTGCAGCATTTATTAGGTGTTCCCTAGTTTTTGATTCCTTTACTAGTCACTGGGAACAACATTGCTTAGGTTCTGCTGTGTTTACATTTTATTTATGTTTCCCGTAGTCCTCCAGCCGGCCACTGAGGGATTCACAATGCTGGACTTGTGGGACCTTTGGTCTGATTCAGCAGGAATCTCTTTAGGTTCTTATGAATAATTCTATCATTAAGACTGCCAAGAATGCATGCGTATACTGGGAACATTATTTATCCAATGCAATATTCATGGGCACACACGGATCGCTCCATTGCTCCCTCTGTTTTGCAGACATTACTCACTTTGACATGCTCCGTCAACCATGTAGTATCCTGCAGGACATTCTGGTACACAGAGATCTTTCAGGAGAGAGTGATGGGGATTTTGGCACTTTAAGCAGGTACTTCCTGTGTCCTGGAGATCTGCAACACACTGATCACACAGGGAGTGACAATCTGCAGAGAGAAGAAGTATCACACGTTTTATTAAAGTCTTATTGTGCAAGGATGGGATTGGGTCCCTATTTCAAAGTCTTTTCTAAAAAGCTGACAATCTACACGGCTACTTATTAACTATACCCAACCAAGTATGACCTGACCTGACTACCCAACCCTGATAGAAAAGTTATTTACTCATACTCCAATTGTAGAATTGATCACCTTCTCTTCTGCATTATTCCTGGACTGGATGGCCCTTGTGGTCTCTTCCAACTCTTTGAATATTTTCCGTGCAATATATGTCCAATAAAGGAAATTACAATATTGTAATAGCATCACATACCAAGGTACTCACCCACTAATACATGGAAACCATAGTTAAGAGCTAACACTGACTCTACTTGGGATAGAAGTGTACCACAGAATTGCACCAGAGGACCTAGAGAAACCCAACAAATACTACTAGGGGAAATATTTTTGGAGTGTGACTAAGTAAAACCATGGCTATAAAATTTGTGGATATGGGCACTGTAAAAGGGGTTTAATCCTGAAACTATCCCAAAGAACTTTGACTAAAATATTTGTATGGCCATCATCAGTTAACAGCAATTTGCAGGTTAATCTGCAGGGATTTCAAAAACGTGTGGTCTCCCAGGTTTGTGCTTGTGCGTTGATTTTTTGCATCTATACGGTAAAATTACTGTAGTTTGTCATCACTTTGCCCTGGCTCAATGCTATGACATTGTGGGATCTATAGTTTGTGGAATCTATAGACCTATTCAACTTGTATGCAGAACACATTATGCGACGTGAGGGGCTTGGTGAATCCAAGGCTGGAGTTAAAATTGCTGGAAGAAACATTAACAACCTTAGATTTATTTATTTATTTATTTATTTATTTATTTATGCGCTTGTATACCGCTAATATCTCAGCCTAAGTCGGCGACTCATTGCGGTTTACAACAACTAAAAAGTTAAAAACAATTAAAAACAGTATTCAATTTAAAACATGAAACACATATACAATACAAATTATTGGGCCACCAATAATAATCCCATGCATCTCGTAACTAAAATCACAATCCAAAATTCATCGTCCATGATTACCAGCCTTTAGTCATCAAAATTCGTTGCAACGGATTAACCGAATGCTTGTTTAAACATCCATGTCTTCAGTCTCTTCCGAAACACCATCAGCGAGGAGGCTGATCGTACCTCTATAGGGAGGGTGTTCCAAAGCCGAGGGGCCACCACAGAGAAGGCCCTGTCTCTCGTTCCCGCCAGCCGCACTTGTGAAGCCGGCGGGATAGAGAGCAGGGACTCTCCAGAAGATCTTAGGGTCCTGGTGGGCTGATAGGCTGAGATACGTTCGGATAGATAAGATGGTTGTTAATGTGATGGCTGAAAGCAAGGAGGAGCTGAGGAGCCTTCTAACCAAGGTGAAAGAAGAAAGTGCAAAAGCTGGGTTGCAGTTAAGCATAAAAAAACCAAGATTATGGCAACCAGGCTGATTGAGAACTGGCAAATAAAGGGAGAAAACATGGAGGCAATGACAGACTGTATTTCTAGGTGTGAAGATTACTGCAGACGCAGACTGCAGCCAGGAAATAGAAGATGTTTACTTCTTGGGAGGAGAGCAATGACCAATCTCGATAAAATAGTGAAGATTAGCGACATCACACTGGAAATGAAAATCCACATAGTTAAAGCAATGGCATTCCCTGTGGTAGCCTATGGATGTGAGAGCTGGACCATAAGGAAGGCTGGGTGAAAGAAGACAGATACTTTTGAACTGTGGAGCTGGAGGAAAATTCTGAGATTGCCTTGGACCGTGAGAAGATCCAACCAGTCCATACTTCAGGAAATAAAGCCCAGCTGCTCATTGGAGGGAAGGATACTAGAGGCAAAGATGAAGTACTTTGGCCACATAATGAGAAAACAGGAAAGCTTGGAGAAGACAATGATGCTGGGGAAAATGGAAGGAAAACGGAAGAGGCGCTGACCAAGGGCAAACTGGATGGATGTTATCCTTGAAGTGACTGGCTTGCCTTTGAATGAGCTGGGGGTGGTGATGATTGACAGATAGCTCTGGAATGGACTGGTCCATGAGGTCACAAAGAGTCGGAAGTGATTGAATAAATAAACAACAATAGTTTGGTGTGGCAAATAAGGTGAAAGTCCACGCAAATCTGCATCTCCCAGGATTCCACAGCACTGCACCATGGTACTCAAAGTGGTCTTCAAATGTATCATTTCTACAAACACCCTCGGTCTCTCTTTCCCATTGGATGTTTCCAGTTTCTTTTGCACTTCATCCAGCAGACCAATTTTTCTTGATATTTATCAATTTGCTTTCTCTTCTCTTCTAAATACCACAGGTCAGTATTAATTCCCCTCTGCACCATTCCACTCTTGTGCAATAATCCTTTGATTAAACTGAGCAATGCCTTGATAATCATTTCATCATCTGGAACAGGCCTCCAATTATATGCTCCAATATCCTCATTCAGAATCTGGAATCATAAAACTGGAACTGGCTTGGGTTTTTTTTAATCCCCTGGAAGATTATATGTAATTGGCAAACAGGTTTGTTTTAGTTATTTATATCCCATGCTTAAAACACATATACGCTAAACTAATTTTTTTTCCCCAAAGCAGCAGTAAAAGCAAAAATAAAACAATGGAACCAAAATAATAATAAAATGAGAACCGTAAAACAAACACAACACTAGAATCCAAAATGTAGCATTGAAAGTAATCACTGGAAAAAAACCTCACAAAAATGCCTGGAAGAATTTGCAAGAAGGGTGTTTTCTCAGTGCCACAATGACATCAAATGAACCTTCAAGGGAGCCTCCAGGACAGTTGTGTCCGGGTGCAATAGTATCCCAGATTGCATCTACACTGTAGAATTAATGCAGTTTGGCAGAAAAGGATAAAGATCTTGCAAAACTACAGTTCCCACAATCCCATAGCATTGAACCGTAGCAGTTAAAGCAATATCAAACTGAATTAATTCTATGGTGTAGATCAGTGGTTCTCAACCTGGGGGTCGGGACCCCTGTGGGGGTCGCGAGGGGGTGTCAGAGGGGTCGCCAAAGACCATCAGAAAGCACAGTATTTTCTGTTGGTCATGGGGATTCTGTGTGCGAAGTCTGGCCCAATTCTATCATTGGTGGGATTCAGAATATTCTTTGATTGTAGGTGAACTATACATCCCAGCAACAACTCCCAAATGTCAAGGTCTACTTCCCCCAAACTCTACTAGTGTTTACATTTGGGCATATTGAGTATTTCTGCCAAGTTTGGTCCTGATCCATTGTTTGAGTCCACAGTGCTCTCAGGATGTAGGTGAACTACAACTCCAAAACTCAAGGTCAGTGCCCACCAAACCATTCCAGTATTTTCTCTTGGTCATGGGAGTTCTGTGTGCCAAGTTTGGTTCAATTCCATCATTGGTGGAGTGCTCTTTGATTGTAGGTTAACTATAAATCCCAGCAACTACAACTCCCAAATGACAAAATCAATCCCCCCAACCCCACCAGTATTTGGTCCAGTGAATGAAAATACATCCTGCATATCAGATATTCATATGATGATACATAACAGTTGCAAAATCACAGTTATGAAGTAGCAATGGAAATAATTTTATGGTTGGGGGTCAACACAACATGAGGAACTGTATTAAGGGGTCACGGCATTAGGAAGGTTGAGAACCACTGGTGTAGATGCACCCATGATATGCAGGGCATATTCCAAAGTAGTTGCCCTGACTGAGAAGGCCTAATAGCAGCCCACTATTATTGCAACTAGCATGGGAAATACAGCCTCTGAAAGCTATTGCTATGCATGGGTTGGCACATGTGTAAATTAATGACCCAACAGCAAATTTGATCCTATGTCATAAAGTGCAATAGAATTAAGCAACAGCACTTAAAACAGAGCTAAGAAGGCAACGAGTGGCTTGAAGAGACCCTGTTATACTAGAGTATGTGAGTCTGCCTATATTTCTCTCTTGTGTGAACAGATTTTTCACTGGTGGATTTCCTGTGCAGCGTAAAAGCAATGTCAAAGCTGGCTCTTAAACAATTAAGAAGACAATTATCAGCAATTACCAGGCTCAGTGTGACTCTCCCCACCTGCTTCCCATAAGTTCATCCTGCTGTTATTTTGAAGCACTGAGGTGCTAAACAAATTTCCCTTCACCTCCAAAAGCATATGTTTTGTTTCAGTGAATTAGATGCTTTCCTACATCCTTCCCTAAGAAGCACAGAAAGATTTTTGGCTTTGAAGAAGGCAGAGTGAGATTTCAACATGAGTCTCTTTAGATTTCCTCATCTATGGCTGGATCTACACTGCCATATAATGCACTTTGGAACTGCATTAGATGGCAGGGTTGATCCAGGACTCTTTTCACTTGCAGAATGCTTCCCCAAATTACAGAACCTACCCAGGATTGGTCTAATGTCAAAGGAGGTGCTATAGCTGCCTTTAGATTGGCAATTGGTTGCTGGGGAAATTTGGTACTTGTAATCCAAAAAAAGAAGGCTTCTGCCAATCTGTGTTGTCTTTCTGGTTTGATCTTGTTAGTATTTACAAAGCAGTTTTGTTGTAGTATTTTTAGGGGTTTAGCCTGTCATTGTTTCTTTGCCTCAGGCTTCTGAGGAAAATGATCAAGGTTCTGCACAGGATTCTATCTCTGAGACTGCAGAGGTTTCAAGGCATGAGTTAAATGACCAGATTCCTGCTGATTCTCAGGGGTTTGAGAATAGAAATGATGGTCAAGAGAGTACTGTTAGCCAGAGTGAAACTGAGGATTCTGGGATAGCTGACCAACAGGGCAAAGATGCTTCAGGCAGATAAGGAGGCTGAGGAAAAGGTTGAACAGTCAAGTGATAGTGAAAGGAATGTACAAATTGGCAAACTGAGTCAGGCTTTGACCGAAGAGTCCAGATTTATCAGGATCGCCACCTGGAATTAGGGAGGAGGCACTCCACAAGATTGAGAGAAAAGAGGGGTCACGGAGAGGTTTCCCAAGGGAAACAGGATGCCTTTGCTATGGCTTTCTGAATAAATATAGGGCCTGCGAATCTATAGTCTTCAGTGAGTCCAATGTTTGGTTTTCATGTACAACCATATATTTTATTTCCTGACTTGTATCCATGCCTTCATTTCATGCTAAGAATCCTGTGTGCTGCTTGCCTTGGGTTTAAGTTCCTACCTTTGGATTTATTGGTTCAAGTTTGCTTCTGTTTCTTCAAGGGACTTAGAATTCTGGAAATTTTTTGGAACTGAGAGACTCTAATTCTTGTTGACTTGTGTATTGGATTTTGGGACACTCCTGTTTCCTGTCTTGGATATTGACTGGATTATTGCATTGCTCCATTGACTGCTTTATGGACATTTTACTATTACTTGTTTGAATGATTTTTACCTTTTTTGGCTATTGCTATATTATTCTTTAATAAACTGTTTTGCTTATAAAGAACATTGGTGTGGTTACGGGTTCAAAGGTGCCATCCCCAGCCTTGGTGTGCAACAGTATTAGTAAGAACAGGCATGGGCAAACCTGGGGTGTCCAGGTATTTTGTACTTCAATTCCCACAATTACTAACAACTAGAATTGTGGGAGTTGAAGTCAAAAATACCCGGATAGCCCACGTTTGCCCATGCTTGAGTTAGAGGCTAAATAAGTGTGGTTGTGTGTGTGTGTGTAACCTTATATTGTATTAGTATATTTTATTACTGCTATATTATGATGTTTTCCTTCCAATAAAAATATTTAGAATTATCTCTGCTCAAAGATGGAAAGCTCAATGGTTTTGTGAACAAGAAGAGTGTGGGGGAAAGGATGTATCAGCTGTTCTTTTTCATTTAATGGGTGTAGAATATTGAGAGACTATAACCTTTAGACATGAAACCACATATTCACAGGATGTCTACTCCCTACACCACTGGAGAAATTATACTGTTTAGCTGGTATTGCACCACTTGACATCCATCGGGAAGTAGCAGCCTGTAATGAAAGAACCAAGGCATTGACATCTCTGGCCCATCCCCTGTTTGGGTATCAGTCAGCAAGCCAATGCCTTAAATCAAGAAATAGCTGTCTAAGATCTACAGAGATACTCACAGGAACATCTCAGCAAGCGAGAATCCAAAACTGGCAGGCAAAAACCTGGAACCTCAATCAGTGGCTGATACCAGATGAGAAACTCCCTCCTGGCCACACAGAAGACTGGGTGACTTGGAGGGTGCTGAACAGACTGTGCTCTGGCACCACGAGATGCAAAGCTAACCTTAAGAAATGGGACTTCAAAGTGGAGTCCACAGCATGTGAGTGTGAAGAGCAAACCACAGACCACTTACAGTAAGCCCCACCACATGCATAATGGAGGACCTTCTTAAAGAGACACCAGAGGCACTCCAAATAGTCAATTTCTGGTCAAAGGAAATTTGGTATAATGCCAAGGTTTTTAACTTTGTTGTTTTGCTCTACATTTAGACAGAGAATGTAAAGCCCTTAGATTTGATAATGCAGATTGTAAGTAGTTTTCTGATGCTTTGAATGTAATAGTAAAATGTTCCTTTATTCTACAGAAGGTATTTATTTTTATTAGTTAGTTTGCACATTTATATGTAGGCTTTCTATTAATTTGCTTAAATAAATATTAATTACAAAATAAAATTATTTTAAAAACAGTAATGTTAAAATGAGCAGTCTCTGATGATATCGTTGAGCGCAAGAAGTATCAATCACAGGTGCACCAAGTATGAAGTTCAAACAAACGAGGAAAATAGATGAATGGATGGATGGGCAGAGAGTAGATACATGTTATGTCTCACTCTGACATTCCTTTCCTTCTTGTCCTGAAAACCAGAGAATGTAGTCCAGGCCCTGAAATTTGGAAACTATTCTGGGCTATTCCTGAGCATGCCCCAAAGTACAATGCTGTCATATCTCTTATATTTTTCAAATACTACAAGCAGTGTCCTCTCGCTCACCCAAGACCTGTGTCAGTCGAGCAAGGATGTAATTTACATCAAGGAGGGGTACACAAACCCGAGACCACCCGCTTTTTTTCAGCAGCCCATCAAAAATGGCTCTTGACCTTTCCCTGAACCAAAGCAATTTCAAAATGTTTTACAAGAAGTCTTTTGTATGCAATGAAGGGACCATGCTGTAAAGAATCCTGAAAGCCAAATTAATCCTCATTACAGTGATTCAGAAAATTATAAGGGGAATGATGGTTGTCTTGAAAGCAATGCAATCACGATGCCTGCCTTCGCCCTACACGGGTTTCCTACTGGAAATTAACCTTCCTGTCCCTTTTCTTCTCTTCACTGAAACTTTCATTGTAACTGGATGACAAGATCTCGGGATTCCACCAGTCGGGCCTTGAATTTCAAAAGGAGCCCAAAGGAACGGGGCAGCTCAAATTCCAGGGGCAATGAATTGGCAATGAATGAACAAAGCTATCTCTACAGCCTTAGAGTAAGGCAAAATGCAGGCTGAAAGGAGAGCATAATCCTGCCCAAAGTTAAGCCCTTTTAAATTCAATGGGAGAGGTTTAAGAACTTATTTAACGTAACATGTTGAGATCAATGGGTGTTGAAAATGATTATTGGCAGGACATTTCTCAGGAGAACAAGACGGAATCCCTTCTATTCTAGGTGCAAAAGTTACCTGGCTGTTGAAACTTTCTCCAGAAGTTATGATAAAACAGCATACACCATTATTCCAAAAGACTTCAGCCAGGACAGAGAAGGAAGGCAACCAGGCAGGCTGCATAGCACAAAGCCCTTTCCTCCAGTATCATCTGGCCACCTCCATTCATTTGCTTTGTTGTTGTTTAATTGTTCGGTTGTTTCTGACTCTTCATGACCACATGGACGGGTCCATGCCAGAGCTCCCTGTCGGCCATCACCATCTCCAGCTCCTTCAAGGTCAAGCCAGTCACTTTAAGGATACCATCCATCCACCTTGCCCTTGGTTGGCCCCTCTTCCTTTTTCTTCCATTTTCCTCAGCATCATTATCTTCTGTCTTCTCATTATATGGCCAAAGTACTTCATCTTTGCCTCTAATATCCTTTCCTCCAGTGAGCAGTCAGGCATTATTTCCAGAAGGATGGACTGGTTGGATCTTCTCGTGGTCCAAGGCACTCTCAGAATTTTCCTCCAACACCACAGTTCAAAAGCGTCTATCTTCCTTCACTCAGCCCAGCTCTTGCATTCATAAGTTACTATGGGGAATACCATTGTTTTAACTATGAGGATCTTCGTTACCACTGTGATGTTTCTACTCTTCACTATTTTATCGAGATTGGCCATTGCTCTCCTCCCAGGAAGGAAATGTCTTCTGCTTTCCTGGCTGCAGTCTGTGTCTGCAGTAATCTTTGTGCCTAGAAATACAAAGTCTGTCACTGCTACCATGTTTTCTCCCTCCATAAGGCAAACATCTCATTCTGCCTAATGGCAGTGCTTAGTCCATCCTGGGAGAACCAAAAGGAAGCCCTGAAATGCCACTTCTGCCCAAAATCCATAGCCAATGAGGACCATTTATATAAGATTATACACCGCATGTTCAAATGCCTCCCCCCCTGTGTTTGTAGCTATTCTACTTTTAAAGGGCCATTTGTAGCCAATGAGGACCATTTATATAAGATTATACACAGTATGTTCAGCATGTTACTGCAGTTTGATACCACTTTCATCCACAGAAAATTATAAGGGGAATGATTACTGCCTTGAGCCATGGCTCAGTCTATGGCATTAAGGGACTTGTAGTTCTGCAATCCCTTAGCCTTCTTTAAAAAACACATGCACTTTGCTGCTCTGCTGCTGAATACGCATGCCCAGTGTGGAATACATCTCACCACGTTAAAATAGTGGATGTGGCTCTTAATGAGATATGCTGCATTATCACAGGACTTCTATGCACCACACCACTGAAGAAATTATACTATTTAGCTGGTATTGCGCCATTTGACATCCAGCGGGAAGTAGCAGCCAATAATGAAAGGACCAAGGCATTGACATCTCTGGCCCATCCTCTGTTCGGATATCAGCCAACATGCCAACACCTTAAATCAAGAAATAGTTTCCTAAGATCTACATAGATACTCACAGGAACACCTCAACAAGAGAGAGTCCAAAAGTGGCAGGCAAAAACCCAGAAATTCAATCCATGGAAGGATACTGGATTAGAAATTCCCTCCTGGGTACACAGAAGACTGGGTGACTTGGAAGGTGCTGAACAGACTGCACTCTGGCACCATGAGGTGCAGAGCAAACAGTAGGAAATGGAGCTACAAAGTGGAGTCCACGACATGCAAGTATGGAGAAGAGCAAACCACAGACCACTTACTATAATGCAGCCTGAGCCCTGCCACATGCACATGGAGGACCTTCTTACAGCGACACCAGAGGCACTCCAAGTGGCCAGCTTCTGGTCAACAGACATTTAGTACAATGCCACGTTTTTTACTTTGCTTATGTTTTTAAATACATTGTAACTGTACCCTCAATTCACTTCTAACATGATAAATAAATAATTAGCCTTCTCTGACAGAGGGATGATACCTCACTCCATAGCACTGAACCATGGCAGTGGTGTCAAGCTGCATTAAGTTTGCAATGTAGATGAAATCTTAGAAAGTTTCCTGCCTTTCAAAGTTAGATATTATTCTCTCAATTTGGTCTATTTATTGTGATGGCTTAGCATCTCCATGTACACATAGTACTTCTGAGTATTCCTTCTTAGTAAATGAAGGGATTTCTTTCCCCTCTACAGCTGTGCTTTGACCAAATGGGCGTCAAAGAATATACTGATACACCACTGATCTCTCCCAAAGGGAGAAGAAATGAGAGAAAAGAAGAGGCTGGTGGTGAATACAATGGACCATGGGAAACCAAAGAGAGAGGGAAAAAGTTTTAAAATAAAAATAACATGTACTTCACACTTTAGAAACTTGTTTAGATTTTTCAAAAGCACTTTTCTTTCAGCCAAAGAAGAAAGAAAAAGGAATACAGAATTCTCTTTCATGTTTCCATGACAATATTTCTTTTCTGTATGTATCTTCATGTCCTTCATAACAATTGAACAGAAAATAAATCTCATTTCCTTGTGCAGTAGGCAACCACAGACTGTTAAGAGGAAAAAGAGGCACATCTATACTGTAGAATTAATGCAGTCTGACACCACTTACCATGGCTCAATGCTACCAAATCTTGGGAGTTGCAGTTTTACATGATCTTTAGCCTTCTCTACCAAATACTGTTGGTGCTTTATCAAATTACAACTCCCATGGTTCTGTAGTATTAAGCCATTGCAATTAAAGTGATGTCAAACTGTTTAATTATTCTGCAGTGTAGATGCACCCATGATCTAAATAAACCAGAGCTTGCATAAGTTGCTTTTTGAACTACAGCTCCCAAAATTCCTCAGCTATCTTTTTCAGACTTTAAGATACATTGAAGTACATACAAATTTAAGATGCTGTAGATCAGTGGTTCTCAACCTGGGGTCCCCAGATGTTTTTGGCCTACAACTCCCAGAAATCCCAGCCAGTTGAGCAGCTGTTAGGATTTCTGGGAATTGAAGGCCAAAAACATCTGGGGACCCCAGGTTGAGAACCACTGCTTTAGATAAAAAGAATGTTAAGTACTGTCTTTGCATCCACTGGAGTCAGATTCCTGTAAAAGTAGAATAACCACAAATACAGGGGGGACACAATTATTCTTCCAGAGAGAACACATTTAGGAATTTCTAGTTCCTCTTAGCTCTATGTTGAGGTCCTGAAGAATTTGGCAGCAGCACAAACTCTCTGAATGCCACCTAGTGGCTGTTTCAGATGTTTACACAAATCTGTGAGCAACAACTTGCAGTGTTTACAGTGTCCTCTGCAGAAAATACTTCTGCTGTACTTCATAAAAAGGAAAATCGGCTTGTTTTAAGCCTTGCAAGTGCTGCTTTATTATCAGTAAATTATTTTTATTATTTTATTCCTGCTTTATATATCTATATACCTGGGATCATGGATGGAAAAAGTTTAATAAGCCTTGCTCTATGATCATCAACTTCTGCTAGACCCTGACCATAGGATCACATGGGATGATCTAATGTGTAGAGATGTGTTGCAAAGAAGCATGCTATAGGGCCTAGAGCAGGCATGAGCAAACTTTGGCACTTCTGATGTTGGGAAATAGTAGAAATGCTTGTGGTGGCAAGGAGGACAATAAACCTCTACCTCTTTTGGACTGTGTGCAAGCCAATGCCAATATGGCTGGCTGACTGTAGCTCCAAACCCTTTCTTTCTTTAGGAGAATGATTTAGCTCTTTGTGAGGCTGGCGGGTGTCCACCAGCCTGACTGTGCCAAAGGCGATCCTGCAACACCTGCCCCACACAGGTCACAGCTTTTTCCCCCTTACTTGGTTTGCTGTGGTAAATCACCTTCTACAAGTGAAAGGCAACAAGCCAATTGGAGGCCAGACCACTCAACTACTTTGCCCTTGTTTTGTTAACTGATACACTTAAAACCTGCCATCTTGAAAATCAAAGCTGTGAGGTTCAACAACCGTAGCAAGGAGAGGTGGTGTTGGTGCGGAGTTTGCTGCCCTCCAATTAAGGTGAGAGGGGAGAGGAGAAGTTCCAAGATCTACTGAGATGGTTGTGGCACATCATCTTCTACAAGTGAAAGGCAACATCAAGCCAACTGGTTGCCAAACCAGGCCACACAACTACTTTGCTCTTGTTTGGTTAATGGACACACTTAAAATCATTTGGAAGAGAGGTCTGAGGGGGATATTGGGTTATTCCTCCCCCCCCCCCCCCACCACCACCACCACCACAAAACTCTCCAATATGTGGGCAACGTGCATCCACAGCTAGCAGTGCACTGGATGAGGGACCTGCAGGTGATAATGTTGCAGCAGAACCCCTGGCACCTGGAAGGCAGAAACCCACTATTTGGGAGGACCACTCCGTCAGTTTGGATGGACAAGACCTTCTGGTCAAGACGGTTGTGGCAAATCAGCCCCTCTGTCGTTTGGGAAAGGAAACAAACCAGCTGGCAGGCAGACAGGCCACTCAACTACTTTGCCCTTCTTTGGTGAACTGATACACTTAAACGACATCTCCCAACCCAAGACCAGGTTTTGCGCCGAGTGTTTCTGAACAACACAAGGACATCGACTATGCCTCTCAGATATTTGTTGTAGAGTCACCTAACCCACGTGGAGGGAATCGGTAATGCAGCAACAGCCAACAACTTTACTTTTGTCTGGAAAACTGCTAAACTTTTGCTACTGCCACTTCAGACAAGGAGGCAAAACCAATGGGTTACAGAAGATGGCTAGTGTGTGGCAAAGACCAACAATTGGGGAGGTTAACATGAAATGAGAGAAACAACTGACTGGCTGTTAGGAATTATGGGGGTTAAAGTCCAAAACACCAGGAGGGCCAAAGTTTGCCCATGCCTGACCTAGAGGCTCCTGAAAAGAACATATTCATTAAATCTGCAAAAAAGTTAAATCTGCAAAAGTGAAACTTGATATGTTCCTGTGACTGTCACCATTCTTGCATAATTCCCACCTCCAAGATTATTATTTTTCGCTACCAGCATGGTGCCAATTCAATTCACTTGCACTAATTGGCTCACAGGCCCCTTAAACCCTGATTAACTGCAGCTCTCTCTAAAGAGATAATAATAGTTGTCTTTCTCGCTTTTAAGACGTTCTTTTTGCTCTTGGCTTCTCATCTGCAATTAATATGCAATTGATGGACAATTTACCCTCTAGTTACGCAAAAGTAATATCTGAGTTGTGTTGAAGTCCCAGTACATTGTTCTGCCTCCAGGCTCAGAAAGGGAATCGTCCAGATTACCAGGTAACATTGATTGATAGAGTGACAGCTATAAAATATTTTTTTAAATGACGTTTTTCTTTTAAAACACCCCGCTGTATTAAGGCACAGTTTATGTTGTATAATTTAATGCTTTCAGTTTTCATGTGACAGCTACTTGATAAGTGATGATTAATAACTTCTCCAGACAAATTTGTACAGTGACATTTCAATAACTGTGAAAAGATTGAGGCATGGGAAGGGACAGACATTCATTACCGATCAAAACCAGCTTTCCATGACAAACTGAGTCACGTTCTCCAGGATCGCAAGGAACTCAATAATGAATGCAAATTATGCAGTTTATGGCAATATGTGATTATTCCGATCAATCAGGTTTGAGTAATTAGACAGCAAGAACAAGCCACTGAAGGTTACAAAGAGTAAGCAGAAGCAATCAATGTGCTGTGAAGCAGGTGGAAGTTTGACTCTCTGTTCATGTATATAAGTCAGCAATTAGGTCTAAGGCAGTGTTTCTCAACCTTCCCAATGCTGCGACCCCTTAATACAGTTCCTCATGTTGTGGTGACCCCCAACCATACAATTATTTTTATTTCTACTTTATAACTGTAATTTTGCTACTGTTATGAATCAAAATGTAAGTTTCAGATATGCAAGATGTATTTTCATTCACTGGACTAATTTTGGGAGAAATACCCAATACACTCAAATTTGAATACTGGTGGGGTTGTGTATTGTCACATGTATTGTTGATTTTGTTATTTGGGAGTTGTTGTTGCTTGGATTTATAGTTCACCTACAATCAAAGAGCATTCTGAACTCCACCAATGATGAAATTGAACCAAACTTGGCACACAAAACTCCCATGACCAACAGAAAATACTGGAAGGGTTTGGTGAGCATTAACCTTAAGTTTTGGAGTTGTAGTTCACCTACATCCAGGCAGCACTATGGACTCAAACAATGATCATCATCATCAGCAGCATCATCACTTTATTTCTTAATTAGTCGCTCTCCACCAAAATGCTCAGAGCGACTTACAATTTAAAATAGCTTATACACAATATAAAACATTCAACATAAAAACATTCAACATAAAAACATTCAACATAAAAACATTCAGCAGTGACTATGGCAAAATTTGATCCGATTACTTAAATACACAACCAAACAGCCAAGTCTTGAGCGCCTTTGCAAAAGGTCGCAATTCCGACATTGCTCTAATATATGGAGGCAATGAGTTCCACAGAATTGGAGCATAGGGCGAAAAAGCTCTACGCCTTGTAGCTTCCAAATGATGGATCTGGACTAAACTTGGAGTGAATACTCAATATGCCCAAATGTGAACACTGGTGGAGTTTGGAGAAAAAATAGACCTTGACATATGGGAGTTGTAGTTGCTAGGATTTATTTATTTATTTATTTATTTTATTTACTATATTTGTATACCGCCCCTCTCAGCCCGCAGGCGACTCAGGGCAGTTAACAAAGGCAGCAATTCAATGCCAACTGCAGTATAAAACATTTAAAAACATTGACATATAACATAAAGTCATAACAAGGTCAGTTAAAACATAAATCACAAGTGTCTCTTAGTTAAAACGTTGTCCCTTAATCCTATAAAAGCATTTTCACCTGAAATATTTGTTAATATCTATAATATATAGGCATTTCCCCCTGCAAGCCTTTGCAATCCCCATGTACCTATATATCTTGCAATCTATATACATTTATTTTATATATGAATTTTCTCTTTATGTGTTTGCAGATGTGTTTGCAGATCTTTGCAAATCCTATATACATATAGATATCTAGAGATTTCCACGTACCTGTATATCTGTATCTATATGTATACATTATTTTTATATATGAATTTTCCCCTCACATGTTTGCAAGTCCTTGCAAATCCTATATGGATATAATTATCTATATATAGAGAGATGCCTAGATAGGCACAGTTGGCACACTGGCTTCAGTGTATATCTTACTGTGAGCCACCTGGGGAGAAAAGGCTTACCCTGTTTCATTTCATTCTAAGAACACAAAAGTCGTACCTTAACACTGGAGCAACCGGAGTTACACCATAGCAATAAACAAACACATGCTTTCTTTGGTAACCATCAATGGAGTAGAAAAAAGATATGTGACCGAATTGTGAGGACAGTGGTATGTTGAGCAGAGGGAAGAGTTATGAACTACGGATTTATTGTTCTGTTGCAATCAAAGAGCATTCTGAACCCCACAAATGATAGAATTGGGCAAAACTTCCCACACAGAACCCCCTTGCCTTGAAGGGACTCACTGGCATGAGCCTCCCTCCAGCCTCACACGCTCTACCTCACCCACACATGCTTCCCCTTGACTGAGAGGCCAGCCAATCACAGCGGAGGAGAGCTTTTGGTGAGAGGATTCATTGTCTGTTTCCAAAAAGGAAACCCTTCATCTAAGTCAGTAATTCTCAAGCTGTGGGTCCACAGATTTTTGGCCTACAACTGCCAGAAATTTTAGCCAGTTTACCAGCTGTTAGGGTTTCTGGGAGTTGAAGGCCAAAACATCTGGGGACCCACAGGTTGAGAACCACTGATCTAGGTCATTAATAAAGGTGTTGAACAGGAACGGACCCCGGACGGAACCCTGCTTAAGGCAGTCCACTTGTCACTCCTTTCCAGGATGAAGACAAAGCATTGGGGAGAATCACCCTTTGGGTTCGTTCGCTTAACCACTGATAAGTGACCCCACACATATTTGTTTGGTGGAGATGGGGGTTAGATTGTATTTCCTGGCTTGAAGGGAATGGATTTCAGAAATGATTTTTGACAATTTCTAAAGCTTCTGGAAAAGCCATGGAGCAGAAAACTAGGCCATGGACCCGTCACAATTACCCTTAAGGCAAAGTCACATAATTAATATTTCTCCCTCTCCTCCACTGTTTAGTTTTCTTTTTTTTAAAAAAAAAAAAACCTGCCTCTGATCTACTCATTCCAAGCTTGCTGCAAGGAGACAAAATAATAACTCTGCTGTGTGGGGAGGTGACAAATAGGCTGTGAAAATGATTTCTTGAGATCAAAGAAATAAGTCTTTCACCTCAAAGGAAACAAGGAAACGATTGCAAAAGGGAGTAATAATGACAAGGAAGAAGAGAATGGAACAATTTGAAACTTTTTGCATTTTCCCCTCCTCCTCCCTCCGCCCTCCAATTTTGGACCCATTCTCTTTGTTGGAAGCTTTTGAGTCCTGGCTTAAGATTTGCAAGTGTTATCTTTCCTTTGATAAGCTTTAAGAGGAGGGAAAAAGAGAAAACTGGACACAGCTGAGCTCAGACGTGTCTGGAACGATTCCCAGGCAATGTTTACACTTGCTGTCCTGACAGATTAAAATGTGATTCATTTCTTTAAACTAGATAAATGCAGTTTGTAGTTTCTGGATATACATTAATGTGGACACATACCACTGGCTGGACATGATCCACAAAGGAAAAATCTCTTGGTCCAAAGACTACATGATAACCCAGTACAAAATCTGCACATATAAGCCCCATCTACACTCCCATGTAATGCAGTTTGAAACTAATGGGGCCTCAATTTCCCTAGAACGCAGGAGCCACTTGAGAAACTGCAAGTCGTTTCTGGTGTGAGAGAATTGGCTGTCTGCAAGGATGTTGCCTGGGGACACCCGTATGTTTGATGTTTTACCATCCTATGGGAGGCTTCTCTCATGTCCCTGCATGGAGAGCTGGAGCTGACAGACAGGAGCTCACCCTGCTCCCCAGATTCGAACCATTGACCTTTCGGTCAGCAGTCCCGCCAACACAAGGGTTTAACCCATTGCAACACCAGGAGCTCCAGAATGCTGGTTAATTATTGGAGGGAGAACTGGAAAACTGAATCTCATGTATATACACAGAATCTCATGCAATGGATGACTTGATTTACACTGCAAAACAAATCTGCAGGTGACACTTCAAAATTTTAATGTTAATTATCTGTCTTCTCCCCCAACCTTTTCCCTCTTGGCATATACTACATACATCATTCAGAGTTCTGCCAATACACCTTTTTGCAAATATTCCGCCAATATGCCATTTATCTATTAGCCCAGGCATTTCATTTTCTTTTTAAAAGAAGCTCAGCATAACTCAGACCCAATCAATTGCTCTCATAGAAGATCAATGGCAGACTCAGTCATACATTTTTAAAATGTCATTTGCATTGGATTGTAGCTCAGTGCTTCCCATCAGATGCCATTTATAAAACATGCATGAAAAAGTAGGCAAGATGCTCATATAAGAGTTATAAGCTGGACCCAGAATAGTGGCCTCCACTTATTTACCAAAATATAGTCCAAATAAAATGGGCTTGCAGATTTTCCAGAAGAGATTTAAAAGTTGAACTATCCATTAGTACTGGGGAAATGACAACACATTCTCCCCCCACCCAAGAAAACCACAGCTACAGAATGAAGTCTCTACTACAGTGGTTCTCAACCTGTAGGTCCTGTGATTTGGCCTACAACTTCCAGAAATCCCAGCCAGTTTACCAGCTGCTAGGATTTCTGGGGACCCACAGGTTGAGAACCACTACTCTACTACTTGTTGACATGGCTATCATATCTCCTCTCAGCCTTCTCTTCTTCAGGCTAAACATGCCCAGCTCCTTAAGCCACTCCACTGCTAATTTCATAAATACAGTAATTGTTACATAACATTGCTGTGTATTGAACTGCTTTTTCTGTTGATTTGTTGTAAAACATGATGTTTTGTTGCTTAATTTGTAAAATCGCAACATAATTTAACATTTAATAGGCTTTTCCTTAAACTCTCCTTATTATCCAACATTTCCGCTTATCCAACGTTCTGCCGGCCTGTTTATGTTGGATAAGCAAGACTGTACTGTATTGTTCATGCAAAAGCAGAACTTGCTGAGGGAAGTAGTATTTCCTACTAAAAAGGTAAAAGTATAGGTTTCCCCTTTACTTGCGGGGGGGGGGGGGGTGCTCATCTCCATTTTTAAGCCGAAGAGCTAGCGTTGTCCGTAGACACCTCCTAGGTCATGTGTCCGGCATGATTGCATGGAGTGCCATTACCTTCCTGCCAAAGCAGTACCTTTTGATCTACTTGGCAGAAGCTGGGCCTAGCAATGGGAGCTCACCCAGTCCCGGAGATTCAGACCGCTAACCTTCCAGTCAGCAAGTTCTGCAGCTTAGTGGTTTAACCAGCATGCCACCATGGACCCCTTATTTTCTGCTACATCCCTATTAAGATGATCCCAACCAACCAGGGATCATGTCACAATCATAACAACATTAATTGCATAACAAAACCAGACTGCAAACAAACAAATAAGCTCAACAACTTGGTGAGGCATTGACCTACATGTCTTTCTATAGTGCTTTGAAGCTTGCAGAGAATCAGCAGAGATACCACAGCTTCTAAATCAACAGACTGTTGAGGATAAAACCACGTTACCCACCAACTGAGCTTTTGAAAGCTACTTTTAAAAACTATTGTTCTCTCTTATAAAGCTGGCAGATTCAGGGAATCCAAAAGAAGAGAACATCTCCAAGTTCTGTCTGCCACTCTTGAGCTTCTTAGGAAACAGACAGAATAAGAATATAGTAGAGATGACATTAAATTGTTCTAGAGCTGTTACAATATTCTTCACATACTTACCAACACAGTATCCCACCAGATTAAGATATTGTTTTTCCTTGCAGGGAGTTCTACATCTTCCATTGGCAAAAGTGGCATAGGGCTGGCAGGCTGCACATTCAACATCCGAAGGCCCGGTACATGTCTTGCAAGAGGGATGGCACACTAGACAAGATAAAGATGACAAAGAGCTCTGGTAAGACATTCCACAGCTTTGCCCAGAAGTAAACATTGGCTTGGAAACCCACAAAATCACACATACGTTCTTGCAGCTGCATCATTGCCAAAGAGGCTCTACAGCAAAACTGTGACATACACACAGAGGGCAATGTCCTCGATAAGGGAGATGTAGCAGGCACTTTCACTTGAAGGAATTGTGTCCTATCTTTTTTCCATCTATCCCTAAATCCAACTTTTTATTGGTTGAAGCCCATTAAGAATAGCCATATATTGACTTGTGGAGAGCTACAGGACAGAGAATATCCAGTTATGTTTGCATAGGTAGACACACAGCAACAAAGCATCCATTGGAGCTTCCTGGAAGTCCTAAAAGATGGCTGTAAATGGTCAAGGGGAGTTCAGCAAGTAAACAGTGAGTTGAGGGAAGTTTGGTTGTTGTGTGAGGCTGGTAGAGAATTTCAGCCCCATTATCAGCTCAGCGGTTTAACCCACTGCACCACCAGTTTAACCCACTGGTAGTGCAATGGGTTAAACCACTGAGCTGCTGAACTTGCTGACCAAAAGGTTCGTGATTCAAATCCGGGGAGTGGGGTGAGCTCCCAGTATTAGGCCCGGCTTCTGCCAACCTAGCAGTTCGAAAACATGTAAATGTGAGTACATCAATAGATACCGCTTCTGCAGGAAGGTAATGGCGCTCCATGCAGTCATGCTAGCCACATAACCTAGGAGGTGTCTACGGACAATGCCAGCTCTTCGGAGATGAGCACCAACTCCCAGAGTCAGACATGACTAGACTTAATGTCATGGGAAACATTTACCTTTACCTTACAGAGGTATAAGTTGGACATATGCATATGTACGTTTCCAGTATGATGCCAGCCATGTTATTTACAATGAATATTGCAACCCTGCTCATGAATCAGTGTGTGTTGTGCCCCAATTTCCTCTTGTGAAATTCCCCATTTCCACATCACCTCCTTTACAGACAGCCATACATTGAGGAGAGGGATCTAAAGCAGAATTAAATGTGTGTCCAGTCCTAAAACACACAGTGCATTTTATTTTTGTTACATAAATGTGAGTAGAAGATCGCTTGAAAACTTCTTCCTTTCTGCAAGGAAGTTAAGAACTGATGGAAATGTGGCCCTGAATGGACACACATCCAAGTCACTATTTTGAGTTCCTACACATTCCTCTGAACACATAAAGAAGAGCCTGACAAGTTCAATAGCAGGTGTCCATAAAAAGGTGAGCTGTCTTGCTGGAAAGTGTTACTCAAGTGCCTTTGTAAGGGACAGATTAAGCCTCATGCTAAGTAAGATACAAGCTGAGTGTAAACTGAGGATGACCACTGTGCTAACATAGATATGTAGAGCTTATTTGTGCTACAGATTGTTTGTGCTACAGATTGAAATGCAACCAGCTATTTTGCACTTATGGGCTTAGATCTCCTGCAACCATAAGAGGTCACACTGGCTATATAAACAACTCTCATGCAGCCAGTTAATAACTGGTTTCCACATATTCTCTTCCTTGAATCTTTGCTACATTTCCTCCTCCATAAACTTCAGAGTCTGCAGCCAACTCTCAATGAAAAACAATAACCCACTCCACAGTAAGAGAAAAGGTTTATCTCTCCTGTCGGCTTGCGGAATATAGATTATCCTCAAGCCTCCCAAAGCATTTGCAACATACTTTCACAAGCGGTTCCCATTAATAAAATAAAAAGAGAGCTTTTCTGTTATCTATACTGCTAAGAGCCAGGCATTCCTCTGAATGTGTATGCGCAAGCTCAGCCTGAAATTAAACGGGATCTTTACGGAAGATTAATCATGCCTTTGAAGTTTCAAACAAATATAGCATAAAGTAAGGATAAGCTGGAGATACCACCAACATCCTCCAAGTTTATTTTGGGTTTACAAAAAAAGTTAAAATCTGTTCTGTTATTTACAATGTTTGTTTATCCATCTGTTTTGCTATACAAATCCACATATTTGATCATAGTCACCAAACATTTTGTCTAGTGAATCAGAATACAGATACCTTGAGTACCTCCTGAACAAAGACTGGAAAATGTTTGCATTGCAGATTCCAGAATGTCTGCTTGCAAATTAGTTTTGACCAAATATGGAGTTTAGATTTAGATTAACACTTCAGAACATTTCCCCAATTTTTTTAAAACAATCGGATAACACTTTTTTTTTTTTTTGGAGAATGGGCTTTTTTTTTTTCCATGTCAGAAGCGACTTGAGAACCTGCAAGTCACCTCTCGTGTGAGAGAATTGGCCGTCTGCAAGGAAATTGCCCAGGGGACACCTGGATGTTTTACTATCCTGTGGAAGGCTTCTCTCATGAACCTGTATGGGAAGCTGGAGCTGACAGATGGGAGCTCACCCCACTCCCCGGATTCGAACCACTGACCTTACAGTCAGCAGTCCTGCTGCTGCAAGGGTTTAACCCAGTGGTTCTCAACCTGTGGGTCCCCAGGTGTTTTGGCCTACAATTCCCAGAAATCCCAGCCAGTTTACCAGCTGTTAGGATTTCCGGGAGTTGAAAGCCAAAAACATCTGGGGACCCCAGGTTGAGAACCACTGGTTTAATCTGTTGCACCACCGGGTGATCCAGAGAATGACTTGGGTCCTTTTAAAATAGAAATTGGCATGAAAATTCATTGAGGGATAGAGAGAAGGACATTTTCTTAAAAAATTAAGACATGAGATGGGAGAATTTGGTCCTTTAGATATCCTCACCTAGCTATATAGGGCTCTGGCACTTTGAATTATGCCCAGAAAACAGACTGGCACGGCAGCAAAGCTATTGTATGAAGGCAGTTGTATATTCCCATAGCCAGCACTCACCTTGACTGCAGCACTTTTCAAAGGCAGAACAATATAAAAATAATGTCACAGCAATCCAAACAAGATGTATCTAAGGTCCATATTTCTATAGTTAGATCCAGTGTCTTAAGAACAGGTGCAACAGGTGCACAAATGTTAACTGTGCAAATGATCTCCTGGCCACCATAGACTTGTGCTTCCAAGACTCAGGGATGAATCCTGGAGTACATATAAGCTGCACAACCTTTTCCAGCACAGGCTGAATCCCTATTCCATGATCTGTGTTTCAACTTAACAGGAGCACCTCTGTCACATTTGGATTAAATTTCAATTTGTTTGCTCTCATCCAGTCTATTATTGATTATGTGCAATAAAACATCTTTATTGGATAAAGTCGAAAGGAATAATAGCCATTCAACACAAAGTTTGCACCGTACAAGCAATGCACAACTCCACCTGCAGAGATTTCTACTTCGTAAACTTATTACTAGTCACTCTACTCATTTAGCCTGCCCCTTGCTACCTCGTTTTACCAGCCCTGGTCTAGCCCTATTATTCAGCAGGTCCTGGAAATAAATAGCCGAAGGCACTACCCTGGCCACGAGTTAGGGCCCTGTTTTGCACTTTATTCACTTCTCTGGCCCTATGTATCCCCATTGGCCCAGCCCTCTTATAGCTGTGCAGCAGGCCTTGGAAATAAATAGCTCCAGGTCCCATCTTGACCATCAGACAGGACCATGCTTGCACTTAACCCACTCTCCGGACCTTACTCTACTCCGCTATACTAGCCCAGCCCTCTTGTAGTCATCAAGGCACACTCTGGAATTCTGGCCATTGGAAGCTGAATTTGCCTGATGGGAATTAGTACTGAACGGGCTTTTATTTTTACATATGTATGATGGTTATATAGTATTATATCTATGTTTTATAATGATTGGGTTGCTGTAGGTTTTTTCAGGCTATATGGCCATGTTCTAAAGGCATTTTCTCTTGACATTTCAACTGCATCTATGGCAAGCATCCTCAGAGGTAGTGAGGTCTGTTGGAACTAGTTCCATAGATGCAGGTGAAACGTCAGGAGGAAATGCCTTTAGAACATGGCCATATAGCCCTATAAAACCTACAACAACCCAATTATTTTGTATGTTTTAGTGTCTGTAATTGCAATGCTTTCCCTATGCTAAAAACCACCCTGAGTCCCCTCGGGGAGTATAATTTACAAATAAATTATTATTATTATTATTATTATTATTATTATTATTGAAATGGGTCTCATACAGCTCAACAATATAATGACGAAAAGACTGGCATAAAAATATTTAAAAGCAAAAAGCCAAAGTATATCATAGAATCATAGAATCAAAGCGTTGGAAGAGACCTCATGGGCCATCCAGTCCAATCCCCTGCCAAGAAGCAGGAATATTGCATTCAAATCACCCCCGACAGATGGCCATCCAGCCTCTGTTTAAAAGCTTCCAAAGAAGGAGCCTCCACCACACTCTGGGGCAGAGAGTTCCACTGCTGAACGGCTCTCACAGTCAGGAAGTTCTTCCTCATGTTCAGATGGAATCTCCTCTCTTGTAGTTTGAAGCCATTGTTCCACGTCCTAGTCTCCAAGGAAGTAGAAAACAAGCTTGCTCCCTCCTCCCTGTGGCTTCCTCTCACATATTTATACATGGCTATCATATCTCCCCTCAGCCTTCTCTTCTTCAGGCTAAACATGCCCAGCTCCTTAAGCCGCTCCTCATAGGGCTTGTTCTCCAGACCCAAAATGCTCTGAAATGCTCTGAAACATATCTTCAAAATGGAAGATATTCTTCCCTTTCCAAAGATCGGTTTCTCAGGACTGGAGTGGGAAATTCAAACAGGGAAGGGACCCAGTTCTCAGTCTTATTTTCAATGGAGGAATTTGGATCTACCAGATTCTAAATTGCTGCCTCCATTCCTTGCTACTTATGCATCAAGAATACTACTGAGTGTAAATTTCAGACCAAAGAGCTTTTGAGGTTGGATGCTCCCTATCAACCCAGAAAGCATTCTCAACATGTATATTGACTGTTCATAATTCAGAGTGGTATTGCAATAAGTTTGCAAATGGGCTGTGCATATCATATCTCCAACGTGGGAGCACAAACTTCTCCTTTAAATGACCCCCAAATATATCTTAATGAGATTAGTATTCCCAAAAGAGTAAGTCACATAAATTGACTTTGAGTCACAAGACTGTACAGCTGTCATCAGGATTCTGCTAAAAGAGGGAAGGTTTCGTCATGAATGATGGCAGAAGTGATTTTTCCCTATTTGTTTTGAGTCCTCATCAAGCACAGTATGGTTTGGCATTTAAGAAGATACTCAGTATGTGTGGACTCACAGTGACATTGCTCCTCCTGGTGATACATTCCTTCTGGACACACTGAAACACATTGGCCTTCATGGAGGACTTGAGGAGGAGCACATGCCGTGCAGTTCTTTGGGGACTTTTCCATACAGGACAGGCAGGAGGAGTGGCACTCTGCAGCAAAGGAAAAGAAAATGAGGGTAGGAAACCCAACAGCTTGAGCATGACCAACTGACCTTCTCTGGTTTAAGGTTGCCTATAGAACTTTCTTATGGTGCATCTGCACCAACAAAATGCTCTGAAGCTGCCCCCCAAAAACTAGGAAAATGTTACAAAAATATATAAATGAAATGCTGGAAGTGTGAAACACAGAAAGGAACATTCTATCATATGTGGTGGCAGTGCTACAAAACAAAAGAATACTGGAAAGAAATTCACAAAATATATTTAAAAATACTGAATATAATAATAATAATAATAATAATAATAATAATAAACAAACAACTTTATTTATACCCCGCACCAAGGGACTCGGTATGGCTCACATGAGGCCGAGCCCACAATACATCAATAATAAAAACAATAAGAAGTAATGCAAAACAATAAAAATAAAACTCATAACAGAAAATAAGCAATAAACATTAACAGTAACACAATGATGTTTAAAAACCTATGGCTGGGCCAAATGTAATAATTAAAATTTAAAAATAATGCTGAGCATGAACAGGTGAAATATGACTAGGATAGAGTTTTCAGAGAGTGATGGGCACGCAGACACTCCTAGATTATTTATTTATTTATTTATTTATTTGCTTTATTTCTATACCGCATTTTTCAGCTTAATTAGGCGACTCAATGCGGTTTACACAATACAGATTATCACAACAATATCCTAAGCGATTAAAACACATCATATACAGCAGACAAAATCAACAATCATTATCATATCATAACGCCTCAATAACAAATCAGAATCCATTCTCATAATCCTTGTACCATTTCCTATGTTCAATTTTACCGTCTTCCTGTGTTCAGTTGCACTGCTTAGCCAAACGCTTGTTCGTAGAGCCAGGTCTTAACCTTCCTCCGGAACGCCAGCAACGAAGGGGCCTGTCTGATGTCTACAGGTAAGGCATTCCATAGCCGAGGGGCCACCACCAAGAAGGCCCTGTCCCTCGTCCCCGCCAACCGTGCCTGTGACGCAGGCAGGACCGAGAGCAGGGCCTCCCTGGACGATCTTAATGTCCTGGTCGGTTCATAGGTGGAGATGCGTTCAGAGAGGTAAGAAGGGCCAGAACCGTTTAGGGCTTTGTAGGCTAACGCCAGCACCTTGAATTGTGCTCGGTAGCAGATAGGCAGCCAATGGAGCTGGCTCAACAGAGGAGTGGTATGCTCCCTGAGTGCCGCTCCTGTTAACAACCTGGCTGCCGAGCGCTGGACCTTCTGAAGCTTCCAGGCAGTCTTCAAGGGCAACCCCACGTAGAGCGCGTTGCAGTAATCTATACGGGATGTAACCAGAGCATGGACTACCGTGGCCAAGTCAGACTTCCCAAGGTACGGGCGCAGCTGGCGCATTTAAAGGATATATTGCTGGGAGTTTCCTTATTTTGGGAAGGCACACTGGAACAACCACGTTTTCAGGCTCCTCCTAAAGACTGCCAGAGTAGGGGCATGCCTGATGTCCTTGGGGAGTGAGTTCCAGAGTCAAGGGGCTACCACCGAGAAGGCCCTCTCCCTCATCCCCACCAATCATGGCTGCAATGGAGGTGGGAGCGTGACAAGGGACTCTCCAGATGATTGAAGGGATCATGTGAGTTCATACACAGAAATGCGGTCACGCAGGTAGGTGGGTCCCAAACCATTCAGGGCTTTGTAGGTAAGAACCTGCACCTTGAATTGGGACCAGAAAATGAACGGCAGCCAGTGGAGCTCCTTAAACAGTGGAGCTCCTTAAAAATACCAATGAAACCAGAAATTTACCTATTAGGAATAGCAGACAGATAATTAGACAAGAACAAGGAAAGACTCTTGAACTATCTAACAACAGCTGCGAGAATAGTATATGCAAGGAATTGGAGACCAAAAGAAACACCATCTACACAACAATGGATAGAAAAGGTCCTAGAAATAAAGAATATGGCCAAATTAACACTATTATTGACAAAATATCAAGGAACATGGGGGGAAAAAGAAACAGATTGGAGCCAAGTGAGGGAATACTTACTAAAAAAAGAAAAAAAGAATATCAATCTAGACTAACAGAATGGAAGAAATACTGTTCGAAGAGGGAAAGAAGAGTTGAAGCACAAATTGATTTACGAAAACCAAAGTTTGGAGAGAAAGGGAAGAATAAACCAGAATACCCCCCTTCCCCCCTTTTTTTCTCTCTCTTCCTTTTCTCCTCCCTCTTCACTTTCTCCATTTTCATTTTCATTTATTCATATGCAAATTTTCAATAAAAATATTTATTAAAAATATACTCTGAAGCTGCCCTGGATATAGCATGGGGAATCCACACCTATTGGCAAAGGAAGCACCCCAAACCCCTTTAGGAGTTCTCATGTTGAGCTGATAGTGCATTGGCACAATTGTCTGGACCTTCTAGGAACCTTCTAGGAGCTCCCTGCAGGGTCTTGCTGGTGATGTTTCTTCTGGAGAAGCCATGTTATCACGAGAAGCAATGTTGTCAGCACAGCTCTGCGAGGGAGGTGCTTCTGGTTAGTAAGACAGCAGTGAGTCCTTTTGATATGTGGGCATTGGATCATGTCCAATCCTGCTGTTCATCCAATTAAAAACATGGAGGTCACACCAGGATTTTCTGGGAGCTCTAGTGAAACCTGCAATTCTTCTTATGCTGGATTAACATCTGGAAGCAGGGCTTCTGCTTATTTATTTATTTTATTTATCATGTCAGGAGCAACCAGACATTTATATTACATTTTTAACAAAACAACAGACAAAACACAAAGTTTGCAAGCTTGGTAGTTGATTAAATGTCCTTTAACCAGTATCTGGCCACTTGGAGTGCTTCTGGTGTTGCCGCAAGAAGGTCCTCCATTGTGCATGTGGCAGGGCTCAGGTTGCATTGCAGCAGGTGGTCAGTGGTTTGCTCTTCTCCACACTCGCATGTCGTGGATTCCACTTTGTGGCCCCATTTCTCAAGGTTGGCTCTGCATCTCGTGGTGCCAGAGCGCAGTCTGTTCAGCGCCTTCCAAGTCACCCAGTTTTCTGTGTGCCCAGGGGGGAGTCTCTCGTTTGGTATCAGCCATTGGTTGAGGTTCTGGGTCTGAGCCTGCCACTTTTGGACTCTCGCTTGCTGGGGTGTTCCAGCGAGTGTCTCTATAGATATTAGAAAACTATTTGATTTAAGTTGTTGACATGCTGGCTGATACCCAAACAAGGGATGAGCTGGAGATGTCACTGCCTTGGTCCTTTAACTATTGGTTGCTACTTCCCAGCAGATGTCAGGTGGTGCAATACCGGCTAGACAGTGTAGTTTCTCCAGTGGTGTAGGGCACAGACACCCTGTGATAATGTGGCTTCTGATGAAGAGCTGGCCATACAATGTGTGGACTGCTCATAGTGGGTTCTAAGTGAATGCATTTTATTTGGCCCACATAGACGCAGAGTTAAGTTATCTCAGCATCTTGGAAGCTACTGCAACACAGCCATGCCAGAAACTCAAGGCCACATAGGAGCCATACCAAAGCTACTTCACGGATAGTCTTATCCTCCACTATAACAGAAGTTTTGAAGATGCAGCAAGCCATGGTAACTCATAACAGCCCACTATGATCAAACACACCTGAAGGTGTCTTGAAATAACTGGGAATTATGTGGGAGATGCACTTGCACATATTGAGCCTAAAGAAAAGAATACTGAACAGGAAGGAAACATGACAGCACTCTTAAAAACCCTGAAAGGCTGTCGTACAAAAGAGGGGGGAGATCTTGTTCTCTGCTGCTCCAGTGGACAGAACAGAATCTAATGGGCTTAAATTATAGGAGATCAGCTTTCAGTTGAACATTAGTTAACAATTCTTGAAAGTAAGAAGAGTTTGACAATGGGAGCATTTATCTAGGGGTGTGGGGGATTTTCTTTCACTGTAGGTCATCAAATAGAGGTCAGATAACAACAACTGAATACATTATAACTCTAAATCTCCTGCACTGAGAAGAGGGTTGAATTAGATGATCTAGACCAGGGGTCCCCAAACTAAGGCCCAAAGGCCGGATATAGCCCTCCAAGGTCATTTACCCGGCCCTAGCTCAGGGTCAACCTACGTCTTGAAAGCACACAGCAAAAACAGCAGCAGCAACAACAACAACAACAACAACAGCAATTCTATCTTATCAGCCAAAAGCAGGCCCACACTTCCCATTGAAATACTAATCTATATATATATATATAAATGCTCTGTGCATAATGAGTACCTTAAAAACAAAAGAACGAATGAACGAAATCACACCAAATTTGGCAACGAAAGGTCTCACAACACAAGGAGTGACAATCACTCAAAAATTATGATTTTGTCATTAGGGAGTTGTAGTTGCTGGGATTTATAGTTCACCTACAATCAAAGAGCATTCTGAACTCCATCAACAATGGAATTGAACCAAACTTGGCACACAGAACTCCCATGACCAACAGAAAATACTGGAAGGGTTTGGTGGGCATTGACCTTGAGTTTGGGAGTTGTAGTTCACCTACATCCAGAGAGCACTGTGGACTCAAACAATGATGGATCTGGACCAAACTTGGCACAAGCACTCAATATGCCCAAATATGAACACAGATGGAGTTTGGGGGAAATAGAGCTTGACATTTGGGAGTTGTAGTCACTGGGATTCACAGTTCACCTACAATCAAAGAGCATTCTGAACCCCACGAATGATAGAATCGAGGCAAACTTCCCACACAGATCCCCCAACAGAAAATACTTAAGGCCATCCCGTCCAACTCCCTTCACCGGGGCAAGAAAACGTAATCAAAGTCCTCCTGACAAAGAGCCATCCAGCCATAGATATAGATAGATAGATAGATGGATGGATAGATAGATAGATAGATAGATAGATAGATAGATAGATAGATAGATAGACAGATAGATATGATTCGCACAGAGAGAGATATAGTATCATAGATTTGAAAGGGACCCTTTACATGTTCCAGGGTGGGCAAACCAGACACTCACCACATCAACACTGACAAAGAAACAGCAAGAAATACTGTTTACCATAAACATAAAGAAATTACATATATTAGAAACCAACACTTTCTCATTACTTTATTTTCCAGATCAACAGACTGGGCCACAGCAACACATGGCAGGGGACAGCTAGTAAGTTTATATTTGTTAAAGTTGTTCTTCATTTCAATTATTGTATTGTTTTTAAGTATTTTTGCACTACAAATAAGATAAGTGCAGTGTGCATAGGAATTCATTCATGTCTTTTTCAGATTATAATCTGACCCTCCAACAGTTTGAGGGACTGTGACCTGACCCTCTGTTTAAAAAGTTTGAGAACCCCTGATCTAGACGCAGCTACACTGCTATATAGTGTAGGACCGGGCTGTGGTGCAGCTAGTTAGTAGCCAGCTGCATTAAACCACTACTGACCAAGAGGTCATGAGTTTGAAGCCAGCCCGAGTTGGAGTAAACTCCCGATCATTAATAGTCTAGCTTGCTGTTGACCTATGCAGACCGAAAGACAGTTGCATCTGTCAAGTAGGAAATTTAGGTACCGCTTTATGCAGAGAGGCTAATTTAACTAATTTATGACACCATAAAAACCTTCCAGAAGTGTGGAAGAATGAGGAAGTACTCCATTAAAGGATTCAGTGTCACAAGTCGGCGGTGAAGTGGCAGCTCCCCCTGTGGATGGAATCGAGCATACCCCTCATGAAGCCAGAACAAAGCTGGAATGTTAAATTGCCTCTGTGTCTGTCTATAGATGCTATATGTCTAATGGCACTGAATGTTTGCCATGTATATATGCATTGTAATTTGCTCTGAGTCTCCTGTGGGGTGAGAAAGGCAGAATATAAATACTGTAAATTAACTAATTAATTAATGTAATGCAGTTTGACACTGCATTATATGGCCAGTGTAGATTCCTATAAATGAGCTTAACTGCATTATATTAATCTACACTGCCCAAAACAGTTTCAAATTATATTACATGGCAGTTTAGCTGGGTCTATGGATTTCTATTTCCAATCCTACAATCTGCTAGACCAGGCTTTTCCCACATACTCATAAATAACTGCGACCTGAATCCAATATAAAGGCGAAAGGCTTTGTAGGTTGTCTCAACAGCTTTATCTCTTATGCTGAATTCTCCCCAAAATCTGTATAATAAGCAGTTTTGTTTGCTGTAAAGAATGTTTTGGGTACAAACGCTGAAGTGGTGCTTTTGAGAGGGAACCTGATGCGGCATTGTTAATGGCAAACCCTTGAGCGCAACAAAAGGATTGAGAACTACCTTTGGAGAAGGTTTCCTTCCAATAAATGTCAACACAAACTAATATAGTGAGCAAAATAACTTTTTACTATCCTATCATTTTGGGGGAAATTTATTAGGCATGACTGAAGGAGAGGGACAATAGTCATCCAGGTCAGCAGAATCTCTTCTTTGAAAATGGCCAATCCCTATAACTATTCTGAATGGTTTATTTCCTTAAAGGAATACTGGATATATGAGTCCTTTTGTGCTGCTGCTTTTCTTCTCACCCTGCATCAATTCCAAGCCTAACTGTAATTTCTCATCCGGCTCTCAGTGCTTTCTCCAAGTGGCTCTAACACATATGCAGGATCTTAGAGGAATTCAAATGTTTGCTCACTCCAATGCAAAATGACTCTGCTATAGTGCCTGGTTTACCTATCTACATTTTTTTTTCAAATGCTGTAATAAAGCTTGCACCAGCTTTAAGGTATCAGAACATATCTTTAAACATGTATTGGTCGTGCACTAAGGCTAGGACATATTGGAGAAAAATACAGAAGACATTACAGGATCACCTGGGAAGGAATCCCACTGGAGCATTGCAGCGCACCCAAATACCTGGGAGTCACTCTGGACCATGCTCTTACCTACAAGAAGCACTGCCTGAACATCAAGCAAAAAGTGGGTGCCAGAAACAATATCATACGAAAGCTGACTTGCCAGAGTATGGACTGGTTCAATCTTCTTGCAGTCCAAGGCACTCTCCGAATTTTCCTCCAACACCAGAGTTCAAAAGCATGTATTATTATGACTATTACACATCATTATCCTGGGATATCTCTTTGCTCACCTTTGCACATGCCATAATAATCAAGGTAGAACTGGGCTTTGCACTGTGGTTGGCAGATACCAACTGATAATCCCTCAACATTCATTTCTGGCTGCAGAGCTTCCTCTGGTTTCATGCACTGTGTACAATGCAGATATTCTGGGCCAACACATTTGCGGCAAGATGAATGACAACCTAAAGCGCAAGAAACAGCCTGTGAGATCCCCAGAAAAAAATGGTTTTGTATTTGTAGAACAAGAAACATGTTCCCCCGTTCCAGTGAAACCCAAGAAACAGCTAGCATAGTAGAATTCTTGTTAGCATAATTTGGATGTTTACTTTGCCATTTTCATCCCTCAAGCCATTCTTCTGGAATCAGTTAACTGGACATCAATATAAAAGACATAAATATAAAGAGTCACCTTGACCATAGCCAAGAGAACATTGGGAAATATTTCTTGCAAGGCTACCAAGAAATGTGCAAAAACTTCATGCATTTGTTGGCTTCCTATTAGACATTAAGTTTGTCACCTTTGCAGATATTGTGATCTTGATAAAAGCCCTCTCCGCAAACAGAAAGACATTGACCCAGATGTAAGGCAAGAGGGAAGGAACAAGAAGTACATTGGCTGGACAGAGGCCCAGTGCAGCTGGTGCAGGAATCATGGCAAACTAAGAAAGGAAAAGAAAGAGTGTGTAAGTTGGATGATTCATAATTCAGATCTCTCCCACTCAAACTTGTTCTTAGAAACAGACAAGTATTTAAGAACAGATTCTCCCTCAAGTGGTGAAAAGACACATTTGTCATAGCCTATGATTTTTCTTGGATGTGTAACTGGCAGCATTGTTTTGCAAATCATCATTGGAAAGTAATTTGCAGGTCTGATTCCTGAAGCACATGTCTCTAAGAAAATCCTATTGTAGGAGGGGAAAGCAGGTTACTCATAAGGGATATACATCCCCTTTATGTCTAGTCTGAGCAATGGAATATATCTAAACTGTGTGCAGTATGGTAAGTTTGTTGTTGTTGTTCATTCATTCAGTTGCTTCCGACTCTTCCTGACCTCATGGACCAGCCCACGCCAGCGCTCCCTGTTGGCCATCACCACCCCCAGCTCCTTCAAGGTCAAGCCATTTACTTCAAGGATACCATCCACCCATCTTGCCCTTGGTCGGGCCCTCTTCCTTTTTCCTTCCATTTTCCGCAGCAGAATTGTCTTCTCTAAGTTTTCCTGTCTTCTCGTGATGTGGTCAAAATACTTCATCTTCTAATGGTAAGTTAGGCAAGATAAATGAGGGCAAGTTTACAGTCTTTACTGCCTATCTGTCACAAAATTCTGGAAATACTAACACCTCCCTCCAGGCAGCAACTCACAGGCAACAACCAGCCATGCTTTGAAGCTGCAAGGCCATTAAATGCTAATCAAGGTGGCCAGTTGCAACATTCACACTTGCCTCAGACAGACAACAGCCTCAAACAGACAACAGCATCAGGCCCCTTCATTTCCCCCTTGAATCACTTAAGTGGCTGATGGGGAAAAAGAAGGGGCCTGAGGCTTTTGGACATTGTGGAAGTTGAACTCCAAAACACCGGGAGGGACAATGTTTGCTCATGCCTGCTGTGGATGCTCCAAGAGGTGGGCCTCCAGGTTTTATTGGACTTTCTATCAACTTTGACAGTGGTCCATGCTAGCTGGGGCAGATGGTGGTTGGAGTCCAAGAGCCAGAAGTAAAGCCATGATTCTGTGGCTGAATAAAAGCTCTCATCCCCACTCCAACCTTAAAAAATAATAAAGCTCAGGTTCAACAGCTGTTTATCCTATGCAGCTATAAAGCCCTAAAATCCTCCTCAGTTTATAACAACCTAGTGTAAAGTATAAATTAATTTTCCCCCAACAAAGCCTCCCTTTACAGTCTTGCAGCTGTCACTATAAGAAGATGACACTATACACAAAAAAAGAGAAACTTACCTCTGCATTTCCGGGAATTATCTGCATAGTATCCAGCAGGACATTCCAGCACACAATTCCCCCTATGCAACAGTCTGCCTGAAGCACAGGATATACATCTGGCCTGATCTGGGTAGCATGTTTCACAAGTCTCATTACAAGCTGTCAAAAGAGAGGGTACCATCAACAAACTGCATTTATTATCATTGTCGTCAATACAAATTAAAACAAATACAATGCAATTCAAGCACTCTCAAAGCACCACTGAAATGGAATCAGTTTATTAACAGCTCTAAAAACAGAGCTTGAAACATAAAAAGGCAATTTTAAAAACAGTACTATTAAAACAATGCAATACGCTCTTCAATGCCTTTGCTTTAAATCCCTTTGTTTCTCAAAAGTCTTTGCATTCTATGGAAAGATGGCAAGAAGGGAACTCTTTATAGATTCCTTAGGACAGTGCTTCTCAACCTGAGGGTCAGGACCCCAGGGGAGTCGCAAGGGGGTCTCAGAAGTGTTGCCAATGACCATCAGAAAACACAGCATTTTCTGTTGGTCATGGGATTCTGTGTGGAAAGTTTGGCCCAATTCTATCATTGGTGGGGATCAGAATGCTCTTTGATTGTAGGTGAACTATAAATCCCAAATGTCAAGCTCTATTTTCCACAAACCACTGTTTGCATTTGGGCATATTGAATATCTGTGCCAAGTTTGGTCCAGATCCATCATTGTTTGAGTCGACAGTACTCTCTGAATGTAGGTGAACTACAACTCCAAAACTCAAGGTCAATGCCCACCAAACCATTCCAGTAATTTCTGTTGGCCATGGGAATTCTGTGTGCAAAATCTGGTTCAGTTCCATAATTGGTGGAGTTCAGAATGCTCTTTGATTGTAGGTGAACTGTAAATCCCAGCAACTACAACTCCCAAATGTCAAGTTCTATTTTCCCCCAACCCCACCAGTATTCAAATTTGGGCATATCGGATATTTGTGCCAAATTTTGGTCCAGTGAAAGAAAATGCATCCTGCATATCAGATATTTACATTACAATTCATAACAGTCACAAAATTACAGTTATGGAGTAGCAACGAAAATAATGTTATGGTTGGGGGTCAGCATAACATGAGGAACTCTATTAAGGGGTCACAGCATTAGGAAGGTTGAGAACCACTGCTTTGGAAGGGCAGCCACAAAGAAAAGCTTTACCTGCATTGGTACAAGCAAATGGGGTCAATGCCCAAATTAACTTGTTGCAGAATCAAAGTTATAGTTAGCACTTATACTTGAGGGCATTTTCCAAAAGGTTGGACTGGTGCCTTACCAAACAACCATATATGGCAGCTTCATAAGCCATGCATAA
Source organism: Anolis sagrei (assembly GCF_037176765.1). Lineage (NCBI taxonomy): Eukaryota > Metazoa > Chordata > Lepidosauria > Squamata > Anolidae > Anolis > Anolis sagrei. The sequence continues at coordinate 14,967,686 of NC_090025.1, read as the reverse complement.
TTAGCATTTGCATGGTAAGATTGTAGCCAAACACAACACAGTGGCTGTATAATATAATGTTCCATAGCTTTGCCTTTGATGCATTACATTGTTTGCATACTGGGCTGCACCATTTTTCTAATTGTTGTAAAGCTTGCATCATGCTGATATGTGTTCCCACTGAAGAACACTCAGTATAATACCACTTCTAGCCTGATTTCATAGAATAATAGAACTGAAAGCGACTTTGTGGCCATCCAGTCCAATCCCCTACCAAGCAGCATGGAAATCGCATTCAAAGTATCCCTGACAGATGGTCATCCAACCTCTGTTTAAAAGCATCGAAAGAAGGAGCCTCCACCACACTCTGGAACAGAGCGCCACTGTTGAACATCTCTCCTTCAGTTAGATTTTCCTAGTGTTCAGGTGGCATCTCCTTTCATGTAGTTTGTAGTTTCATTGTTCTGCATCCTAGTCTCCAGGGCAGCAGAAAACAAGCTTGCTCTCTCCTCCCTATGACTTCCCCTCACATATTTATGCATTGCTATCATGTCTCCTCTCAGCCTTCTCTTCTTCAGGCTAAACATGCCCAGCTCTTTAAGCCGCTCCTCATAGGGCTTGTTCTCCAGACCCTTGAACATTTTAGTCACCTTCCTCTGGACACATTCCAGCTTGTCAACAAGGTACTAATAATGACACCCAAATCCCCAAATGGCTTAGGATTTCAATATCTGAAGGAATACCTCATCCTACATATGCTTGCTCATAAACTGAGATCTAATATTATTACTTCTTGAAATATGCATGCATGCGATTTTAATTGTTTCAGCCTTTTTCTTTTTAATGGAATTAATTTTGGGCTTCACAAATGGATTGCCACAGCAGGGAAAGAAACCCTTCTGCACCTGGCAATTTATATAATGATCCTATTTATAGTATTGTGTTTTCATCGGGAATTGCTTTAAAATGTTTGTTTCAACTGTGTGCCATCCTTAAGATCTCAAGACAGAGGGAATGGCAGAAATGTGGACATAAATAAATGTCACAAAGTAACTCTATGTCAAGGAGTGCGGGAAAGAGTACGAACTTTTGGATGATGGCTTGTAGCCAAACGTTAAAGCTATGAATAAGTCTTAATGTGGGAGAAAAAGAGGAATTCATAAATTTATGACATTTTACAGTTGGAAAGTCCAGTGATTCTCCAATTCTGGTCCTCCAAGTGTTTTGGCCTTTTCTGGATGACCAGAATTTGGGAATCACTGATTTACTCTAACAACACATCATGCAGAAATACACAAGAAAAGCACTCCTATAAGATGCCAATCTGAACTTTGTTTAAAGGCCTGCAAAGAAGAAGAGTCCATGGAGAGAATTGCATGCCCACATAGTCACTTAGGGTACATCTGCATCATTAAATTAATGCAGTTTGGCACCACTTTAACTGCCATGGCTTAATGATATGGAATCCCAGGATTTATAATTCCATAAGATTATAGTTGGTGCTTCACCAAGTTATAACTCCCATGGTTCTATTGTTTTGAGTCATGGCAGTTAAAGTGGTGTCAAACTACATTAATTCTTCAATGTAGATGCACCCAGAGTCATGGGTTTATATAAAGCACTTTGGCAATGGGTCCTCCAAATCTTAAGCCAAAGATTTGGAGGGCCCATTGCCAAAGCACCTTCCTTTCCTATAGATCAGTGGATCTCAACCTGGGGTCCCCAGATGTTTTTGGCCTACAACTGCCAGAAATCCCAACCAGTTTACCAGCTGTCAGGATTTCTGGGGGTTGAAGGCCAAAAACATCTGGGGACCCCAGGTTGAGAACCATTGCTATAGATGTTCCAAGGAAAATCATGCTACCCTTCTATTCTGCCTTGGTCAGACCATACCTGGAATACTGTGTCCAATTCTGGGCACCACAATTGAAGGGAGATGTTGACAAGCTGGAATGTGTCCAGAGGAGGGCGACTAAAATGATCAAGGGTCTGGAGAACAAGCCCTATGAGGAGCGGCTTAAAGAGCTGGGCATGTTTAGCCTGCAGAAGAGAAGGCTGAGAGAAGACCATGTATAAATATGTGAGGGGAAGTCATAGGGAAGAGGGAACAAGCTTGTTTTCTTCTGCCCTGGAGACTAGGATGCAGAGCAATGGATTCAAATTGCAGGAAAGGAGATTCCATTTGAACGTGAGGAAGAACTTCCTAACTGTGTGAGCTGTTCAGCAGTGGAACTCTCTGCCCCAGAGTGTGATGGAGGCTCCTTCTTCGGAGGCTTTTAAACAGAGGCTGGATGGCCATCTGTTGGGGGTGCTTTGAATGCAGTTTTCCTGCTTCTTGACAGGGGGTTAGACTGGATGGCCCACGAGGTCTCTTCCAACTCTATGAGTCTATGGTTCTCCACTGAGAAATAACTTCAGCGTATATCTTTCTGTCAAAAAACCCACACTTATTGTAGTCTTGTTCCAAATGGGTCCTTGGACCACTGTTAGTCGTTGGCAAGTTTCCAGAAGTGGAGGGAATCAACTGTAGCCAATGGGCACAAAAATGGTCCCAGTCCTTGGCACACTGCCTACATCAGTTAGCGATACGGAGCCTTAAAATATTTGCTATGGTGCCAAAAACCGAACTATACTATGCATGCAGTATACAAAATGAGCGCTTTTCTAATCTTTGTATTTTCCTCCTACACTCCCTATTCTTTGCTCCCTTTCCATGTTTACCTTCCATTTTCTTGTTTTATTTTGATATAAGGAGCAATCTACAGTCACCATGCTGCTTAAATATTTCACAAATGGAAATTAACTCCTGACAAAGACTGTGTTTTCCCACAAAGCAGGCGATTTGTGAAGCCCCAAAATAATTTCATTAATACTTTTATTGCGGCTCAGCAAGAAGGAGAACCTCCCATCTTTCAACATCTGATTATTTCGAACAGCCCAGCTGTCTTTAAGAAGGAGCTGCATTTAGTGCCAAATAGACATGCTAGAAGGTCTGTCTGTCCTCAGCTGATAAATCAGCTCTTACACCCATTATTAAGTTTGCCCAAGCCATTTGCCCAAACATGGATTTCCAAAAAGGAGTATCTATTAACTGCGAGAAGACTGCCTAGCCCTGAGGCAGATGGAAAAAGTAAAAGACTGTTGTAAACGTTTATGGCATGGCATCCTTTAGTGGAATTTAGCCATATTGTGTACTGAATACAATGGCGAGTCCATTGAAGTAATATTTAATCAGCAACCTTCAGTAGTTAAACCTCCAATAGGCCTTTCAAATCCAGACCTCTGAAGTCTTCTTAGGACTCATCCCATAACCATAATGGAGGAAAGTTTGGAGAAAAAAAAACTTTCTGGACTACAGTTCCCAGAATTTTCCAGCCCATATGGCTGTGAGATTCTGGGATATGTAGTCTAAGTGATAACTTTGCCAAGATGTTAATGACTGGTAATATAGGCATGCTTCAGTCCCCACCCTTGCAATTGCGTCTGGTGGGGACGAGGGACAGGGCCTTCTCGGTGGTGGCCCCTCGGCTCTGGAACTCTCTCCCACTGGAGATTAGAACTGCCCCTTCTCTCCTGACTTTTAGAAAACTCGTGAAAACTTGGCTCTGGAATTTGGCATTTGATGAGTGAGTCAATAACTCCTGACCACATGGATGGATGGCGATGAATTGTGACTTCATTCTGACGACTTGGCCTTGTGTAATTATATGATTGTATTTTTAATGTGTTAGTGTATTATGAGATGTGATGTTTTAAACCTTTGTTTATGAATCTTTTGTTGTGAACCGGACTGGGTCCCTCTGCGGAGGTTGAGAAGACCGGTATATAAAAGTTCTAAATAAATAAATAAGACAAATAAGCTCCTTTCCACAAAGTCTTTTGATGCCTGCACAATTTTCACAGAAAAATGCAAACAGCAATGTCTGGGATGCCACGTTTCCATAGTTTCCATAGTAAACAATGCAATATAGCTTGAACTGGGAGATACTGGATTCTGCTCTGAAGGTTATGGCATGATTGACTGCAGACAAACTTCTAGAATCTGATACTGGAAGCCTGTGTTACTTCAATTCTCTTTCACCGTCCTTCCAGTGCTGATACTGCCAGAAACATTAAACATTAACTAGGCATTACAAAAATGTGAGTCAAGCAATGAGAGGGTTAAATGAATGCAATGGCTCAGCAAAAGCTGCAGTTCAACATAAGCAGGTGTGCCTGTAGCTTAGTAGACATCAGTCTGAGCTAAACCTCAGTGGGAGAAAGGTCTCAGTCTGAGAGAAGGCCTCACAATGTGAGGTAGGCCTTCGTCTGTGAGAGAAGCCTCTGTGTGAGGTAGACCTTAATATGATAAGGCCTTGTGTGTGAAGCTCCAGTGTAAAGGGTGAACTTTATTTGTGTTATGGAAAGCTTGTTTTTGTAAATATTGCAACCATATTATTTTGTTATAAAGAAAAGCCTCTTATGGAAAAGATAACATTGGTCTGTGTGTTTTTGTTCTTTTTATCACTTTGGGCTACTGGTGCTGGGTCATGCTGCTACTATATATTTATGGGGAGAGTCTTTTGTGAATAAGCCCACTTGCCCAACAGATACTACTGAAAAGCTTCCAACTAAACAAAGGGAAAGGGGGAAAAGGAGAAAGCTGGACAGGAGTAAGACTTTGTTCAAATTAGCTTTTTTTTTTTTTCTTGGCAGTTTTGTTAAGTGAAATATTCCTGTACCATCCTAAGCACTAATATTTCAGGCTCAAAATCTGAGACCTAAGGACAGTTCTAAAGACGTCATCATCTATGCATGAAATACCAACTTCAGTTGCTCACATCTTGTCATTTAAAAATACAGAAAGAGTGAGTGAAAGAGAACATATGTTCCCATTTCAAAGTGAAACGAGGGGATTATTCCTTCTCACTCACTTGGGGAGAGGGGATAAGGAACATTTAATCTAGCCTCTTTGCTAAGTGCTGTCTTGCTAAGTGTAAAGATATCACTAAATACCAAAGTTAGGATGGTCCATACCATCACATTTCCCATTTCCATGCAGAGTTGTGAAAGCTGGACTGTGAAGAAATATGACAGGGGAAAAAATCAACTCATTTGGGTCCTATAGTAAATCAAGTCTGAACTCTCCATGGAAGGTTAGAAGAGCAAAACTGTGGCTATTGGACTTTCAGCATTTCATGAGAAGAATTACAATAATGTTTGGCAAAGTGGAGGGTAACAGGAAAAGACCAAATTCCAGGTGGATAGATTTTATCAGGAAAGTCATGGCCTTGAGTCTTTGTCTGAGCCAGAGTTTTTAATGATAGGTTAAGTTGGAGGTCTCTCGTTCATAGCGTCAGCATAAAACAAAGTTTGCTTGTAGGCATTTAACAACAGCAGTTTGTTTTTAGCCATAAGGTGGATGAAGAATCGAGGGTCATATTTGGCATCACAACGATTGTGAAGGCAGAAGGAAAACACCAGTAAATGCATAGACTCTGTGAAGAGTATTTGTGAGTTTTAGAGCCGTAGCAAACTAGGTTCCTGCAGGAGAAAACCTTGCTAGCAAGTCCCTGACGTCATGAGCCTGCGCCTCTCTCCCCGCCCCTTTCTCCGCCCCTTTCTCTTTGCCAGCGTGGTTTTTCCTTTGCTAGGGCAGCATTGCCTGCATTTTCTCTCAGTTGAATTCTGCCAACTGAGAGAGTACGCTGGCAATGCTGCCCTAGCAAAGGAAAAAACACTCTCGCATGGAGAAAGGGGCGGAGAAAGGGGCGGAGAGAGGCGGAGTCTCGTGACGTCAGGGACGTGCTAGCAAGGTTTTCTCCTGCAGGAACCTAGTTTGCTACGGCTCTAAGCAAGAAATCAGTTAAATCTTACCACTTTTCACAAGTTTAGATAGAGATGTGCACTTGTCCAGAAACAAATACAGCAAAACTGGAAATTCTGAGTTCTTATTTCATGCCTGGAGATGAACTGCGAAAACCGGAGATCTACTACCCACATGATTGCCTGAGAAACATATCCTTTGAAGTGTTTACCTTTGCAAATGCCATCATTGATGTAGAACCCCTGCCCACAACTAGCCAGACAGAAGCCTTCCAACAATACGTGAGATGGGTCTTTGCAAGAGTAACAGTTGTTTGCTGATGGGCCCCAGCAAGTGGCACAAGACTTCTGGCAAGCTGAAATAAGGAAAAGAAAATGTAGGTCAACTAAGAGTCAAGTTACTATATCGTACCAATAAAGCTGTTGTGAATTCCAGAATATAGTTAGTAACCAAGTCCTTTTTAAATATGCTTAGTTGCAAATAGACATAGTACATATAATATTCTGGTCATCTATCTATGTTACTTCCACAATTGGCATACTGAATTGTTGTCACATGTTGTTGCTGCTACTGTTGAAGTGCCAAAAGGTCAATTCCTGTTTATGGCAATTCTAAGGTGAAACTATCATATGATTTTCTTAGCAAAATATGTCCAGAAAGGGTTTGTCTTTGTCTTCCTCTAAGGCTGAAAGAGAGTGACTTGTCCAAAGTCATCAGGGAGTTTAAATGATAGTATGTAGGGATTGGCATCCTGGTCTCCAGAGTTGTAATTCAAAGCTCAAGGTACTTCATTGCTCTGGCTCACAAGCACATGCTATCACCTCAGATGTATTGTTAAAGGATTTCATGGCCAGAATCACTGGGTTGTTGTAGGTTTTTCAAACTGTATGGCCATGTTCTAGAAGCATTCTCTCCTGACTTTTCACCTGCATCTGTAGCAAGCATCACAACCTCTGAGGATGCCTGCCAGATGCAGGCAAAACATCAGAAGAAAATGCTTCTAAAACATGGCCATACAGCCCGAAAAACCTACAACAACCTATCACCTCATACTTTGCTGGTGTGTGTGACTAAAAATGGTATTTCTAACAGATTCACACATGAAGATATGACAGCTATTCTGTTGAAATGAGAGCTGTTTCAGGAAGAGAGCTAAATGCTCCTAACAAAGCAGCTCCAATTAATAATCTCAGTGCTGCGTTCTGAAGCAAAGGCATTTTCCAGACACAGAGCACACTGCAGGAATCTGGACATGGTACAGCTAAGACATATTTTACTACGACCAGATCTGAAAATCCCAAGAACTGGAACAGTTTGCAAATCTGCATAAATTTGGCAAGGGCTTCCCTTTATAGGGACACATCTTTTAATATGATAAGGGCCATTGACTTTCCAAAAGGGTTCAATATATACAAAAAGGTTCATTGGCTGTAATTGGAAACTAAGCACTCAGTCCCAGAAGGAGCTAAAACTGAATTTGCACAGGCAAAGAGCCAACAAATATTGTCCTATTTCCTGAGAAAGGTAGTCACTCGTGGTGAATTATGTGTATCAAAACAGAACAAGTGTAGGGGATCTATTAACAGCCAGATATTGCTTGATGCCACCACCCCCGAGATACGTGATCTTGGCTATGTTTGAAACCCAAGCAAGTTAGTACTTGAAGAACAAGGCAGTGTTCTTGCACTGACCTTGTTTAACATCTTTACTAGAGATCAGCCACAGTCACCACTCACAAAAAGCTTTATATATGCTGATGACCTTGGCCTAACAACACAAGACAACCTGGCTAAATGCAACTACCTAGAAGAATCCTCCACTTGTGTGGCTGTGGAGCAGAACAAACAGTTCAGCATCTGTATGCTTACCCACAATGCCCTGCCTCATGCACAGAGGAAGAACTACTTAAAACTACAGACAATGCGGTCGCTGTTGCCCGTTTTTGGTCTAAAATTATTTATCTGCATGTGTTCCATCTATTTCATCAGTTTTATACTTGTTTATTTATGCAATGCTTTTGACACACACACCAAAAAAACTTGAATAAGAGCCTGGGGGTTTCAAGACAAAGTTAGGAAAGAGTTTAGCCAGAAACTGTAAAACCAAAGATGATCATAGTTGGGTTTCTATAATGCTATGAAGAGCCTTCATCCACCACCATAATGCTGATATGATGCTGATAAAAGAGTCCAATTACATTCAAAGGTCCTGAATAGAAGGATATCATACTTTCTACCCCTGAATAGAATGACATTATTGCAACCAAGAATAGGGGGCACTGGTGTTTGTATAGAAGGATGGAATTGGCATGCCTTGTGATTCATACCGAAAAGCTGAGTTTTATTTATGGCAGCCAGAAGAGTTTCAGCATGTTAAGCCACGTGTAATCAACAAATGCTTTACAGTCTAAAGCTTCATTGTTTATAGGCATTGTTGCTTTCCTTTTAAATTACGCCCACATTTTGTCCCAAAGATGTTCTGAACTTTTATTATCCTCACCAAGGCACGTATATGCTTGCTGGAGACATGGGGATGAAACACCAGCAGTACTGTCTCCTTCCTTGTCAGGTTGGAAAACACACACAGAAATATAAATCCATCAGGGTGGGCTCTAAATCTGTAATTTACAATGCTGGTAATATGCTAGTATACCTTTAGGCACTTTGCAAATAAAGAAAAATATATGATAAAAACACAGGGTCAGGTCGGTGCATATTTTCCACTGTACGATAGAGCAAAATTTCTTATTCTTTTATAGTCTGGGGGTATAAACTCCTGGTACATTATTAAACCTATGTTGATTTCAGCCCAACTACTGTCTGGATAGGAGGCCCCTTGAGTGATCCACCTTGAGCTACCCAAAAGAAGAGATAAAAGCATCAAAACATAATGCACACACAAAATAAGATTAGCTTCAAGTCTTACACTCAACAGTTTAAATCAGAGTCTTCCTGATGAAAATATAACACAAGCAGAACACTAAATTTTCCTGGTAAAACTGGCTAAAGCAGAAATACTAGCAAATCACTACAGACCATTATTTCTATACAACACAAGAAGCCATGAGGGCTAGGTCATTATCCCAGATGCGTCTACTCTATCCAGCAGCACCTTTCCAGGGCAAGTCTACAAGGGCATGAAAAACCAGACTCATCCTGAATTGGCTCCTGGCTGTACTCACAATATTTGAGCATTTTCAGTAAACATCAACAGTTATTCTGGGTTAAAATGGCAAAGTTGCGGGATGCTGCAGAGTTTGCTAGAAACTCTGTTGTTCCAGATGGTATGGACTGTTGAATTAGGTTTGATTTGAACTGGTTCACTGTCCAGAAGACCGCCACCATCACTCTTTCACTGAGTTCATCAGAGCAGAGAAAATAAGATGGATCACACCTGTGTTGCCACCATCACTTCTAACTGGCCAGAGAGCACCATGCAAGCTTCTGGATGTTTTGGGTACCCTGTTCTGACACCAGCAGAGGCACAACAATCTTAACTACTGGAGTTTTAAGTCTTAAAACCAAAAGGGTTAGGAATGTTTTAAAGGGAAAGTTAAATCCAATTCCTATTTTTAGCCATAGTAGTGATCTAACAAGTATATTTGGAGATAGAACCAATCTCCAGAGAAAGGGAGAGAAGGAGCGTATCTCCATTTTCAGGACAAAAGATGAAACTGAGGAATGGACGCTATAATCAGAAAACCAGCACATTTTCTTACTCAAATATGTTCCATGATCACTTTTTCCACCTTCCTCCTGGTTGAAGAAACAATTTCTCTGAAGTCTTCAGAAAGCCCAAGGCCATCCAGGTGTAGTTGAACTTGGCATAAAGCATTTCAAATGGTATTCATTGCACTTGTCTGCAAGAGTTCCTTCCTTCCTTTGCTTAAAGGGGATGCACTGAGCTTTTCTCCTGCTGTGAGTCATTCTTGCCTGGGATAAGATGTCAGGAGATGCACACTTGGAGCATGCAGGGCGGATACCAGCCATGTCCAAGGCCAACAACAAATGCAGCTCTTTCTCCAACTTCATTCCTCTCATCCTCACTCTTTCTAAAACATCCCTTTTCTTTTGGTCTTTTTCTGCTACCCCCTTTCCCTTATATTTCCTCACTTTTTCTATTATCCTGTTCTTTGTTTCAGTCACCTACCCTTTCTCAAACACCTATATCCTATTCTCCCCCTTCCTTTCATCCCTTGCTCTGTCACCGACATTTCTCTCTTTCTATTCTTTCTTTATGCATCCTTTCCCCTCTCTTCTCTTTCTGCTACCTGCTTTATGTCCTCTTTCTAATAGTATGCTTTCTCTTTCTGTTTGTTTCCACATCCTCCCCTTTCAACCTTCATCTCTCTCTCTAACACCCCTAATTTTCCTTTTCTTTCTCTCTCCTTCTCATTCTCTTAGTCACAGTTTAATTCCCCTATTCTCCTTTCTCCTCCTCCCTGTCTGACTGGCTGCAGAGGGAAGAACCAATTATTCTTGTCAGAGGTCTGAACTAATAACTTGCAATATGCTTTTGGAATGAGACTGAGGTTTACCCACTTATAGATTCAGTTCCTGCAATGGTTAACTGTTCCCTTTGTTGGAAAGCAAACAAATTTCTCCAGCTTCATTTCAGTTGGATTTTTTTTTACTTCATAATCCATCTTTAAAAGACCCTTAGTGGTTTTAGATATTGTTTGAACTTGTAGCCAAGTTGCTTCACTGCTTGAATCGGTCACAGGTTGTAATACAAAAGGCAATTAAAATAAAATGTATTCCCCACTAAGAGCAAAAAAGGAGGGGAGACAGAGACTCAATATCATGCTAAATTAAAGCTTTATGACTAATTAGAAGCCTTACTTAGGTCACCGAAAAGTCAGTCCTGATGGAAAACTACGTGCCACTTCAAAAGTATAGTTCTAACTGTTGGTTTTTGCAGAGCCTTCCTGCTTAAAATTGGTGCACAGATGGAATAACCAAGAAACCACACTTGTTAGATTAAAAAGATAACATGATATCAAAGAAATGAGTGGTGATCTCTACTTATGATTGTAGAAATACATACTGGGGGCTCCTGAGCCCTGGAGATTGACAGTATTATAATTTTTAAGTAAACAGGTTAAGCAGGTGTCATGTGCAGAAGTGCACGGACAGAATCAGACATAGATGTTTCCGTTGCAATATCACCAAGATGATCAAAAGTCTGTACAGCAAGCCTTATCAGGAATGACTTATAGACTGGGAATGTTTAACCTTCAGAAAAGAAGACTGAAAGGTGACACGATGGGTATCTTTGAATATCTCAAAGGATGTCATTTAGAGAATGGAGGAGGCTTGTTTTCTGTTGCTCCATAGAATGAGAACCGATTGATTCAAATTAAAACAAAAGGGATTCCACTTAAACATTAGGAGATACTTTTTTTCCACTGTAAGAGTAATCTGTCAGTGGAACAGATTGAACCAGAGAGTAGTAGAGTCTCCATCTTTAAGTAGAGGTTGGATAGACATCTTCCAAGATTGCTTTGGTTGCATGGCAGGAGGTTGGCCCACATGGCCATTGTGGTCCTTTCAAACAGGCTATTTGTCCAATCACATCTCCCTATACCAGTGGTTCCCAAACTTTCCTTGACCAGGGCCCACTTTGACCTGGGCTCACTTTGATCAGGGCCCACTTTGACGAGGGACTACTTTGATCTGGACTCACTTGATCAGGGTCAACTTGTAGCTCATTCAGATAGGATTTGAATGCAAATAAGCAACCTTCGAATAACAGAATCAAAGAACTGGAATACACCATAAGGGCACTGTAGGGTATATTGAACATGTAGATTTAATGTTATTTAGCACCACTTTAACTACCATGTCTCAATGCTATGGAATCATGGGACTCATAGTTTTACAAGACTATGAATCCTGTAAAAAAAATGAGCCCTGTACAGAAAAAATGAATCCTGTACAGAAAAAACCAATGGGATTTTGGCCTGCATAAATAGGAGTATAGTTTTTAGATCCAGGGAAGTCATGCCACCCCTGTATTGTACCTTGGTCAGACCACACCTGGAATCACACTGTATCCAGTTCTGGGCACCACAACTGAAGGGAGATGTTGACATGCTCGAATGTATTCAGAGGAGGGCAACTCAAATGATGAAGGGTCTGAAGTACAAGCCCTATGAGGAGCAGCTTAAAGAGTTGGGCATGTTTAACCTGAAGAAGAGAAGGCTGAGAGGAGACATGATGGCTATGTACGAACATGTGATGGGAAGTTGTAGGGAGGAGGGAGCAAGCTTGTTTTCTGCTGCCCTGGAGACTTGAACATGGAACAATGGCTTTAAATGACAGAAAGGAGAATTCATCTGAACATTAGGAAGAACTTCCTAACTGTGAGAGTTGTTCAGCAGTGGAACTCTCTGCCCTGGAGTCTGGTGGAGGCTTCTTCTTTGGAGGCTTTGAAACAGAGGCTGGGTGGCCATCTGTCAGGGGTGCTTTGAATGCGATTTTCCTGCTTCTTGGCAGAATGGGGTTGGACTGGATGGCCCACAAGGTCTCTTCCAACTCTTTGATTCTAGGATCTCTCTCCCAAAGAGTGCTGGTGCCTCACCAAACTACAATCCCGCAATTCTTTAAACTGCACTAATTATACAGTGCAGATATCCCCTAGGAAGAACTTCCTGACTGTGAGAGTTGTTCACCAGTGGAACTCTCTGCCCTGGAGTGTGGTGGAGGCTTCTTCTTTGGAGGCTTTGAAACAGAAGTTGGATGTCCCTAGGGAACAAAACAAAGGTTGAAGGATGCACCTTCTCTCATGCTCTTTTTCCACCCCAAAATAAAGTTCACTGCCTCTTTTGGAAACCTTCAGGAGCAGAAATTTACCTTTAATGTAAGTTGCTTAGCAAAATAAAGAAAGGGTTTCTTTTTTCAGAACCAGTTATTTTTCGGCTCTTTCTCACTGTGGCCCATTTTGGCACATTTATCAGTCCACAGAACTCTGAGAGAATCACCAGTGCAGAAAATCTGCCTCTGAACCCACTGCTCATCCTTAGTTTAGACTGACGATAAGGAAAAGAAAGGAGTCTGCTAACAAAGAGGATTTTCAATAGCGCAATATAGAGAAGCTACTGCTCCAGCTGAAATCTCTCCATGTTCTGCTGGCAGATCTGCTTCAGAATACAATCAGAGCTGTCAGAACTAATCTGCAAAACAGTTCTTTGGGAAGCAGAGATCATTAATCCGACCCAAAGCCAATTGCAGCCACTTTTGGAGAGGAAGCTCCGAGTGTCTCTGAGATGCACATCAGGAGCAAATTTCCCTCTTCTCTTAGCGTGGCCGTCAGCAGCTGTGCAATTTGGGTTGCTGGTTGGGCAAAAGTCTCGAACTCTTATGCCCACAATGAAAACCAGGAGCAATTTATCTCAGCCCACTTTTAAATTTGCAAGCAGAATTTTTTTTCTCAACTATTGATTTCCCCCTGCAATGTCTCTTTTCCACTTGTCTGTGCAGTTCTGTAAAGCAGCTGAAGATCTAAAGGGAAACAGATCTATAGAAATGAAGCCGGCAAGAGGAATCTGTCTCAGAAACATCCGCTGCTTTCTGCCTTAGATCTTTCTAAGAGACGATGGGGATACTTTTACCACAAAGAAAGAGGAATAGGAATGGTATTGGAGGGAAGGAGCGGGTGGAGACTGAAAAGCTATACATTATATGAAGCCACAATAGGAATCCTAGTCCATAAGGATTAAATTCCCACCATCCCCAGAGAGCATGCTGAGGCAGTGAGGGTTGTATTCCAATGCACCTGGAACAATCCTGTAATTATAACTTTATTGGGTTGTTGTGTATTTTCCAGGCTGTCTGGCCATGTTCCAGGAGCATTCTCTCGTGACGTTTCACCTGCATCTATGGAAGCATCTTCAGAGGTTGTGAGGTCTGCTGGAAACTAGGAAAATGGGATTTATATATCCGTGGAATGTCCAGGGTGGGAAAAAGAGAAGTCATCCATAGCAGAACACTTGATGGACCAACCTGGACACAGCATATTATTTGAGGACACAGAAATGCTGGACCACTCTAACCACAATGTCAGACTACACAGAGAAGCCATTGAAAGCCACAAGCATGTGGACAATTTCAACAGAAAGAAAGAAACCTTTCTGTTGAAATTGAACAAAATCTGGCTACCAGTATTTTAAAAATTGAACAAAATTTGGCTACCAGTATTTTTAGGAAACCTCTAAATTCATAACTGTGCTGGTACGGCTGTACCAGGAGCTCCAACTTTATTTTCTTTCTGTTATCTGTTTGCAGTCATAGGGCAGGCCTCCTGTCCATCATAATTAAGCTTTGGTTCCGCCCCTTGTTCAGGGCTCTGGGAGGGAAAGGAGCCATTTTTGGGCAGTCTCACATAAAAAAGCTAAATATAGGATGTAGACCAGCTCGTCCCATAGAAAAACTTCTTTTCTCAAGAACGTCCGGGGAAACAGAAACAGAAATTCCAGGGGAAAGGTCCCAAGGCTCTGGCTGAGAGCTCACAGCCTCTCAGCCTCACAGCAATCAGAGGGAAAACAACCCTGAGGTTTTCAAAGAATTCTCTGAGGGAGGACAGCACTACAGATCCACGGAACTCCATCTGAAATATCTACAAGCCTCGGCTGGTAGGTCTACTCCATACCCAGACGCATTTGCAATCGGTAGTAGGACCCACACCGATGAGGCATAGATAGTAAACGGCCTGGGAGAGGTTAAATAGGGTTTTTTCCTACAGAGAAAGTACAGTTAATCAAAGTCAGGTACCAGTCCATTGAGGACTAGACTAAGAAAGCCTTGAAGTGTTGTTTGAACCATTGAAGATTTGTTGTTTGTTCCATAATAAAGACTTAGTTGTATCATTAAAGACTCTAAAGACCATTCAGAAAAATCCCTGAGAACCTCTCTTTGAGGCGCCCCGGCTTTCCGCTGGGCTTAAAGTATACGTCCTATAGAAAAGACAGCTGTTACAGGCCCAGCGCACGACAGAACAATAACAGTAAAGAAAGAACAATACTCAAAAACAGGGGAATTCCAGACAAGAAACAATCAGAACCAGCTAATCACCTCCCAACAAAGGATTCCCCCAGGCAGTAAGAAACCACTCCTTGAAAACTGCTAGGCCATTAAATGCTGATCAAGATGGCCAGCTGCTACATTCATACCTACCTCCAACGGACAAGAATTCTTTCTCCCACCCTGGATATTCCACAGATATATAAACCCCATTTTCCTAGTTTCCAACAGACCTCACAACCTATAAGGATGCCTGCCATAGATGTGGGCAAAACTTCAGGAGAGAATGCTTCTGGAACATGACCACGCAGCCCAGAAAACATGCAACAACCCAGTGATTCTGGCTATGAAAGCCTTCAACAATACATAATAACTTTATTATTTATAACCATTTCATTAATTTATTATCTTGTCCATTAATGCACCCAGTTTCTACTACCGTTTTCTCCCACTGAAGGATCTGAGGCAGGTTAAAAAAACTAAAATAGAATATTGCTAAAATGTTATACATTTTAAAAAAGCAATGATATTAAGAACAGATACACAATAATAACAATAACAATAGTTTTGGAGCACAATACTCCTGATCTCACAATCATGGGGAAAAAAGAAAGCATGGATTGTCGATGCTGCAATCCCAAATGACAGCAGAAATGACAAGAAGCAACTGGAAAAGCTGGCACGATACAAGGATTTAAAGACTGAACTGCAAAGACTCTGGCACAAGCCAATAAAGGTGGTCCCAGTAGTGATTGGCACACTGGGTGCAGTGCCTAAAGACCTTGGCCAGCACTTAAAAACAACCAGCACTGACAAAATTACCATCTGTCGGCTGCAAAAGGCCACCCTGCTCGGATCTGCACACATTATTCGCCGATACATCACACAGTCCTAGACACTTGGGAAGTGTCTGACGTGTGATCCAATACAACAGCCAGCAGAGTGATCTTGTTTACTGTGTACTAATCTTGTTGTGTATCAAATACTTATAATAATAATAACAAAGATTGATTTATATCCTGCTTCCTCTCCTTGAAGGAACACAAAAACTGATCAAAATATATGGAATACATGTCAGGAGCGACTTAAAAAACTTTTTCGTATCAGGAGCGACTTGAGAAACTGCATGTTGCTTCTGGTGTTAGAGAACTGGCCGTCTGCAAGAAGCCAGAATGTTTTGATGTTTTACCATCCTTGTGGGAGGCTTCTCTCATGTCCCTGCAGGAGGAGCTGGAGCTGACAGAGGGAGCTCATCCGTGCTCTCCCTGGATTCAAACCTCCAACCTGTCAGTCTTCAGTCCTGCCAGCACAAAGGTTTAACCCACTGTGCCACCGGGAGCTCCATATACATATGAAAAGACACCCTGATGTGCCATTTTAAAATTTATTTTATTTATTTACCATATTTGTATGACACCCCTCTTAACCCAAAGGTGGCTCGAGGCGGTTTACAGTCAGCACTCAATGCCCCAAACAACATAAAATACAGTAACATATACTATAAACCATATAAATGCAATAAAACAATAAAAACCATAAAACACACATTTATGTTTATGAAACAATAGTTTTCCCTAGGAAAACAGCATTTTTTAAAATTCCCTTTTAATACAAAAGGAATGCTACCTACTGCACATGCCCACACCTAGAGCAACGGGGGCACCAGTTTGCCTTGGAACAAGCTGTCTTGCAGAAGGAAAAGCACATGCTAAATGCAAAGCTCTCTCTTTTAAATAGGGAGCAATGGCATTTCATTTCTTCTTTGCTGTACCTTTTCTCCTTCTAAAACTCCTTTCTTCCCTTTTTTGGAAAAACAGAATTTCTATCTGAATGCAAATTATATTCCTCTGTATAAAAAGATTTCCCCTCATCAATCCGAAGCTTTATTACATCCACTTCTGAAGCTGAGTTGTGCTGGCCGGTATTCAAATTCCCCCTCCCTTTATTTTCCCTTCCTTTCTGAATTGGAGCAGTTGTTTACGGTGCCACAAAGTGTGCTTCAGAGTCTTGGGACTACTACAAGGAAGGCTCCTAACCTTCTGTCAATACACACAGCTTATTGATGGCAATACTGTGCAAGCTTCTCATGTGAATAACTATGGAGAAGTCATGTGCAAAGTCACATGCTAAAATCAGGCACAGCAAATTAAAGACAACCTAGTTTTCAATCACTTTGCAATTTGCATACAAGAAATTCTGCTGCAGACCCATATTAGGGTCCCCATGAAAGAACTATTTATAACACTAGTTGGTAACTTACTACCTGGTAGCTGAGGTTCAACAAGACAGAAGCGGGAACATTCGGAGAAACATTTTTATTTGGCCAAGCATTAGGAAAATACCACAACTAAGCTAAAGGCAAGTATCCCACCTAAAATGGGAAAACAAGAAACAAGCTGGGGTGAAATGAAGAACTGGAGAAAAGGGGTAAAAGAAAATAAAGAAGGGCATCAGTCATTGAAAGTGACAGGTTTCCTGTTATTTTAACTTCTCTTATCTTCTGAAATGTCTCCATAAGGGTATGGCACCTTCTCCTCTCCTTGTTCCATGACTTTGGAGAAATCATTTTTTTGATCTTTTTCTAACTATAGGACAAAGCAATTGCACCATTTTTATGGGAGGTCAGACATAAATGTGGATTTGAGTCTATGGACATGTTCAGAGTTGAGGCAGAAGAGGGGAATCTTCTTGATTCCAAGATCCTTTTTTCATATTTTTTTCATATAGGACCAGGCTGTGGCGCAGCTAGTTAGTAGCCAGCTGCATAGAATCACTACTGACTGAGAGGTCATGAGTTCGAAGCCAGCCCGGGTCGGAGGAAGCGCCCGACCATTAATAGACTAGCTTGTTGTTGACCTATGCAGCCCGAAAGATAGTTGCATCTGTCAAGTAGAAAATTTAGGTACTGCTTTATGCAGGGAGGCTAATTTAATTAATTTGCAAAGCTATAAAACCTTCCAGCAGAGTGCAGATAATGAGGAAGTATTCCATTAAAAGGACACAGTGTCACAATTGGGATGGTGAAATGGCCACTCCCCCGGAATTGAGCGTACTCTCATGAAGCTGGAAAGCTGGAATGTTAAATCGCCTCTGTGTCTGTCTATATATATTGTATATCTAAATGGCATTGGATGTTTGCCATGTATATGTGCATTGTAATCCATCCTGAGTCCCCTATGGGGTGAGAAGGAGCAGGATATAAATACCGTAAATAAATAAATACATATTTGACCAAGAAGCCATGACTTGGTTTCCCTTTCATCATCTTCTCCCTTGAAATTCCCCAGCAAGCTTTCATCCTAAATGAGATGTCTGTGCAAACGAATTTTCTATGGTACTTTCTTCCTTGACAGACATTTCTTTTAAGGAACTATAAATTCATTAAAAAGAGGAAATTGGAAATCTGTACGGAACATTAGCTGCCCAATTAATATTCATAGCATCCATGGCTGGCAGAGGGAGCAGGTCTGGACACAGGGAAGGAACTGCATGCCTCGGAATGGAGCTCCTCTTCCCAGAGGTCTTGTTGAACTTCGACTATCAATTCATTAAGATGTTGGTAAAGTAATAGGTTGATTTCCTAAAAGCCTGTCAGAACAGAAAGGTTTTCACTTGCTGATAGAAGGATTGCAATAGGAAAGCCATAAAGAGGTAGTTCCAAAGCTTGGAAAGAACCACAGCCAAGTCTACACAAGGTCTGTATCCCAGCTCAACTGGGCAGTATCTTGTCCATTTTGACTCTTGCAGTGCCACACACATCTGTTTTAATCCAAACTGAAAGCAGATTGGAAAGCCACATGGAAACAGTGCTAACTCCCATGAATGCCATTTATAATGCTCAACTCATAAAACCTACCATTACAATGAAAGTCAAAAGGGCACCTGAAGGCATGCAAAGTTTCTGATTCCAAGATTCTCATAAGACCAGAGTACAAAGAAAAATATGCTGTTCAGCCACTACCAGACCCTCATTTTATTCCAATCTAAATCCTTTCTGCAAGACATACCGGGGGGTGGGGGGGGGGGGGAGAGAGAGAGAGAGAGAGAGAGATGGACCAGTTCTTCCTCAAGGACATAGATTTTATAATTGTTTCAAAACCCATTGCTTTCAAACTGGATTGGGATGAACATTATTGTGTAATACACCGGGCCGAACTTTTCATTCTCACTGAACACAGAGAAAACCAAAGTGCCCTTCCAGCAGTCACCAGCCAATCCCTCTGCAATGGCAGAAATACAGATTAATGGTGTAACATTACAAAATGTTGACTATTTCCGCTACCTTGGCGGCCACCTCACCATAAAAATCAACATTGAGACTGAAATACAATACTGCCTGAGCTCTGCAAGTGCAGCATTTTTCCGAATGAAGTAGAGAGTGTTTGAGAATCAGGACATCTGTAGGGATAACAAGGTGCTTGTTTATAAAGTTGTTGTCCTCCCAACCCTTCTATATGCCTGCTAAACGTGGACTGTCTACAGATGTCACACTCAACTTCAGGAATGATTCCATCAGCATTGCCTCTGAAAAATCCTGCAAATCTCTTGGGAAGACAGGTGCACAAATGTCAGCATGCTGGAAGAAGCAAAGACCACCAGCACTGAAGCAATGATCCTCAGTCATCAACTCCACTGAACTGCTAAGTTGTCCAAATGCCTGATCACCATTTCCCAAAACAGTTACTGTACTCCTGTTGCACTCCAGGACAGGAAAAGCCCTCTGACTTTAAACACCACACATTTAATAGCAAAATAATCCTTTTATTGAAGATAATTAAAAAGCAGCAAAGTAAAAAAGTACTTTAAAGAAATAGGTAAATCCTATTAGGTAAGAAGATAAGCAGAAACAAAATAGTCCAGGGAAAAGTTCAGCAAAGTCCATGAAAACAAAGTCCACACTTTTCTAATATAATCCAGAAAACCAGGAAACATTAATCCAAGGCATGAGTATGCAATCATAAAATCCAAGAATCAAAACCATGAAACAAAAAACATTTAAGCATGAATCTTCCAAGCTAGGCTTCCATGAAACAAGAACGAGAACTTAACTTGATTCCAAATGATGCTTCATCTGGCTACATTTCACATACTTGAGACTTTTCTCCCCTCATTAAGCTATCCCAAGCACTCAGAAATTGGTTTCGCTTTAGTTGAGATTCCCTTATCTTTTTCGGTCAGAGCCTGTCAGAACGCCGAAGCCACTGTTCGGCTTGTCTGTTTTGACTAATCTCCTGCCCCCTATTTATTTGGAAATTTTTGGGGGGGAAGGCATAAAACAAATGCTCTTATGAAATGAAGTGGGCACCCCTTTCTAGAACTCCTAAATTCTCAAACATGGCTCTGTTATCAATATATGCCAAAATTCAGCCACAAACCCACATGAAGGATCTGCAAATGTCCAGAAAAGTATTTTCCATGGGAATCTCTTGGTCCTTCTGCACAGCTTTGTGGTCAACAGCTGGAGAAAGTTGATTTTATAGTCACACAAGATGACTTTGGCCCCTTCTACACTGCCATAAAATGCATCTTATTGAAGCAGATAATCCACATTATCTGCTTTGAACCGGGTTATATGAGTCTACACTGCCATATAAGCCAGTTTAAACCACATAATCTAAATTTGAAATGGCAGTGTAAAAGGGGCCTTAGAGATTCTTGAAGTAAAGATATTATCCAAATCTGCAAATAATCAACCTTATATACGTTAAACCTGCAAATGTAGAGGCCCAACTGTAAAGTGAAATCAGCACAACAATAAACTACTAAGGTGCATACATAACCAAACATAAGCATGACAACCTGTAACATCCTGTAAAGTGGAGAGAAAAATGTCAATCCGGAATTCTGAGTCCATACTGATCAGAATATAGAATTTTTTCTTCCTTTATTTTGGGAACTACAATTTCCAGAAACCTCCAGCCAGCTGCTATGATGGATTCTGAAAATTATAGTCTCGAAAAAATATTTCCAAGCTCTGATGATACAAGGTAAAATGATCCTTACTGTCTGACAGGATGTGTAGAGATGACTGTCATCTCGCTGGGCTGCAATAAGAGCATTTCCAGAAGTGATTATGCAGCAAATGATAACTTTCTGTTCACATAATAACAAGGTGGAGGATTGAGAACTAATTTTACTTTGATCTGTCCCCTTTGTTGTTTGTGCCTTAAACCAAACAATACGAGGGAAGTGGATAACAATCAAGTTACAAGCAAGTTCCGAAACTCAGCGCTTTCTCTGAGGGCTTTGGGTTTTTTGCAGGAAAAAACCAGTCAAGCAGAACTAAAGCAAATTGCTTGAACTCCCAGAAGAAAAAGCAGACGAAAATTTCCCAGCAACTTTTGCCTGTCGACATGCATGAGTGCAAATACGGATGAAATGCAAGATGAGTGAGCTGCAAAACCTGTAATAAGGTGAAATGAATAGCCATCTTGGATTCCACTAAGCAGGGAAGGAGGGCTCGCCAATTTGGAGATGCCAAGATTGCTGAGCAGAAGAATATGAAACACAAGAAATGTAGACTGAGCATCATGCCTGCTGCTCAGCCACATGGAAAAGACCGTCCTTTCAATATTAGCGGTTGCGTGACTTCAAGTCATTTCCAACTTGTAGGAACTCTAATGGCCAATGTATCAAAGAAGAATTTCTTCAGAGGGATTTCCTTTTGCCTCTCTCTGAGACTGAGAGAGTGTGACTTGTCCATGGTTAGCTAGTGAGTTTCCATGCCCAAGCAGGGATTAAACCAGGCTGCTAGGAATTGTGGGAGTTGAAGTCCACAACTCCTGGAAGACCAAAGTTTGTCCATGCCTGGATTAGAACCTGTTCTCTAAAGTCAAAGGCCAACACTCAAGCTACTGCACAAGTGGTTCCTAATTCTTTCTATATATAAGATTTATTTATTTATTGTATTTATATACCACTTTTCTCACCCCTGGGGGGGACTCAAAGCAGTTCACAGCATAATCCATGGCAAAATTCAATGCCTAACACTTATAAAAACATCACATATCAAATTAGCCACATATAAAAAAAGATGAAAACCATTAAAACTATAAACAGCAATCACAAACACAACATAAACATTTAAGTCTTTCACCAATCCTGATATAGTAAAGGTAAAGGTTTCCCCTGACATTGTCTAGTCATGACTGACTCTGGGAGTTGGTGCTCATCTCCATTTCAAAGTCAAAGTGCTGGCGTTGTCAGTAGACACCTACAAGGTCATGTGGACAGCATGACTGCATGGAGTGCGGTTACCTTCCCGCCAAAGCGATATGTTTTCAAACTGCTAGGTTGGCAGAAGCTGGGGTTAACAGCGGGAGCGTACCCCGCAATCCGGATTTGAACTGGTGACCTTTCGGTCAGCAAGTTTAGCAGCCCAGCGGTTTAACCCACTGTGCCAAGACAGAAAATTCCTAATAATTACCGCATTTATGAGTTCTCAGTTTTTCTCCATTGTGTTTAAAGTGTCATGCAAGGCTATGTTCCACTTATTTCATCTTCACAGTAATCTTGTGAAGTAGATCATTCTGAGACAGGGTAACTGACCATGGAGTGCTGTTACCTTCCCACCTATTGATCTTCTAAAATTTGCATGTTTTCAAACTGCTAGGTTTGCTGGGACCAATAATGGGAGCTCATCCCACTCACCAAATTCGAATCCCTAACCTTTCAATCTGCAAGTTCAACAGCTCAGCTGTTTAACTGCATTATACAAGTCTACATTGACCATAATGCAGTTTTATACTACACTATATGTCTATAGAGATGGAGCCATAGTCTCTTCAACAACTATGTATTATACAAGTTCAAACAAGAATCATAGAATCATAGAGTAAGAAGAGACCTAGTGGGCCATCCAGTCCAACCCCCTGGCAAGAAGCAGGAAAATTGCATTCAAAGCATCCCTAGCAGATGGTCATCCAGCCTCTGTTTAAAACCCTCCAAAGGAGGAACCTTCACCACACTCCAGAGCAGAGAGTTGCACTGATGAACAGCTCTCACAGTCAGGAAGTTCTTCGTCACATTCAAGTGAAATCTACTTTCCTGTTGTTTGAAGCTATTGTTCCACATCCTAGCCTCCGGGGCAGTAGAAGACAAGTTTGCTCTCTCTTCCTGATGACTTCCCCTCACATATTTATACTGGCCCTCATCATGTCTCCTCTCAGCCTTCTTTTCTGCAGGCTAAGCATGCCCAACTCTTGAAACCGCTCCTCATAGGGCTTGTTCTCCAGATCCTTGATCATTTTAGTTGCCCTCCTCTGGTTCTATAAAGAATTTGAATCCCAGTTTTCATCTCTCAAGGATGCAAGAATTAGATCATGGGGTTCCAAAAAGAAAGAACAAATGCTTGGAACGAAGAATGGTGACTTTTTCAAACAAGACAAAATGAACATGAACCTCTTTTACTAGACGATCGTCTTAAAAAATGAAGTGAAAGTTACACTCTCTTGCATCCACATTGCAAAATGCCTGCCAGAGTTTGAATTCTTTCCCTTCTTCATATTGGTGAATGTGATATGGCATTGGGCCACTGGTTTGCCTCTGGGCTATCCATTTCTCTTCTTCATTTTAAAAAACACAATACTCTACCCATCCCCTGACTCACTGCCTGTATGCTCAGCTCCCCTTACTTACATCAGTTCCTTTGCCAAAACACATCCTAAATTCCAGGGACACCACAATCATGGAAAGAGAATGAGTTATGTCTCTTCAAGCCCAAGCAATGTCCTCCGTTTGCAGGATGCATTCTAGCCAAAGAATTTATGTCTCCCTTGCAAATGGTAAGCTGAATCCATGGTTGAAATGTGGCCAATTAGGGCAAATATAACTTTTGCACAAGATTAGAAAATGACTGGAGCCAAAGAGGATGAATGATAGATGGTGAAAGCTGGATGAGCATGCATGCACATAATACAAACACACACACACACACAGTTCCTTATGGATAATACAGAAATATACACATGCACATGCACTGCATTTTTCTTTCTCATGACTAGTATATATATTATACTAGATATTCTATCTTTTCTCCCAGAATCAGAAGTCACTAGGATGGTTGAATATTTGAAAATTGTACAATATATCCCTTATCTGCCATCCTTTATCATGGACAAGTAGGGCTTAATTTAATGTGTCTAAGATTCTAATATACAGATATGTATATGTGCATGTGTGTGTTTTCATTGCGTTTCAACTGACCTATGATAGCTGTCTCCTGAGGAACTGTATTAAGGGGTCACGGCATTAGGAAGGTTAAGAACCACTGATGTAGAAGTAGAGTTTGCTTCAAATATCAGTAACAATAAAATTACCTGTACATTGAAGGGTGTCTTGGAAGTACCCTTCCCCACAGGAAGCCACACACTGTCCCTCCTTCAAAAGCAGTGAACCTTGGCATGAATCACACACAAACCCATTGTGGCAAGTAGAGCATGTTTCCTTGCAAGCTGTCAAAGACAGAGGGGAAAACAAACAGAGAGTCAAGGAATATCTTCTCAAATGTGAATCTGCAACTGCTGAACTTTGGGACAAAATCTTCCCATTGTGGATACCCAATCCTAACTTCCCTGATGTGACCTTCCAGATGTTCATTGGGAATTTAAAAAGAGATAGCGAAAGGAGAAAATCTGAGAAAAGGCTTTGAGCAGTGATTCAGCCAGTCAAGGCTGGTAATCCAAAAGCAAATACATTAATTTAGCATCAAAGCATGGGAAGTTTTTGTATTTAAACTCCTGTCTAACATGGTCACTTGGCATGCTGACTGGGAAATTCAGGGAGTTATGATGCAACTCTTCAAGGATCTGCCTATGTGATGTTTCTGTCAACCTGGCATCACTATGTTATCTCTCTTTCATTACACTTTCAATGTTTCGTGTATTGTCGAAGGTTTTAACAGCCAGAATCACTGGAGTTTTGAGCGGTTGAGAAAATGCTGCTAGAACATGGCCATGCAGTCCGGAAACCACACAATACTCCAATATGTTCAATGTATTGTTGAAGGGTTTCATGGCCAGAATCACTGGATTGTTGTAGGTTTTTTTGGGCTATATGGCCATGTTCTAGAGGCATTCTCTCCTGACGTTTCACCTGCATCTATGGCAAGCATCCTCAGATCACTACCTCTGAGGATGCTTGCCATAGATGAAGGCGAAACGTCAGGAGAGAATGCCTCTAGAACATGGCCATATAGCCCGAAAAAACCTACAACAACCCACTCCAATATGTTTCTTGTTGGTTATCGAGATTTGTGTTTGTTATTGCCCTTTTAATAACAAGGCATTGTTATTGCCCTTTTAATAACAAGGCATTCTCATTCAATCTTTTAACATATGACCATGGGATATTTTATGAGTATATGTTATTGTTATTCCTTTGAAACTTTAAAACATGTTTTATATTGTTTTATGTATTCTTTATTAGTTTGTTTTTTTAATTGGGAATATTTTTACATTCATTTTCAAAGCCACTTTAGTTCCCTCTCTGGCAGAAAAGTGGCATACAAATTCCATAAACCAACGAACACAGAAATTAATGAGTAAGTAATTGTGGCTTTTAATCCTCCCCGTTTTGAAATGCAGTGTGATCTGTCTTTTTGCAAACTACCTTGGGGATCTATGTAAGGACCATATCCTTTCGAATAAATGGAAATATGTATAGCATCACATTTCTTAGTTTCCTGGATACAAAACTCAAGTGTAGTGAGCACTTGTATTCTGAACAAGAATCAGAATGCAGGGAGCGATGTTATATCTAGTCCAGTATCGCCAACTCTGACTAGCAACAGATTTCTGGGATTTCAGGCAGCATTTTTTCCTAGTCTAACCAAGACGGTCCTGGTGCTCTCCCATCAAAATATCAAGCAGGTCTGGTCCTCCTTAGCTTTTGAAATCAGACAACATTGGGTGTCTTCATAGTGGCAAGTGGTGCACTTCAGCATTGGGGAGGAGGCTAGAAGCAGATGTTACCTAAGCAAAGGTTGGCATCCTCATAAAATCCTGATCCACAACTGGCTACACAGCGCCCATTCTGCAGCTTTTTCGTTGCATCACGGCAGGTGTCACAGCGATCAAAAGACTGGGAGCAGGTCAAGCAATCTGCCTGGCACTGACCTGTAATAGGAAAGAGAGTGTTCTGTTTCAGCATATGGAAGCAAATGATGTTAAAGAATGCATGTACATAGATACACATCCCTCAATGATAATATGAAGCCAAGCCAATCATGTTCTGCATTAACTGATGTTTACAAAGTCTGTTCTCTTGAGGTTCTTCAAACAGGTTTTCAATGAGCACTAGTTCTTCTATAAGACAGCTTATTTATTTTTTATTTATTGGCAGTACTTATATTCTGGCTTTCTCACCCTGAAGGGGACTCAGGATGCATCACAGAACATATATACAGCAAACATTCAATGCTAATTATACAATGACAAGACAGATAACAGATAGAGGTGTGTGTGTGTGTGTATAGGCTCTCCCATCTTTCAGCATCTTTGGAGGCTCTACTCGGTTCTGGCCACAGGGGGGTGCTGTCACTAAATCTCCATGCTTTCTTTGTCCGTACACTTTTCCCCAAAACGCCATGCCCAAAATGCCCCCGCGATTAATACAATTCCTATTCATCTACTCACTTTGCTGTTTTCAATCCGCTAGGTGGGTGGGGAACTGGGCTGAAGGTCAGGAGCTCACCTTGACCCGCCTTCAAACTGTGAACCTTTCAGTTGGCAAGATCTACTGCAGTTGCAGCTGGTGATTAACCTGCTGTGCTAAAGCCAGCTTAACAATAACAACAATTTTTGGTTTTTAGGCCTGTTTCTGGGATTCTGTGGAACACTTGATTCAGAAAATTGCATTGGATAGCTTGCATCAGCTCTGGTTGGATATGGTTTTCATGATTTTCTATGGTGAGCAGATAGTGGCTGGTAGATGCCATATGTTTTGTATCTCAAAAACTAGAGCTGACAGGGGAAAACTGGTGCCATCTTTGGAATTAGCAGGTCCAATGCAAACAGGTCTAACAACTGAGACACCAAAAGCGAATGAAGGAATGTTCAGAATATTTCTAAGGAAATTGTGTGAATGTGCATGTGCCCCTGTGTTTGTGTTGGTTGATATTGAAATTGTGTGAATGTGCATGTGCCCTTGTTTGTGTTGGTTAATATTGAAATACAATACAATCTAATTCATTGTTCCTCAACTAATATGGGGAAAGGCATTGAATTCTCCTTTGCTATTTGTGCTCCACATTTTGCAATGCATTCTCTTATCAAACATTTATATAAAAATTGCAGATATTCAGGGAAAATGCATATAAAATGCATATATAAAGGGAAGTTGGGCACAAAAGGGCACACATTGAGTGAAAAGTGCTTCCAAGAAACATATTTGTTGCTAATATATGCTTTTGAGTCAACTCCAATTTATGGCAAAAGACTCACAGGGTTTTCTTGGCACGATTCTTCTTTAGCTTAGAGAATAATCCTTTAGTGGTTTCCCACAGCTGAGTAGAAATTTGAACTCTCAGCCTGGACCAATATTCAAAATATTATACCATACTGATTGAGAGTAAATTATACAGTGCAGGAAATTGAATACAACAGTGTACATAAATGCAACTAGTCAATGTAAGAGAGCCTTTGATTCTCCTCCCCCTTTCTGACCTGGAAATCACTTCCCTCTGAAATGAGATATCTACATCATCTCTCCCATTATAAATCAAAGTAGATTCAGTGACAGCTAAGCCGAGTAGGGAATTCACTCAATAATAACAATTGTTGTTGTTCATTCGTTCAGTCGTCTCCGACTCTTTGTGACCTCATGGACCAGCCCACGCCAGAGCTCCCTGTCGGCCGTCACCACCCCCAGCTCCTTCAAGGTCAATCCAGTCACTTCAAGGATGCCATCCATCCATCTTGCCCTTGGTCGGCCCCTCTTCCTTTTGCCTTCCACTTTCCCCAGCATAATTGTCTTCTCTAGGCTTTGCTGTCTCCTCATGATGTGGCCAAAGTACTTCAACTTTGTCTCTAGTATCCTTCCCTCCAGTGAGCAGTCGGGCTTTATTTCTTGGAGGATGGACTGGTTGGATCTTCTCGCAGTCCAAGGCACTCTCAGCACTTTCCTCCAACACCACAGCTCAAAAGCATCTATCTTCCTTCGCTCAGCCTTCCCTAAGGTCCAGCTCTCACATCCGTAGGTGACTACAGGGAATACCATGGCTTTGACTAGGCAGATCTTTGTTGCCAGTCTGATGTCTCTACTCTTTACTATTTTATCGAGACTGGACATTGCTCTCCTCCCAAGAAGTAAGCGTCTTCTGATTTCCTGGCCACAGTCTGCATCTGCAGTAATCTTTGCGCCTAGAAATACAAAGTCTGTCATGGCCTCCACATTTTCTCCCTCTATTTTCCAGTTGTCAATCATTCTTGTTGCCATAATCTTGGTTTTTTTTATGTTTAGCTGCAACCCAGCTTTTGCGCTTTCTTCTTTCACCTTGATTAGAAGGCTCCTCAGCCCCTCCTCGCTTTCGGCCATCAGAGTGGTGTCATCTGCATATCTGAGGTTGTTAATGTTTCTTCCAGCAATTTTCACCCCAGCTTTGCATTAATCAATAACACTTTATTTATATTCCGCCCTATCTCCCCAGGGAGAATCAGGGCGGATCACAGTGCAAATACATGGCAAACATTCAATGCTGTTTTGGATAGACAGGACAGAGACAGACAGAACAGAAAGGAGGTATGTTGTGTCAACATCCAGCCTTCTGATGCCTTGGAGGTTGTGCTCAAATCTAGCCACAGGGACATGCTGACGCTCTATCCTCTACGACGAAGAACCATCAGGTCTCCCTCCTTCCTTTTGGTTGCCTGGCATTTTCCGATATTTTTCTTCATGATGTCGTAAAATACCCGCCCCCCCGCTGTTTTAGTGGGACCTAACCCCTCTACTTACAGTTCAAGCTGTTTTCGAACTGCTTAGGTCAATAGTAAGCTGAGCTGACAGTCAGGGGCTCATGCCAACCCAAGGCTTCAAACTGGCAACCTTTCAGTTGGTGGATCTTATCATTGCTGGTGATTTACCAGCTGTGCTAAAGCCTGGCCCTAGATTCAGCAAAGTAGCTCTCCAACATGCTGAATCCCCTTTCCAAAATAGGTTCAGCATTTTGGATAGAGTCTTTAAACTTTAAATAAACACCTATCCACCATCCAATTAACACAGTGATTCTCAACCTGTGGGTCCCCGGGTGCTTTGGCCTACAACACCCAGAAATCCCAGTCAATTTACCAGCTGTTAGGGTTTCTGGGAGTTGAAGGCCAAAACAACTGGCGACCCAAAGGTTGAGAACCAATGCATTAACATCAGAGCCATCACTGGATGGACTACATGGAGCTCCTCCACCACCTTGTTAAGCCTGCAAAAGTTGCATTCAGCACTCCTGACAGCCATTAGAAGGCAATGCAGAAACTCACAATGTGATGATAAAAGCCAGTTCTTGGAAATGCAATCCCAGGGAGATCGACCAAATTGCTAGTTTGTAAAGGGGTGGAAGACTCTTTGCTCGTTTCTTTTATCTACCCATTTTTAAAAGTCAATTTTAAAATGAATATTAAAGATTCTTTTCCAATGATTTCCAAACAGAAAATACCAGTTATAAGTTAAATTTATAAGCATTGTGTTTCTGAGATTTTAAGAAATGTAGTTTAGCAATCTGAAAGGGTTTAATGTTCATGCAAAATACCTGGTTTGCACCGAGGGCAGCATTCTCCTGGCACAGCTACAGCCACGCTGCCTGGGGGACACGTTGGGCAAGACTGAACGTAGCAAACCACTTCGGAGTCCCGGCATTCACATTCACGGCACAGGCCTTCCTTCCACTTTTCACCACTCTATAATTGAGAAAACATTCAAGGTCATTGAAGTGCTGTACCTTTTCAATGCTATTTATGGGTTGTCCTTCTATTCTTGATTGTGATCATGGTGTCTTCCCTGCCAGGCAAGTGTTGTATTGTATTCTGTACAGGATGGTAATTATGGTTGTCTGCCACCCCTTCATTTTGTTTGCTTGTGGATTTTTATCCTTCTCTGCCAAACCAAACTATAGATCCCAGGATTCCATAGCATCAAGTCATGGCAGTTAAAGTTGTGCCCAGTCCAATCCCCTGCCAGGTATGAAAAGCATAATCAAATCATCCCCGACAAATGGCCATACAACCTCTGTTTAAAAGCCTCCAAAGTGTTGGAGCATGCAAGGAATCAGTTAATATGTGTGTGTCAACTGTAAAATAAGATACATGAAGCTAATTGGTCGGGATATGCCCAGGGAGATAGCTGAGCCTGGGACTTTTGGATACTGTTACATTTTTCAGAGAGAAGCAAAAACGAAGCAGAAAAAGACAGAGTTTGGAGTGTGCTCTTGTTTAATTAGCTGCTGGACATTATGTGAGTTGATACAACTGATCACATTGTACATATCTTGTTCTGAACTACAAAGAGTAAAGTACTTGTTCTTAATTGTTCATCTGCATGGCATATTTTCTTTCTCTGGCAAGGCAATGTGTGGGCTGACCAAACGTGAACAAGTGGTTTAATGTAATGTTGAAGGATTACATCAAGGGAACCACTGACCGTATAGGGAAGCTGATGAGGAAACACAACCTACAAACTATCTACAGATCCACTAAAAAATGCTATGTTCAGCAAAGGACAAGAGGGATCATCTCACCTCTGCAGGAGTCTACCATATACCATGCAGCTGTGACCACCTTGATTAGCATTTGATGGCCTGGCAGTCAAGGCAGTAGCAAGCCACAACAAAAAACTGCCAGGCCATCAAATGCTAATCAAGGTGGTCAATTAAAACATTCACACCTAGCTCCAGAAGACAAGAGTTCTTTGTCCCACCCTGGTCATTCCACAGATATATAAACCCATTTTCCTAGTTCCAACAGACCTCACTACCTCTGAGGATGCTTGCCATAAATGCAGGTGAAACGTCAGGAGAGAATGCCTCTAGAATATGGCCGTATAGCCCGAAAAAACCTACAACAACCCAAAGTATGAACTGCTCTCCATACTTCAACCTCCTACCCTAGAAATGATTTCCACTGCTTTCACAAACAGAACAAAACGAACAAAATCCATCTAGTTGTAATGATAGGCATCCTTTTAGTGACACAGAATGATAGAGTCACAGAGTTGGAATGATCCACAAGGTCACCCAGTTCAACACAAGTGTACATTCAAGATACATCTTCTTTTGGTCATTGTGGAGGCTGGTATTCACTTCCTCACTTTGTGATGGCCAAAGACTCCTCCAGGACTCACTGTATTATTGCAACAGCCAGCTCGTCACAGCTATTCAATGGCTGGTGGAGAGGATAAAATACATAACCAGACATGGAATGAAGATATCATACACTAACATCTCATAGCCAGAAGCTTCTCCAATCTTGTATTGTCAAAGGCTTTCATGGCTGGAATCACTGGGTTGTTGTAGGCTTTTTCGGGCTATATGACCATGTTCTAGAGGCATTCTCTCCTGACGTTTCATCTGCATCTATGGCAAGCATCCTGACTACCTCTGAAGTTGCTTGCCATAGATGCAGGTGAAACGTCAGGAGCAAATGCCTCTAGAACATGGCCATATAGCCCGAAAAAACCAACAACAACCCAGTTCTCCAATCTTTCCCAGCTCTTCACTGGCCAGTGAATATGGAAAGAGGCGAGTCCTGAGAAACTAAGAGAGTGGTGAGAAGGACACTATAGCATAGTTCTCTCCCCTTTTCACTATAATTGGTGCTTTGGGATCTCAGCCAATGTGTGAATGTTATTTTACTACCCAAGCGCAGACAGATTTCAGAACTGTCCTTCCCTTGCAGGGAAACACTTCATAAGCTCTCCTTGACAAATAGTTAAATTGGCCTTGTCTTGTAGCTTTGAGAAGGAAACCGCCCGACCTGTCTCCGAAGGCTTTGATGCAAGCTTGGATGTTGCAGTTCAGACAAAATTGATCTTTTTCCCCCTTGCTTGTATTGATTACACTGTTAGGAGCCATTCAGTTGTACAAATGCAGTAGGTAATATCATCATTCATTTGCCAGAATAAGGGTAGCCTTCCAAATTACAATAAAGCAGCAAATGTCTGGGAGGAAGGGAGCCATAAAATTTATTGAATAAGGTAATCTCATTCTAATAAGGCCAGCTATCAAAAAAGCATTTCAAAGTAGTTTTGTAACATTCTGGCTGTGCCTTTCTGATGAACACTTGGCCTCTCCATTCTTCTCTATGGTCAATGTACATTGAGACTGGATCAGTACCTACTGGTTGGATTACAACAGCTCTTGGACAGGAAACAAACTATGGACCTTTTGCTCATATGTTAAACATTATTGCATATTTGGCTATCTTGGACCTGTACCTCATGTTTCTTGATGTTCTTTTTGTGCCGTCAGGAAAGTTGACAGAAGAACATAATAGTTCTTGTAATTGCTGTGAGTTTTCCAGGATGTATGGCCATGTTCCAGAAGCATTCTCTCCTGACGTTTCACCCACATCTATGGCAGGCCTCCTCAGAGGTTGTGAGGTCTGTTGCAAACTAGATAAGTGGGGTTTAAATCTGTGGAATGTCAAGGGTGGGAGAAAGAATTCTTGTCTGCTTGAGGCAAGTGTGAATGTTGCAATTGGCCACCTTGATCAGCGTTTAATGGCCTTGTGCTTCAACGGCTGGCTGATTGCTGCCTGAGGGAATCCTTTGTTGGGAGGTATTAGTTGGCCCTGATTGATTGTCATCTCATTTTGAGTATTGCTCTTTATTTATTGATTGATTGATTTATTATTTAAAATATTTATATTTTGCCCTTCTCACCCCAAAGGGGACTCAGGGCAGAGCACAACATATATACAACAAACACTCAACATTGGAACATAAAATAAACTATAAATATACATAAACATGAAAATCACTTATCTCCACTTTAAAAATAATTATTTACCGTCATGATTTTAGACAAGAATCAAGAATCAATCAGGGCCAGGTAACACCTCCCAACAAAGGATTCCCCCAGGCAGCAATCAACCATGCTTGGAAGCTTCAAGAGCATTAAATGCTGATCAAGGTGGTCAATTGCAACATTCACACATGTCTCAAGCAGACAACAGTTCTTTCTCCCACCCTGGACATTCCATAGATATATAAACCTCACTTGCCCAGTTTCCAACAGACCTCACAACCTCTGATGATACCTGTAATAGATGTGGATGAAACGTCAGGAGAGAATGCTTCTGGAACATGGCCAGACAGCATGGAAAACTCACAGCAACCCAGTGATTCCAGCCATGGAAGCCTTTGACAACACATAATAGTTCTCAGCTCTTCACTTCCAACTTATTACCAGGAATAGAAACCTCAAACTCATCTTCTGCTAATTTAGTATTTTGGACATAATCCAGACATGAGAAATTGGAGTTTAGCCATATTAAAACATGTACATTTTCTGAAATTTGTAAATAAGTGGTCCACATAAACCTCACTTTCCATTCCCACCCTCAAAATGTAGAGGGTGGTAGGACTGGACCGCTGGGAATTCAAGAGAGGCGATGGGATTATTGAGAATGCTCCCAATCCCCTGTTTCATGGGAGAGAGCTTCCAGGAGGAAGGGGCACCTGAGCAGGACTTAGTGCTCATTCATCCGGAGGAAACTAAATGGGAAAGCAAAGCCCCCGACATTTCTCACAGCTCACAAAAGTAAGGCAAGCACATAATGCCAAGAGTGAATCCCTTAAGCATTCTGACAGCTGTAGTTCTAAAAAGATTTTTCTAAGCTCTACGACAGACAGATAATAATGATCTAGCTGCCAGTGTGGGGAGAGAGAGAGAGAGACTGATACAGAGACTGAAAAGTTTCCAGCACGGTCTAGCCAATGGATCCATCTGTTGGGACATGGTGCCCACAAAGACTATCCATAGTGTCCTCCCAGGTGAATTGCTTCCTTCTACATAGGCTTGCTCAACAAATTTGAAACTAAAACCAAACCTCAGCCAAATAAGTCCTTTCTTGTTTCGATGACTAAATGGACCACCTGTAGCAGAACTTCTTAAACTTTTTCCATTTGTGATCCCTTTCAGCTAAATAATATTTTTTTGCAAGCCCAGGAATATGAGTATATAAAATAGGTATAAAAATCAAACCTTTACTGATGATAAATCAGCATTTGCAGTGCTTGCTAACTTTCCTTTTTATGAAGTACAGCTATAGTAATTTGTGTAAACATTGCATGTTGCTGTTAACAGATTCGTGTAAATGTCTAGATAGCACTCAGAAACCTTTTACTGTTGCCGAAGTTTTTGCAACCCCAAAATTGAGCAAAGGGGACTCCATTTGGGGTCAGGGCTCACAGTTTAGGAAGCAATGTTCTATAGCAGTGGTTCCCAACCTTTTTTTGACCAAGGACCACTTGACCAGGAACCACTCTCCAACATTAGTACCAAAAGGGTTACAAATGAGTTTTTGGTCAACTTTAGATTACATTTGGTTATTTGGGGTGCTGATTCATATGATAGACCACATCAGCTCTACTTTCTGATACAGAACATTTGCCATCTGCTTGCCCACAGGAAACCATATTTAATAAGCCTCTACACTATAAGAGGGTTTCGTGAGACCAGTTGCTCTCGTTGCAACAGTGTAGTAATAGTGAGGCCGCGGACCATATTTTAATTATTGTGGACCACAGGTGGTCCACAGACAACAGGTTGGGAACCACTGTTCTATAGCAATTATTTTGTGATGAATCGCCCCATTTTGAACTGGCGGCAAAATTCCTCCAAACATGTCCGCAACATAAAGAACAGCACGGGAACTTTTAGCAAAACCAAAAAGCAGATTCCCAAAGCTAAACACCTAGCTAAACACCTGTCACCTAGCTAAACAGGTGACAGCTTTCACTAAGTTTTATGCAACCTATATATCCGTGGTTCCCAACCTTTGAGCCTCCAGATGTTTTGGACTTCAACTCCCACAAATCCTAACAGCTGGTAAGATGGCTGGGATTTCTGAGAGGTGAAGTCCAAAACATCTGGAGGCCAAAAGGTTAGGAACCACTGCTATATATGCTTATCTATCCAATAAAGTTTACTTATATGCAAGAGTGTGTAAAACTACAACATGGTCTAGTTTGATGCTATAAAGGGCCGAAAGTCCGGGTGGGAGAAATAATTCTTGTCAGTTGGAGGTAGGTGTGGATGTTTCAATTGGCCACCTTGATTAGCATTTAATGGCCTAGCAGTTTTCAAGGTGTGCCTTCTTACTGACTGAGTTTGGAACTGGAATAATGGATGAGGAGATTGGATTGTGATTTTACTGATGAGACGTGACGGATTAGTTATTGGATGTATTGATGTTTGTTCATTTACTGATGTATTGTTGTATTGTTTTAACTGCTTTAGTGATTGTTTAGATGCTAATGCTATGCACTTGTATATTGTCCTGTTGTAAACCGCACTGAGTCGCCTACGGGCTGAGATAGTGTGGTATACAAATAAAGTAAGTAAATAAATAAATAAATAATAAATACTGCCTGGGGGAATCCTTTCTTGAGCGGTGTTTCACTGTCCCTGATTGTTTCTTGTCTGGAGTTCCCCTGTTTTTGAATGTTGTTCTTTATTTACTGTTATGATTTTAAAGTTTTTTTTTAATTTCAGCATGGTTTGTACTTACACAAGTCCATTTACAGAGCAGCTCCTCTCCATCCTTATCCACCCTAAAAGTTTTACACGTTCCACATTATCTGGGTACTTACATCTTTGGTATGTTCTTTGTAAACACAGGGCCCACTTCTTGAAATGCATTCAGGACAGCACTTGCCTTCTAAATGAACCAATTCTTCATCCTGCAAAGAAAAGAACAAACTTAGAAAGATTACACAGAATTAGCATTTTTTTTTCCAGATGATACTGGCAGAGGAAGATAGTGGGAGGCTAGCCTATTTTTTAATCAGAATGCAGTCTTTGGGATTCTATTTCTCTTTTATCATTCCTACAGCCCATTCCATCACTCTTAGCTCTTTTCCAAAAGATATGTGTTTTTAAATACCATTGTGAAGGTAGAACTAAACCCCACAATCTACACTTGAAGAGCCATAATTCTGAAAGTAGGCTGCCTCAAGACAAAGGGCGTCTGAATCCATTTTCGTAGATGG
This sequence comes from Anolis sagrei, assembly GCF_037176765.1. Classification (NCBI taxonomy): domain Eukaryota; kingdom Metazoa; phylum Chordata; class Lepidosauria; order Squamata; family Anolidae; genus Anolis; species Anolis sagrei. The sequence continues at coordinate 14,931,686 of NC_090025.1, read as the reverse complement.
AATCTCATTCAAGTAGTTATGAGAATTAGTTGGCTTGATTAATGTACAGTAGATATCACCTTTCCTCCAGAACAGTGTTTCTCAACCTTCCTAATGCTGCAACTCCTTAATACAGTTCCTTATGTTGTGGTGACCCCCAACTATAATTTATTTTTGTTGCTACTGCCTAACTGTAATTTTGCTACTCTTATGAATCATAATGTAAATATCTGATATGTAGGATATATTTTCAGTCACTTGACCAAATTTGGCACAAATACCTGATACACCCAAATTTGAATACTGGTGGGGTTGGGGGGGGTTGATTTTGTCATTGGGGAGTTGTAGTTGTTGGGATTTATAGTTAACCTACAATCAAAGAACATTCTGAGCTCCACCAACAATGGAATTGAACCAAACTTGGCACACCGAACTCTCCTGATCAATAGAAAATACTGGAAGGATGTGGAGTGCATTGACCTTGAGTTTTGGAGTTGTAGTTCGCCTACATCCAGAGAGCACTGTGGACTCAAACAATGATGGATCTGAACCAAACTTGGCATGAATCCTCAATAGGCCCAAATGAGAACACTGGCAGAGTTTGGGGGGAAATAGATCTTGACATTCAGAAATTGTAGCATGCTGGGATTTATAGTTCACCTACCATCAAAGAGGATTCTGAACCCCACCAACAATAGAACTGGGCCAAACTTCCCACACATTAACCCCCATGACCAACAGAAAATACTGTCTTTTCTAATGGTCTTTGGTGACCCTTCCGACACCCCCTTGTGACTCTCCCAGATGTCCCATGTAATATTTTAAGCAACACAAATATCCCTACATAGAGTCATAGAATCATAGAGTTGGAAGAAACCTCATGGGCCATCCAGTCAACAACCTGCCAAGAAGCAGGAATATTGCATTCAAAGCACCCCTTTCTTGTAGTTTGAAGCCATTGTTCCGTGTCCTAGTCTCCAGGACAGCGGAAAACAAGTTGCTCCCTCCTCCCTGTAACTTCCTCTCACATATTTATACATCACTACCATATCTCATCTCAGCCTTCTCTTCTTCAGGCTAAACATGCCCAGCTCTTTAAGCCACTCATCATAGGGCTTGTTCTCCAGACCCTTGATCATTTTAGTCATCCTCCTCTGGACACATTCCAGCTTGTCAATATCTCTCTTCAATTGTGGTGCCCAGAATTGGACACAATATTCCAGGTGTGGTCTAACCAAGGCAGAATAGAGGGGTAGCATTACTTCCCTAGATCTACAAAGGAAATCTATCACGTACAAAGTTGCGTACACATGGGTTTATACAATTCACACATACTTTTGAACTCTGATCTGTACATGGCAACTGCACTAGCTTTCTAGCCCAATTTTATGTTACAGGAACCATATTGCAACCCATGGAACTGGATGTGGGAGAAAACGTAATCCAGTTGCAACCTCTCACTTATGTCATGAACATAAAAAGAGCAAGTAGATACCTAAGCGAATTGACATGGCCTTCATAGAAAGGAGAAACTTTAGACAAGGTTGACCATTTCTGCACAGCATGTTTCCAAAACACAATAATCCAACCATATGCCTTCCAGATATGCTAGACTGCAACCTCCATCATCCTCAGACATCATGCCTGGAGATTCTGGTACAAAATTGTAGGTTAACTGTGGAAGCGTCTATTTTAAAACCTTGTGACAATGAAAGAGCCTTTGTCCCGCTATGTGCAGTTAACATTCCAGCTGTCTGCTTTTACCTAGCCAGGCATGCACAAGTACACCCTACATTTAAAAAGGAGGGACAAATATGTATGGGGCAAGGCAATCACTGCCAAATAAAAGCATCCATCTCTGCCAAGATTCCAGGCTGGGGAGTATCATTGGAGATAACTGCCCAGCTCACAATGAGACAGGAGGGGCAGGGCTGGAGCAACTGAAAAGAAAGTCACGTCAACAGCGTACAAAGTAGTTGGATTCTCTTGCAATTCTTGCAGTAATAATTATATCCTGAAAATAAAAGGTAGGAAAAATGCTTGCTCTATACTACTCCCACCCACCAACCCCGGGACATTTTGATTATCATTTGGGTGCATCTACACTGTAGAATTAATGTAGTTTGACACCACTTTAAATACCATTGCTCAGTACTATGGAATCACTGGAGATTCTATAGTATTGTATTCCTAGATGGTGCAATGGGTTGAACCCTTGTGCCGTCAGGACTGCTGACCGATGGGCCAGGGGTTCAAATACAGGGAGAGTGGGTTGAGCTCCCTCTGACAGCTCCAGCTCCCCATGTGCGGACGTGAGAGACGCCTCCCACAAGGATGGTAAAACATCAAAACATCCAGGCGTCCCCTGAGCAACATCCTTGCAGACAGCCAATTCTCTCCCACCAGAAGCAACTTGCAGTTTCTCAAATTGCTCCTGACATGAAAAAAAATCAGAAAAAAGAGAAAATGCTAATCAAATCTGCAAATAATGAAATCTGAAAAGGTTAAACCTGTAAATGTGGAGGGTCGATTGTACTCTGTCCATATCAATCATGATTTCGTTTACTTCTTCCTGATAATACATATATGTAGATGCAGGTTCATAAATCATTGTCATAATTTATGCAGAAATTCAGTTCACTCAGTGAAAGAGGTTATGGCCAGGTTGTCTGAGACCGTGTTGAATCTGCACTTCATGTAGTTACTGAAGATAGGGAACTTCAAATACCCTACTTCTCCTGTTTCTATTTATTTTCCTTTAATGTGAATGTGGACTGCAGAGCCCTTCACCAAAGGATAACATCAGAGGCCTCTTTTCCGACACTCCCAACTCTTCATATGGAGCTACTTTATTATCAGAACCTCCTTCAATCACTCTGGCTATTCATTGCAGGAAATAGATATATTTGAACATAGGCTTGCAGAAAAAGGAATAAAGCCATGCTTAAGAAAAGATTTAACATCCAACGTAACCCTGTTTAAAAAAAATCCCCCAAATGCCTGGGGTATTACTTGCTCGGTGTAGCAAGAACAGCAGTAGTCGTTAGCACAAAGGATTGCAGGATCTTCGACGCTTGTCAACCACACTCATTCCTCTCCTCTGTGCAAACGAATACTAATGATGATTATGATGATCAAGTCATAATAATACCCATTTGCCTGGGAACTTACAAACAATCTCTTGGGGTTCGATGCTTGGCAGCACATTAATCGGAACTGGCTTGCTGTGAGAGCCTAGCCGTTCATGCTCTACTTCGAGTTCTCCAACTCCCGCCCGCTAATCCTACACCTGCTTAACCCATCAGGGATTGATGCCAAGTCTGTGGCCTCATTACAGTTTAAAGAGAGTGATGTGACCAGAAAGATTAATTCTTCCCCGACCAAGGATGAAACCCACTGCAACTCGGCTTGGAGTCAGCTCCGGTTTACCGATGCAGCTGCCCTAGATACAGAGGGAGCTTCAGGAGTTGGGAGGTTTTAAAGCAGAGAGATTCTACCTGCTGCTTTTGTGCCGAAAGAGTATATATATATTTCAGCGGAAGAACACAGATATCACCTCAGAGGCCACTGTGTTAGAATATATCACTGGTAATAAGCAGTATTGGGCATGCTGACTAAAAATGTTTATATATAGGAAATTAATCCAAGTGAGAGCCAGAATGGTGCAGTGGCTTGATGTTGGTTGACAACTTTGGAAACCAGGATTTGAATCTATGCTTGGCTATAGAAACCCAATGAGTGACCTTTGAACACTGAATTATGACAATGGAGAAAATGGTTCGAATCCCCACTTTGCCTCTGAAATCCATTGGGTGACCTTGGGCAAGTCACACTTTCTCAACCTCAGAGGACAACAAAGACAAACATCTCTAAACAAATAAGGTAAAGATAAAGATTTTCCCCTGGCATTAAGTCCAGTCGTGTCCAACTCTATGTGTTGGTGCTAATCTCTTTTTCTAAGCTGAAAAGCCAACCTTGTCCGTAGACACCTCCAAGATCAGGTGTCCAGCAATGCATGGAGTGCCATTACTTTCCCACCGAGGCTGTACCTATTTATCTACTCACATTTGCATGTTAGGTTGGCAGCAACTGGGGCTAAAAGCAGGAGCTCACCCCGCTTCCCAGATTCGAATAGCCAACCTTTTGGTCAACAAGCAGTTTAACCCACTGCGCCATCAGGATCTCTAAACAAATGTTATCAAGAGAAAAAAACAACCTTAAGGTCATCATAAATTGGAAATGACTTGAAAGCACACAATAACAGCATCAAAATTATTCCAAATCCAAATGCTGGATTCTAAAAAGAGATCTGTATGTGCAGTGAAGGCTAATCTGGTCCAGGTTTCAGCCCAAACTTTAAAGCCGCTATCCAAGGTATTGTACACACCTCCCAAAATCAATTTGGCACCTTGGACAGCTCTTTTTAAAAGTTCAAACTAAAATCGAGAATGGATTCATCACCTCAATTAACACCAGAGTCACCAGCCTTGACTACACATTTGTGAAACGTCTCTCGTTTGGAATATTTATACTGTGCGAGTTTTCCCCACAACCATTTCTTCTGCATATCTGAGTGCTTTCTTGGAATTGTTGTAAGAAGATGATTTTCATATCCTAAGGTTCAGAAGCAAGCAGATGGCATTGCTATGAACCCCTAATTGCCGCTTGCAGGTTACATTTCAAGGAGCATCAGGACTGAATGATGCAATATTTCTCTGGATCACAAGACGTTGTCCTAAAATTGCTGGGCATTTCTTTTCAGCAACAATCCTGTCTTCCAATCACTTTCATTCCCAATTTTCCATCAGTATCTAAACCACTGATGGCACAGTCCCCTGGTGGTGCAGCGGGTTAAACCGCTGAGCTGCTGAACTTGCTGACCGAAAGGTTGGCATTTCGAATCTGGGGAGCAGGGTGAGCTCCTGCTGTTAGGCCCTGCTTCTGCCAACCTAGCTGTTCAAAAACATGAAAATGTGAGTAGATCAATAGGTACCACTTTGGCAGGAAGGTAACGGCACTCCAAGCAGACATGCCAGCCACATGACCTACGAGGTGTCTATGGACAATGCCGGCTCTCTTAGAAATGAAGATGAGCACCACCCTCCTGACTAGATTTAATGTCAGGGGAAACCTTTACCTTTTATCTAAACCACTTCTACAGTCTCATTCCCAACAATCTTGAGAACTACACATGTAGGCTTTTCAAAAGAAGGCTGTTCTTCTCAGAAAATGGAATAGTTTCTGGGTCCATTCACAAAAAGTCTAGGAATCTTTCCCTCTCAGATAAATACCATTATGCTTTGAATGAAAAGCTTGCTGAAACATGTTGAACCACCCTCCTCCCCAGTTTCCTCCGCCGCCTCCACCACCTCCTCCTCCTCCTCCTTTTAGTGGCATAGGACTCTATCCCTATGCTATTTCTTCCTCTGCTACCAAATTTTCTATTATAGAGGTAGCAGAAACCTATCTGCAATGCTTTGTCAGCTATCTGGAAACTTTTAGAGAAAAGGCCACCCAGACATGTTTCAATACATAAATACACTAAAGAGTTAAGACAATTCAGCATACTTACCAAGGAACACCTAACTTGGACACACGCCGCTTTCCAGCAATCGACTTGGCCTCCATCACACATACAGAACTTGCAGGGTGAAGTACTCCACATCTCATTGTGATACCTGACGGTGCCATTGTGAACACAGCTCACTTCGGAAGGTACACACTCCTCACAACATTTCCCAGGACGCCGCACTTTGTTCTCTCCCTAGGAATGCAATGATTCAGAGGTCTCAGGGAAAGAGAGAACAGCCAATTTCCAATCTCACCTAGGATTCTCCCATATCAGGCATTACCTTTTGACACATCAGTGGAGCACAGGTTTGACTCAAGCACCTCGTCTCGCCTTTGTCACATGTACAGGTCGTGCAGACATCTTCCTTCCACTGGTCATCATGCTGCCCAACACAAAGAAGCATACGTTCACATTATTCAATTCATATATGAATGGATCTTGTAGCACTTTTAAAATTAGCTGGAAGAGATTTAGAGCAGAAGCTTATTTGGTGAGGCACAAGAACTCCCTGGCAAAAAAAGCTTTGCAAAACTACGACTCCCATGAATTAAAGTGATGCCAGGCTGCATTAATTCTACAGTGTAGATGTACTGCCAGTCTACTTCATTAAATATTTATTCATTTATTTGCAGCATTTATATTCCGCCCTTCTCACCCCGCAGGGGACTCAGGGCGGATTGCAGTGTACACATATATGGCAAACATTCAGTGCCAATTTTGACATACAACATATACAGACGTACACAGAGGCTATTTAACGTTTTCTGGCCACCAGGGGAGCTGTCGCTTTTCATCGTCCATCTGCGACACGGATGAAGTACTTCCGCATTCCCCGCATGCTTTTTTGCTGGAGTGCTTTGCTGGAGTCTTTTTTTATGGCCTCATAAATTAGTTAATTTAGCCTCCCCACACTTTAAGGTGGTACCTAATTTTCCTACTTGACAGATGCAACTGTCTTTTGGGTTGCAAAGGTCGACAACAGGCTACACAATTGGTTGGAAACCCACTCCAACCCGGGCTGGCTTCGAACTTATGACCTTTTGGTCAGAGTGATCTTAATGCAGCTGACACTCAGCCAGCTGCGCCACAATCCTGGTGCTGTGTGTGAACAGAAATGCAAAAGATGTGGGGAAAGAGTTGAAAACTATTAGCGGACCAGTTAGGGATCAAGCCAAGATCACAGGGAAGCATGTTGTTGTTGTTGTTGTTGTTGTTGTTGTTGCTGTTGCTGTTGCTGTTGTTTATTCATTCAGTCACTTCTGACTCTTCATGGACCGGTCCACACCAGAGCTCCCTGTCAGCTGTAGCCACCCCCAGATCCTTCAAGGTCAAGCCAGTCCCTTCAAGGATACCATCCATCTATGTTGTCCTTGGTCAGCCCCTCTTCCTATTTCCTTCCATTTTCCCCAGCATCATTCTGTTCTCCAAGCTTTTCTATCTTCTCATTATGTGGCCAAAGTACTTCATCTTTGCCTCGAATACCCTTCCCTCCACTCGGGCTTTATTTCCTGAAGTATGGACAAGTTTAATCTTCTTGCAGTCCAAAGCACTCTCAAAATTTTCCACAGTTCAAAAGCGTCTATCTTCTTTTGCTCAGCCTTCCTTATGGTCCAGCTCTCACATCCAGTGGTTACTATGGGGAATACCATTGCTTTGACTATGCAGATCTTTGTTGCCAGTGTGATGTCTCTATTCTTCACTATTTTATTGAGATTGGTCATTGCTCTCCTCCCAAGAAGTAAACATCTGATTTCCTGGCTGCAGTCTGTGTTTGCAGTAATCTTCAAGCCTACAAATACAAAGTCTGTCACTTCCTCTAGGTTTTCTGCCTCTTTTTGCCAGTTGTCAATCAATCTGGTTGCCATAATCTTGGTATATGAATAGTGAAAGATCTTATTAGTCTGGTAAATGATTTGCATTAGAATTAGAAGTAAGATGGAATAAGATGGGCATGAGAACCTACTTGTGGAAGGATATCAACCAGTGCTATAATATATGTAGTGTGCTAGGAAAAAATAGCTTCCATCGAAACCACTGTCAACAGACTTTGGCATTGGGATATATGTTCAATGTTTTTTAACTGTTGATGTTAACATGAAGTGTAAGGAAGCCTGTGACCATGAAGAGGCATGTTCCAAACCTATCCTAGACATGAAACTCAACTGGATATCTTGTGATATCTTTCTCCTACCTCACAGGTACCATTGAGAGTGAACAACTATTTAAATTGGTCTATTGAGAGCTGCAATATGACAATAACTTGGAGGGTCCACATTTCCCATGCCTCTTATAATACAATGCATGTCTTCCCAATTATATCATGCGAAGACATCACCCTCATAAGGAATGTCTGTTATTCATCTTCTCCCAACTCCCCACCCACCACTTTGCAAAATATGTTAACAGTAACGGGTCTTATCTATACTGGCTTGTGAACCCAGTTCCCTCTTGCCAGCACATTCCTTTCGGTGCCTAATCCCTTTCAATTCATTAGGCTTCCCAGGAATGGAGGGGGGGAAGCAATTAATTTAAAGACAAAAAAACACACACTACAAAAAGTTATCACTTCTGGCAAAGACCTCAAGTGCAGCAAAGGTACAGCAATGTGTCACATATCTCAGGTCAAGTTGGTTCTTGTGTGTATTCATCAAAGGGTTACCTTATATGCTCTCCCAGATACGGAGCAAGATTTCTGAGTACATTCCGGGCAGCATTTTCCAGCTGGTACAACCACACTTTCTCCCTAAGCACCAACAGAGGGGACAAACAAAGAAAGCAAATATAAGAGAGGTCAAGTATCAAGTCGTGTACCTTTTTTTATTTGGACAACTGCTTTCAAGATCCCTCAACCAGCAGCATGAACATAATCTGTAGCCCAAAAAAGGGATAATCAAGTTGGAGGAGAGAGGAGAGAAGGAAGGTGATTTTTGAGGCTTTTGGTGGTGGTGTTTTTTGCTATGGCAGAGTCACCAAATTTGGATGCAAATAATTCGGCACATTTGGCATTGTTACCAAGTTTGACTTTTGGAGTTGAAGTCAGCTTGGTGTTATGGCTTGATTATTGGACTAGAATAGATGCCAGAAGACCAAGGCTTATAGATCCTTACTCAGCTGCACCTAACCACTGCATGACTTTGAGCAAGTCGTATTCTTTAGGCCTAAGTCAGTGGTTCTCAACCTTCCTAATGCCGCAGCCCCTTAATACAGTTCCTCATGTTCTGGTGACCCCCAACCATAAAATTATTTTCATTGCTACTTCATAACTGTTATTTTGCTACTGTTATAAACTGTAATGTAAATATCTAATATGCAGGATGTATTTCCATTCACTGCACAAATACCGGATACGTCCAGATTTGAATACTGGTGGGGTTGGGGAGGTGGATTGGTTTTGTCATTTGGGAGTTGTGTTGTTGTTGTTCATTTGTTCAGTCGCTTCTGACTCCTCTTGACCACATGGACCATCCCCCAGCTCCTTCAGAGTCACCTCCCCCAGCTCCTTCAGAGTCTTTGGGAGTTGTAGTTGCTGGGATTTATAGTTTACCTACAATCAAAGAATTCCACCGACAATGGAATTGAACCAATCTTGGCGCACAAATCTCTCATGACCAACAGAAAATACTGGAAGGGTTTGATGGTCATTGACCTTGAGTTTTGGAATTGTAGTTCATCTACATCCAGAGAGCACTGTGGACACAAACAATGATGGATCTGGACCAAACTTGGCATGAATACTCAGTATGCCCAAATGTGAATACTGGTGGAGTTTGGGGGGGGGGGGGGGAGGGATAGACCTTGACATTTGTGAGCTGTAGTTACTGGGATTTATAGTTCACCTAAATCAAAGACCATTCTGAACCCCACAAATAATAGAATTGGACCAAACATCCCACATAGAACCCCCATGACCAACAGAAAATACTGTGTTTTCTTATGTCTTTAGCGACCCCTTTGACATTCCCTTGCGACCTCCCCAAGGGGTACCGACCCCCAGATTGAGAAATGCTAGTCTAAGTAGAAGGAAAAGGCAAATCACTTCTGAATAATTCTAGGAGTCACGTTAGAGACACATTAGAGCAGGTATGGGCAAACTTTGGCCCTCCGGGTGTTTTGGACTTCAACTCCCACAATTCCTAACAGCCGGTAGGCTGTTAGGAATTGTGGGAGTTGAAGTCCAAAACAACTGGAGGGCCAAAGTTTGCCCATGCCTGCATTAGAGAAACAAAACAACAACATGGTACCAACTTGGAGGCACAAAACATTAATAATATGGCCCATGTATTGTGGATTTCCAGCCCTCTTCCCACTGTTCTATCATTCCATGATATTCACAAATGGTATTTCAATACACCTGGCATCCCATTTAAATGCATCTGTGGGTCCTGATGACATCCATGGTAGGCCTGGAAAAAATAGCTAAAGCTTTGAAATGTGAATCCTGGAGAAGGAACCACTGGCTTTAAGGATGAAAACAATGAAGCTTCAGCCAAGGATCTCCTTCAAGTGCCAGAAGTAAACTCCCATATCAACGGAGTTGCATGCAAGGTCAGTATAAGCCACCCTGAGTCTCAGTTATAAAGAAAATTACATGGACAGACAACATCTGATTTCAGTTTTAGCTCTTGAACCATAGCCTCAAAATAGTTCCTGTATCTTTAAAAACTCCTTTAAAAGTTAGAACTAAAAATCACACTTTCACCATTTATACATGACCCCAGAGCTTATTTCTTTTTCTTTCCCCAAGCCTTTCCTTTCAGATTGCCTTCTCCAACTATTCACAGTTTGTCCTACTGATAGCCACTTTACCAGTACATGAATAAAAGGCAGTGGAGAGGTAAAAAAAATGGAAGAGAAGAATGAACAGGGTAGGATTCCCACCATTAAGATTAATGCATTTTCCATCAGAATCTCTTGTTAGGAAATCCATCAATGATTCTGAAAATTAGCTGAAGAGGGAGTGGGTTGCTGTTTTCGCATTAGCGCGGAGATTTCCAATCTGATTATTCACACCCTTCTCAAGTCGCCAATATATTTCTTCCATGTTCCACGGCATTCGAGAGACCGGCTGATTAAATATCAGCATGATCAATTTTGAGATAACGGCACATCGGAGGAGAGGGGTGAGATGGAAACATTTAGGTATTTTCCATAAATTTCCTGTAAGGCTCATTTCTTTTAGCTCTTCATCTTCGCTACAGAGCCGAATGAGCACAGAACATTTTTTAGTATGCCCCCCCCACTAAAAGCGTTTATATACCCTCATCAAAAAAAATTGCTGGTATTACTAATGTGAACACCTGGATGCTTAAAAGGCAGGTGGGGGAGATCTTAAAAGAGAAACGGTTTTATGGCGTGAAGATGATGGCAGAGCTCTTCTTTGCCTGTTGCCTTCCGGGCCAAAGTTTCTAGGAACCTGGATGACTAACCCCATGCTCCAACCCCAGACATCAAGGGATCAATTCTGGCACATATTTTCAAAAAGGAACGTGCCAAAGGACAAGAAGGAAAAAAGAAGGACAGGCAACCATCAATATCAGCATTTTAAAAGGTGTTGGCTTAATTTGAAATGGAGAGAATGAATTGTCAAAGGCTTTCATGGTTGGAATCACTGGGTTGTTGTAGGTTTTTTGGGCTGTATGGCCATGTTCTAGAAGCATTCTCTCCTGATGTTTCACCTGCATCTATGGCAGGCATCCTCAAAGGTTGTGAGGTTTGTTGGAAACTAGGAAAATTGGGTTTATATATCTGTGGAAAGTCTGGGGTGGGAGGAAGAACTTTTGTCTGTTGGAACAGAGTGTGAATGTTTCAGTTGGCCACCTTGATTAGCATTTGATGGCCTGGCAGTTTTTAGGTATGTCCTGTTACTGCCTAGGGAAACTGAGAGGTGATTAGCTGTTCCTGATCGTTTCCTGGCTGGAGTTCCCCTGTGTTTGAATTTTGTTCTTTATTTACTGTTATAATTTTAAAGTTTTTTACTGGTAGTCAGTTGTTGTTCATTTGTTCAGTTATTTCTGACTCTTTGTGACTTCATGGACCAGCCCACGCCAGAGCTCCCTGTCGGCCGTCACCACCCCCAGCTCCTTCAAGGTCAATCCAGTCACTTCAAGGATACCATCCATCCATCTTGCCCTTGGTCAGCCCCTCTTCCTTTTTCCTTCCATTTTCCCCAGCATCATTATCTTCTCTAAGCTTTCCTTTCTTCTCATGAAGTGGCCAAAGTACTTCATCTTGGCCTCTACTACTTTCCCCTTCAATGAGCAATCAGGCTTTATTTCTTGAAGTATGGACAGGTTGGATCTTCTCGCTGTCCAAGGCACTCTCAGAAGTTTCCTCCAGCACTACAGTTCAAAAGCATCTATCTTCCTTTGCTCAGCCTTCCCTATGGTCCAGCTCTCACATCTGTAGGTGACTACGGAGAATACCATTGCTTTAACTATGCGGATCTTTGTTGCCAGATTTTGTTAGCCAGATTTTGTTCATTTTCATGGTTTCTCCCTATCTGCTAAAATTGTCCACATGCTTGTGGATTTCAATGGCTTCTCTGTGTAACCTGATATTGTGGTTGTTAAAGTGTCCAGCATTTTTGTGTTCTCAAATAATATGCTGTGTCCAGGTTGGTTCATCAGGTGCTCTGCTATGGCTGACTTCTCTGGTTGAAGTAGTCTGCAGGGCACACCTAAAAACTGTCAGGCCATCAAATGCTAATCAAGGTGGCCAGCTGAAACATTCACACCCAGCTCCAACAAACAAGAGTTCTTTCTCTCACCCTTGACTTTCCACAGATATATAAACTCAATTTTAGTAGTTTCCAACAGATCTCACAACCTCTGAGGATGCGTGCCATAGATGGAGGCAAAACATCAGGAGCGAATACTTCTAGAACATGGCCATACAGCCCAAAAAACCTACAACAACCTGGAGAGAATGAAGCTTTAAAAAGTAAATGACTCTGTTAAAGCAATAGGGGAGTGTGAGTTTGGGTTCATGGACAATGGGTTACATTTATGTCCCCTTTGGAGGAAGGCTTGGTTTTAATCCAAAGGTGCATCGACACTGTGGAATTAATGCTGATTGGCATCACTTTAACTACCATGCCTCAATGCTACGAAATCATGGAATTTCTAGTTTGGTGATTCCATAGCTTTGAGCCATGGTAGTTTAAAATGATATCAAACTGTATTAATTCTGCAAAATAGATGCACCCCAAGCTTTAAAGGGGTTGCAGCATTAGGAAAGTTGAGAAACACTTATTTACAGGAAAAGAAAGGTAAGAAGCCTTTCTCTGATGTCAAGGTCAAGAGAAATGCTTTCCTTTTGTTTTTGGGATCTGGAAAAGCCTTATATAGATTTATATTGGGAAATAATTGTCTCAGTTGGGTCAACGTTGGAATTTCATAATTGCATTGCTTTCAAATGTTCTTAGTTTCATGTACCAAGTTTTTGCCAAGCTCCTATTTTGTGTATTAGATTTTTCACGGTGCCTTGTTTCATGGATTGTTGTTCCAATGGATCTTATTTTGCCTTGAAGCTCATGGACTATCCTTTGTTTTGGGATCTTTACTGTTTTTGCTAATTTTACTGCTTTGCCTACATATATTCTTCAATAAATTGCTTGCTGATTTTACCAAGTTGGTGTGGTGTTTAAGGTCAGAGGTGTTCCTGCTCTGGTGTACAACATGGACACACCACAAGGTCATGAGATGGAAACTGGAAGGCAAACTGAATGTTTGTTTCTCAACTCAACCAAGAAAGACTTGGGAGCAGCCCACTTTTACAGGGTTGTCATTAGAAATTACTTGGACAATATACTTAAAGAGCTTAGATCATTTATGACAAACATTATGCTCATTTGCACGCATGAAGCTTAAAGTGTACTTAAATTGATCTATAATGCCAATGAGTGCCAACTGTTGACTAAAATGTATTTTCTGTTTCTCCTCACATTCCATCCTAATCAAGAGAATTCAGAAATAGAGCAAATCATACAAGAAAGACCTGAATAAGCTTTTTGTGCTGTGTGCAAAAAATAATCTAAACATTATTACAGGCTATTAAACAGTTTTTACTTCTCTACATTTAAAGATCTTCCTTCAGACCTTCTCTACAATAGGGAACGACAACCCTCTAGGAATCTCAAGCTCCTCCAGCACAACCCTTATGGCCAAGCTTTGTCAGACACTGACCATCTAATAGGACCTACAAATGCCTAGAAAAGTGTTCTTTCTAGAAATCTCTAGCTCCTCCAGTGCAACTCTGGGGTTAACTTTTCACAGAAGTTAACTAAAGAGTCATATTAGAGGGCCTTGATATTCCTAGTGCAAACATATTAGTCAAATCCATCAGTAAAAAGTGATATAATCTAAAGTGATAACCACAAAGGTGGAGAGCCCAGTATGGTGAGGAATGAACATTTCAATTAATAGATAAATAATTATTCATCTTCCTGAAGCTGATTCTAAATGGTCAGATATCATGTAATACTGCTAGATGGTCAGGCATTTGAGCAGATTGAAACCCGATGACATCATGAAGAGATGAGATCAATGAGTTCTCGGCGTTTTGAGTTTTTATGTCTGTTCCTGTGGTGCTTTGGGTTGCTGATTCAAAAAATTGCATTGGATCAATCACATCAGCTCTAGATTCTCAGATATGGTCATCATGGTTTTCTATGGGTGAGCAGGTGGTTACTAGCATAAGTTCCATATCTCAGAAACTACAGCTGATAGGGGAAAACTGGTGGTATTTTTGGAATTGGCAGATCAAATATACCCGGGAACAAGTTAACACTTGAGGCAGCAAAATGTGTGTTGGTCAGTGTACCCATTCACTATTGCTCTCCACCAACTGCTAAACAAACAGAAGGGAAAGCCTGCTCAGACCCCTCCAAAGCTTGGAAATGTAGCTTTTTCAGCAGTATAATTTCTAAAGTCCCCCAACTAAAATGGCCTGGGAGTTTCTATGATGTCCATCAGAAATCATATTCTTGGGATTCTGAGAACCTAACATTTCCCAGCTTTGTCCCTTTCGGAAGTCATTTCGGAACCATTGGCAACCATCTTTGAGAGTTCTTGGAGAACGGGAGAAGTTCCAGCAGATTGGAGGAGGGCCAATGTGGTCCCAATCTTCAAGAAGGGAAAAAAGGATGACCCAAACAACTACCGTCCGGTCAGCCTCACGTCGATACCGGGCAAGATTCTGGAAAAGATTGTTAAGGAAGCGGTCTGCAAACACTTAGAAACAAATGCAGTCATAGCTAATAGTCAACATGGATTTATCAAAAACAAGTCATGCCAGACTAATCTGATCTCTTTCTTCGATAGAGCTACAAGCTGGGTAGATGCAGGGAATGCCGTGGATGTAGCGTACCTGGATTTCAGTAAGGCCTTCGACAAGGTCCCCCATGACCTTCTGGCAAGGAAACTAGTCCAATGTGGGCTAGGCAAAACTACGGTGAGGTGGATCTGTAATTGGTTAAGTGGACGAACACAGAGAGTGCTCACTAACGCTTCCTCTTCATCTTGGAAAGAAGTGACAAGTGGAGTGCCGCAGGGTTCCATCCTGGGCCCGGTCCTGTTCAACATCTTTATTAATGACTTAGATGAAGGGCTAGAAGGCATGATCATCAAGTTTGCAGACGACACCAAATTGGGAGGGATAGCCAATAGTCCAGAGGACAAGAGCAGAATTCAAAACGATCTTGACAGTTTAGAGAAATGGGCCCAAACTAACAAAATGAAGTTCAACAGTGACAAATGCAAGATACTCCACTTTGGCAGAAAAAATGAAATGCAAAGATACAGAATGGGTGACGCCTGGCTCGAGAGCAGTACGTGTGAAAAAGATCTTGGAGTCCTCGTGGATAACAAGTTAAACATGAGCCAACAATGTGATGTGGCGGCAAAAAAAGCCAATGGGATTTTGGCCTGCATCAATAGGAGCATAGTGTCTAGATCTAAGGAAGTAATGCTACCCCTCTATTCTGCTTTGGTTAGACCACATCTGGAATATTGTGTCCAATTCTGGGCACCAAAATTCAAGAGAGATATTGACAAGCTGGAATGTGTCCAGAGGAGAGCGACTAAAATGATCAAGGGTCTGGAGAACAAGCCCTATGAGGAGCGGCTTAGGGAACTGGGCATGTTTAGCCTGAAGAAGAGAAGGCTGAGAGGAGATATGATAGCCATGTATAAATATGTGAGAGGAAGCCACAGGGAGGAGGGAGCAAGCTTGTTTTCTGCTTCCTTGGAGACTAGGACGTGGAACAATGGCTTCAAACTACAAGAGAGGAGATTTCATCTGAACATTAGGAAGAACTTCCTGACTGTGAGAGCCGTTCAGCAGTGGAACTCTCTGCCCCGGAGTGTGGTGGAGGCTCCTTCTTTGGAAGCTTTTAAACAGAGGCTGGATGGCCATTTGTCAGGGGTGATTTGAATGCAATATTCCTGCTTCTTGGCAGGGGGTTGGACTGGATGGCCCATGAGGTCTCTTCCAACTCTTTGATTCTATGATTCAGCTTAGCTCTAGTTAGCAGTGATGCAGAGGAAAAGAGGACAACGATGTTTGATAATCCAATTCTAATTTATATTTCCAATAACTACAGTCTTTTGCCTGGACAGCAACTTCCAACGAGGATATACATTGCCTAATTATGCATTTTTTTAAAGCTAATAAAATGCAAAGAAGTTGACAGCATGCATAATCATACCTCATTACACGACACAGGATGACAAAGCGCTGTAAAGCACTCCATGGTCCCATTCTGACAAATACATTTGGCACAGCGGCCGGATCGCCATTCCTCACCATCCCGGAAAACTTGGCCATCGAAAGAGCAGGTCTCTAAAAAGAATTGGAGAGAACATTTTCATGAAATATTATAGAGGCTGTGCAATCACAGTAATTTAATTTTTAGAGGACAGACTCACCACAAGATATACCACATCTTTACTCACATAGTCCTATAAACATGTCTCTTGTGGTCAAATGAAGATGCCACACCACATGGCAATCTTTTATCTAAAACTCGAAGTGCCTTTGCTTAGCCACAGCTTTTTGCATGTCAGGTTAGTCCTAAGAAAAGTACTGCCTCATCATGAATTTCCTAACAGGGTCTTATGGATCAATACTACTTAATTTGATTTACAAATAACTTGGGAAAATACCTAATTTAGCCATTCAACTGCAGAATTTCACAAGTGAAACAAGATGAGTTACAGTGAGCCCTCTGCATTTGTGGGTTTGACTTCTGCGGATTTGATTATTCACAGATTTGATTGAAATGTTCTCTCTAGAAGTCTCTACGGTTGCATCTCCACTGGAGAATTAATGTAGTTTGTCACCACTCCAACTGCCAAGGCCCAATAGTATGGAATTAGGGGCTTTGTAGTTTGGCAAGACACTAGCACTCTTTGGGTTGTTGTAGGTTTTTCCAGGCTATATGGCCATGTTCTAGAGGCATTTTCTCCTGACATTTCGCCTGCATCTATGGCAAGCATCCTCAGAGGTAGTGAGGTCTGTTGGAACAAGGAAAAAGGGTTTATATATCTGTGGAATGACCAGAGTGGGACAAAGGACTCTTGACTGTTGGAGCTAGGTGTGAATGTTTCAACTGACCACCTTGATTAGCATTTAATGGCTTGCACTCTTTGGCAGAGACGGCTAAAGAGTAAAGACCTTGTAAAACTATAGTTCTCAGGATTTCATAGCACTGAGGTGTCAAACTTCATTAATTCTGCATTGTAGATGAACCCAGAGGCCCTTTCTACACTATGATATAAAATCCAGAATATCTGATTTGAACTGGATTATATGGCAGTGTAGACACATAAAATCCAGATCAAAGCAGATAATTTACTTTGATAATCTGGATTATATGATAGAGCAAAGGGGGGCTGAGTCTTCATCTTTTCTTCCACTCTTTCTTAAAACTATTCTCTGGACAACACAGGTTCCTCAATTGGAAATGGAGGTGAGCATCTCCCCCAGAGCTGGAGATAAGCACCGCCTCCAGAGCCGGAAATGAAAGGAGAAGCCTTTACCTTTGCCTGTGTATTTGTGTTTCATTGTATTTCAATGTAACAAGGCATTGAATTATTATTACTATTATTATATTCATGCTTTGGGAGCCCCCAGTGGCGCAGTGGGTTAAACTGCTGAGCTGCTAAACATGTTGACCGAAAGGTCACAGGTTCGAATCCAGGTAGCGTTGTGAGCTTCCGCTAACAGCCTCAGCTTCTGTCAACCTAGCAGTTCAAAAACATGCAAATCTGAATAGATGAATAGGTACCACCCTAACAGGAAGGTAAGGGTGCTCCATGCAGTCATGCTGGTCACATGACCTTGGAGGTGTCTATGGACAACACCGGCTCTTCAGCTTAGAAATGGAGATGAGCACCAACCCCCAGAGTTGGACATAACTGGATTTAATGTCAGAGGAAAACCTTTACCTTTTCTATATTCGTGCTTTATGACTGCAACTTCATGTCAGGGGATTTTACCCTCTTTTTACCCCAAACTTTCCTCTCTGCATTTCATAATACTTTACAAGATAAAAAGACCTAAGTGATTTGAAAAGCATATCCCCAATTCTGTTCATTTACCACTGCTAGCAATTAAAGCTACTGCCTCATAATGAGTTGCTTGAACTTTGCTTTGCTGTATTTCTGTTTTATTATAGCCAGACTTAAATAATTTGCTGTTTGAGGTAAAGGATAGCCCCCAATTCTAGCATGCTATATACAGAAACTGAATGTATTTGCCAGCTGTGTCTGTTATTCCGATACTGGGACTAGGATAGCACCCTCCACTGCACCCAAAGTGTCAGCAACCCAGTTTAGGAGGTTATATGGTAGGCATGGGTCAGACCCGCAACAGGGGTCAGGAGACTTGTGCCTCATTCTCTATAGCAGAAATGCCAGGCATATTTATTATCATATTTATATGAGCAAAATAATCACATAAGTATTACAGACATCTAGCGCCTTGGGACTGTGAGATTTGGAGGAACAGCAGGACTTGACATACTTTCCCCTTTCCCAACTTCCATGAAATTAGCTGAAAATCTATCCAGAATCAATGCATGTCCTGTACTACTGAATAGATATACAATTCTGAGAGCTCCCTCTCTAAAATAATCATGTAAATGCATGCTGGGGTTGAGATAGAAAGCCAGAAAATCAAGCTCACAATATGCATAAATCACCATAAACAGTAATAGGGTCAATTCTCCCTTAAGCAAATCTGCACGGAAAAGACACTTTGCATATCTGCCCGCATCCATTGGAGATATGTTCCTGGCTGGATCACAGTTACTTGAAATTTCAGATACGGACGAATGCTGTTAAATTACCTGACTCCCAGCACAGAGTTGCACTGAAGTTTCTAGAGCACATGTGTTGTAGTACAGTCTCCTGGTAACGTTATAACTAATGGAGCGAGTAGCAGAGGAGGGAAGAGAGGTGCCCAGAGTTTGGATGAAGAACAACAAAGAAAGAGAATTGGGGAAATATTCATGTCACCTACAGATGAAGACTCTTTTGAGGGCTTTTCAGAAACTGAAATGGAGGAGGAAGGAGATTGGAGTAGAGGTGTAAAAAGGACTACTCACAAGCAAGAATCTGACGAGGAGTGTCAGAGGAAATGCATCCATGACATACTTACTGCTCCTACTGAAGAGGAGGATTTTATGGGTTTCACAGGAAGTAATGGGTCTGGGAGTAGTGATGAGGAGGAGGATGGGTTGGATTGAACTCATGTGCAAGAAGTCAGAGATGTACACAACCTACGTCCAGCGATACTTTTGAGGGGTTTTCTGGGGATTGGCAAACTGGTGATACATGGGGAGACCTAAGTCATGATAAGAGATGGAAAAGTCGACGGGATGGGTGTTGGCACTCAGCTGTAGAGGCTAAAGCAGCTGACAGTGATGAGGAAAGGTTGGAGGACAGTTCATCAAGTGATAATGAGTTGTAAGATAAATGTAGGCACTGAGGTAATGGAACTTTGCAGAAGGCAAAGTGCTGGATTCGTGCCTGGGTCTTTGTCGCTGCCGTTTCTCTTGTTGGGTCCTGGAACTACAGGTTGCTGCATCCTCCAAGTTTTGACTGGACTGGAATCTCGTAAGTGCTGACTTCTCCCCCGCTTGACTTTGGATTGCTTGGACGACGACGCTGCCTTTTGGACTTTAACATCTTCTATTGGACTTCCTGTGATCTTGGACTGCTTTTGGACGATGGCTTTGTTTTTCTACACCTTGTTTGCTTGTATTCTTTGAACTCTGTTGATGTGATACAGTCACATCCAGAATGCTGTTCATTCTATTTAGTCAGGATTGTGGAGTTTGAATTTAGATATAAGGGTTGTGGATATGACGCCTGACTTTAAAATGCCCTTTCCCCTTTCCCCAACCTCAGAGCCATAAGTGATGTTGGTCTGCAATTCCCATTATCCCCAGCCTGTATGGTAGATCAGCAAAGGTGATGGGAGTCGTTCAATAACATCTGAGAATCCAAACTAAAGAGCACCAACCTTCATTTACAAATACTATAGTTGGTCCTCTGTATCTATGGATTCTCCATCAATGGATTCAATGGTCCTTTGAAGGCAGCCATAAAGCTGATGTGGCTCTTGAGGAAGGTAAGTTTGGCACTCCAGGTCTAGAGATGTCTAGAAAGCTATCCTCTCCAAGAATTAGGTAAGCCACCAGATGACTCTCTGGTAACTCCTCAGGAAAGCATACCATATAATCGCATTGGAGGATTTAGCATATTCCCAGAGAGACCATTTCCCGCAGTGTGGTTAAGTGGAACCATGGAAATGGTTCTGTGGTTATAGGGAGTCTTACTGTATTTTCATACAACAGGGTGGATATTACATGAACTTTCCAGATGATGTTGAACAGCAACTCCAATGTTTCTCATCATTACACCCATCTGTGGGAGTGACAATCAGGTACTGGGTAATGGCAGCAGAAGGATACTTGCTTACATATTTAAAGAATAAAACCACGAACACAAGACACCACCCAACTGAACCCTTCTCACCTCCAATGCTAAGACATTGTGGGCAGCAGTCTTCTTGACTGATGAACCTAACTTCATTTCTCTCACAAGAAACATCAGGGCAAGGTTTGGAGGTGCAAAAAACCTCCCCGTTTGCACATGAGCAGGATGTACATCCAGAACCCGTCCATTCTGTGCCATGCTGCAGGTAAAGACAGAGAAGAAATGATAATCATTTACTGACAATAATCTTTATAGATCATAACCAATGCTTTGAATTGTGTCCAGATGAGTAGCTGGTGTTCCAACACGAGAGTTAGAGGTTTCCACAGTATTTTGGCGGCTGCTGTAGCTCTTAATGAACTAACCCAAAGAACATATAGAAATGTCCAACAAAATCGAATCTCTAGATCAGTGGTTCTCAACCTGTGGGTCCCCATATGTTTTGGCCTTCAATAGCACCAATATATGTAGATCATATAGAGCAGTGTTCCTCAACCTTCCTAATGCCGTGACCTCTTAATACAGTTCCTCATGTTGTGGTGACCCTCAACCATAAAATTATTTTCGTCGCTACTTCATAACAATAATGAACCCCACTAACGATAAAATTGGCCCAAACTTTCCACACAGAACCCCCATGACCAACAGAAAATACTGTGTCTTCTGATGGTCTTTAGTGATCCGTCTGACATCCCCTCACAACCCCCCCCCCCCCCGGGTCCCAACCCCCAGGTTGATATACAGCAATGTTTGTATTTGATCTAATCATCCAACTTCTCATGACTTGGTAGTCACTTCTCTTTGGTGGTCCAGTATGCATGTGTCAAGCATGTATTAATTGGCTGGGTTGGAAGGGACCCTTATTTTTACAAACTATTTGAGTCTATTTTCAAATATAAAACTTGAGCATGGATGGAACCACATAGCTTTACCGAAAACAGCAAATCCCATTGCTGCATGCCAGAGACAGTCATTCCTGTATCTCCAAATACTGTTCACCTACAGTGCACGATTTTCTCTGTACAGTGTATCTCCTTCCTGGAATAAACTACATGCTATACTAAATGCATAGCGAGCCATTCAGGAGTAGTTTATTTTTAACTTGTCAATAATTTTAGTGAGCTCAAGTCCAATACATGCAGGGATTAGAGGCTGGGTTGTTGTAGGTTTTCCAGCCTGTATGGCCATGTTCTAGATGTATTCTCTCCTGAGGCTTTTTGTTTCAATACACTGTCCTACATGAAAGCTAAATTCCAGGGGAGAGGAGAGGATCAATTGTTCCCAGTGGAGTTCAGCCTTTTTTAGTACCTTGTTGGTGTGAGATAGAGGATAATCAGGTTGGGGGAAAAACACAAAATGGGTGCATATTTTGAACCTGATTTTGCTTTCTCTACATTGCCCCCTCCATGTTTACTTGCTATTAAAAAAAAACACAAAACATTTGCAGGTTTACCTTTTGCAGATGTGATGAACTTGATTAATACATTCGTTCTAGGAATCCCCAAGTCCTCCAATATGACTATAGCAAGCATGAGCAAACTTCAGCCCTCCAGGTGTTTTGGGCTTCAACTCCCACAATTACTAACAGTTGGTAGGCTGCTAGGAATTGTGGGAGTTGAAGTCCAAAACACCTGGAGGGCCAAAGTTTGTCCATGCCTGCTCTACAGTAACCCTTCTGGCACATGTTTATCATAGTGTCATGCTGGAGAACCTAAAAGTTCATAGCAAGAAGACTTATGTAGGTCCTGCAGTGTGATTCTATGGTCAACCTGGTAAACTAATGACACTGACCAGCACACACTTTGGTGCCTCAACTGTTTAACCTGTTTCTGGCTATATTCAATCTGCTGATTCCAAAAATATTCCCAATCCAGTTTTTTCCTATCAACTCTAGTTTTTTGAGATACTAAACACATGCCATATACCAGTCTTCATTTGCTTGCCCATAAGACAGCCATGATAACCATATCTGATGTGGTCTAGACAATGTAATTTTCTGAATTGGTATCCCAAATATCCCCAGGAACAAGCCTAAAAACCAAGGCACCAAGATTATTTTTTTTATTGGAGGCATGTTACTCATGGAATTGATCAATAGGTTCTCCCTAAGGACCTCTAGGTTTTCCAGCATGATTCTATGGTCATGCTGGAGGAGTTAGATCAGGCATGGACCAACTTGGGCCCTCCAAGTGTTCACTTCACCTCCCACAATTCCTGGCCCCAGGCCCTCCCCCCCCCCCAACCACTGAAGAAAAACCACATCCAAAGTGCAAAAATCTTTCCTATGTATGGCCTTGTATCTGTCTCTGGATCTGTATCTGGATTCTTCCCAGTTTTTGGCTGAGAAAGGAAGACCAAATAAGTATTTTTTTCCATCTCCTAGATTTAACAAAGGCTCAAGATCTTGTTTGGTTTGAGTTCTGATTAAAACTTTCTAAGAGCTTGAAATTATATATATATATATCTGAATGTGGATGACATCAAAACAGATAGATTTGTCAGAAGCAGAAGGTTGCATTTAGCTCTTAAAAGCAAATATCTATGTATTCAACCACTTTAGTGATGCTAAATTAGCCATATGTATTATCCACTCTTCACCTTTTAACATATGCAACTTGGTCTGTTTTCGAGAATAGTTGTCCCTACCAAATTTACCCAGTGCAAACAGTTAAAATTTTTGTTCCACTTGTTTTTAATTAGAGCTTCCCAAAATGTGCATTTTTTCCAGAGATTCAACCAAGAAGCTGCTTGAAACAAAATTGAAAGTGGGGGGAAAGAAAGTAAAATGGATAGACATACCCACCCATACTTGGCAGGTCTGACCACTACTCCAAACTACCTTCCCCTCTGTTCTTTATCCAATAATGAATAGAAAGCCTTGTGAAAAAACCCACCATATATTTTAATGTTTGCATTTGTTCCAGTCATACTCCTGAACATACGTTCAAAGTGAAAACGTTATAGCTTTGCTTTAAAACTGAACAGTACATTTAAGTTTTTATACCCTGCCGTGTTTCTCCCTTTTATGTCTCATTTTAGCCTGCTGGCAAATGGCCTCAAAGCCTTTTGGGTTCAGGTTTCTCTTGGGGCCATTACAGAACAAAGCAAAGGGAAGTCATATAAGTAGCAGGGTTTGGAAAGTTACTTTTTATATAAGCAATACAGCTGTGGTTCTTCCCAAAACACTTGGTTACCTTTGCAGTTACAAGTCTTTAAAATTTGGCTTTCCTACCATTCAAAGCAAATATAGTTACTCAGTTCTTGTGGGTTTTTTCGGGCTATATGGCCATGTTCTAGAGGCATTTCTCCTGACGTTTCGCCTGCATCTATGGCAAGCTTCCTCAGAGGTGAGGTCTGCTGGAGCTGGGAAAAAGGAGGTTTATATATCTGTGGAAAGACCAGGGTGAGACAAAAGGCTACTGTAAGATGGGCTAGGTGTGAATCTTTTCAACTGACCACCTTGATTAGCATACAATGGGCTGACTGTGCCTGGAGCAAACTCTTCTTGAAAGGTGATTAGATGTCCCTGCCTGTTTTTCTCTCTGCTGTTTTAATTTTAGAATTTTTTAATACTGGTAGCCAGACTTTGTTCATTTTCATGGTTTCTTCCTTTCTGTTGAAATTGTCCACATGTTTGTGGATTTCAATGGCTTCTCTGTGTAGCCTGACATGGTGGTTGTGAGAGTGGTCCAGCATTTTTGTGTTCTCAAATAGAATGCTGTGTCCAGGTTGGTTCATCAGGTGCTCTGCTATGGCTGATTTCTCTGGTTGGAGTAGTCTGCAGTGCCTTTCATGTTCCTTGATGCGTGTCTGGGCGCTGCGTTTGGTGGTCCCTATGTAGACTTGTCCACAGCTGCATGGTACACGGTAGACTCCTGCAGAGGTGAGAGGATCCCTCTTGTCCTTTGCTGAACGTAGCATTTGAGAACACAAAAATGCTGGACCACTCTCACAACCACCACAAGAACTGAGTGATTCCGGCCATGAAAGCCTTCGACAATACATCAAATATAGTTACTTTTAGCTACCTTAGCTACCTAAAAGAATAAATCAGAATACTGTATTACAAGTCAAATCACACCTTAGTAACAAAGTCACACACAGTTTAACTATGTTGCTGTTGCGTGTCTTCAAGTCATTTCTGACTTACCGCGACCCAAAGGTGAATTATCAGGCAAGATTTGTTCATATGGGCCTTTGCCTTCCTCTGAGGCTAAGAAAGTGCAACTTGCCCAAAGTTATCCAGTGGGTTTCCATGCCTGAGTAGGGATTTAAACCTTGGTCTCCAGAGTCTTATGACCTCACCAGATGGAGGTTTTCCTCCATTTCTACACACTTCAAAGACGAAATCTCATGGAGTCCATCAAATGATGCAGGGCTGCTTCTGGTGGTTGCTCATGAGACTCTGTCTCTATAACATGTAGAAACAGATAGATTTAAAAGACGGGGAGAAATCTATTCAATTCCTAACCCTACACATAGTGTTGGAAATAGCAACCTTCTACAAGACTCTTATACTAGTTATTTGCTGCTGCTGCTGCTGTTATTGTTGTTGTTGTTGTTGTTGTTGTTGTTGTTGTTGTGTGTATTCAGGTTGCTTATTATCTATATATATAAATTTGTTAGGGGCATCCAACGAGGAAACAAAACTCAAAAACCCCCCAACGAAACTTAACCAAAATTCCCATGCCCATAACACAACCCACAAGGTACAAACATATCTACTCAAAATGAAAAACAACACAACAACACACTCACAAAACAGCAAAACAACAAAACTCAAAAATCCCCCAACGAAACTTAACCAAAATCCCCGTGCCCATAACACAACCCACAAGGTACAAACATATCTACTCAAAATGAAAAACAACACAACAACACACTCACAAAACGGCAAAACAACAAAACTCAAAAATCCCCCAACGAAACTTAACCAAAATCCCCGTGCCCATAACACAACCCACAAGGTAAAAACATATCTACTCAAAATGAAAAACAACACAACAACACACTCACAAAACGGCAAAACAACAAAACTCAAAAATCCCCCAACGAAACTTAACCAAAATCCCCGTGCCCATAACACAACCCACAAGGTACAAACATATCTACTCAAAATGAAAAACAACACAACACACTCACAAAACGGCAAAACAACAAAACTCAAAAATCCCCCAACGAAACTTAACTAAAATCCCCATGCCCATAACACAACCCACAAGGTACAAACATATCTACTCAAAATGAAAAACAACACAACAACACACTCACAAAACGGCAAAACAACAAAACTCAAAAATCCCCCAACGAAACTTAACTAAAATCCCCGTGCCCATAACACAACCCACAAGGTACAAACATATCTACTCAAAATGAAAAACAACACAACAACACACTCACAAAACGGCAAAACAACTGAGCATGCGCATTGGCGCCCAGCCGCAAGTTCCCTGCCGCGCGCACATGGCCTTCCGGCCAACGTTCCCTCTGCGGAAACCATGCCCACTCCAAGCCCCGCCGCGCCGCTTCCCGCACACACACACCCCCTGCCGCACACACACGCAACCCCACGCCCCATCACTCCCCCCGCCGCCGCATACACACATGCAACCCCACTCCTCCCACCGCCACACACACACACGCAACCCCACGCTCCATCACTCCCCCCACCGCCGCACACACATGCAACCCCACTCCCCCCACCGCCACACACACACACGCAACCCCACTCCCCCCGCCGCCGCACACACACACGCAACCTCACGCTCCATCACTCCCCTGCTGCCGCACACACACACGCAACCCCACGCTCCATCACTCCCCTGCCCCAATCTTACCTCCTTTTACTTCAGGCCACATCCAAACCCCACCCCGCCCCTTCCCGCCCTGTCAAAATCTAGGAAAGACAGGAAGGAAGGAAAGAAGGAAGAAAGAGAAAGGGAGTTAAAGAAAAAGGGGGAAGGAAGGAAAGTTAGAGGAAGAAGAAAAGGAAAGAAAAGAAAAGATGGAAGGAAAGAAAAGAGAGACAGCAGAAGAGAAAGAAAAAGGGGGAAGGAAGGAAAGAGATAGAGAAAGAAGAGGAGAAGGAAAGATGGGAAGGAAGGAAGGAAGGAAGGAAGGAAGGAGGGAAAGAAGGAGAGAAAGAGGGAAGATTGGCCACAGCAACACGTGGCGGGTCAAGGTTGTTATTTCTATTATTATGATGATGCTATTCTTCCTCTGAGACCCTTTTAGGGGGAATGGGAGAGGTGTCAGGTCCCAGAGGCAATGCATTGCATTATTGTTATTGTTCTGATGGTGGTGAAATAAAAGGAAATAAAAAGAGAAAGAAGGAAGCAAACAGGGAGGGAAGAAAGGCAAAGGAAGAAAGGGGGAGGGAATGAAGGAAAGAGAGAAGGATGAAACCAAGTAGTGAAAGAAGAAAAGAAAGAAAGAGGGAGAGAAGGAAGAAAGGAGAGAAAGGGGGAGGAAAAGGGGGAAGGAATAGGTAGGGACCTCTCTTTCATAATAGTCCAGATATCTACCTCAACTTTGATAAATTTTACTATAGGCCACAGCAACGCGTGGCAGGGCACAGCTAGTATTGTATATGTGTGTACTGGTATGCAATTTTCCCTTAATTCTATGTTGTTCGATGTTGTGGGAGGGACTGCAGACCATGCAATCAGATCTGGGACTATTCAGGCTGAGACTCCATTTCAGAAGTCTGTGTTCAGTCAGTATTGTATAGTCAGTGTTCATTATGCATTAGACATGAGACTTCATCAGACTGATTGAGTTATGCTTTAGATACTACAGAGAAGAGATTGCAACAGAACTTACTGTTTAAACTTTTGACTGATAAGCAATGTACCTGTATGCTGAATACATAGTTTGTAAGTAAACCAACTACGTTATTTTTAATGAAGACTATTTACATTTTGTCTCTTGAGAGCATGGTTTAAAACCAAATATATTTTATGTGAGAGTAGATGCTTTTGGGCAACTGAAATACACTTTTGAAGATCTGTTACATATTTTATGCACTGGCATAATATTTGTTCCTATCCATTCAAAGAGATAACCAGGTATAGCAGTCTAACAACTGAGAAACCTAAATTGCCTTGCATGAATACTAGTGGATATATACCTCTAAAGAGAAGATTCACTCAAAAACATTTTTAGCTCTTCTCAGGAAGATCATACTTTACAAAAAGGTTATGATTATTCCAAATGGCAGTGAGTGCTAATTAATCTCCAAAAGGTCATGCTTCCAAAATGCTTTCTATCAGCCTTCTATCAGAACACCACAGAATGCTATGGGAAAAAGACAATTCCACTCCCCCCCCCCGCCCCCTTTATGGGATGAGGTCCATAATCAGTACACCACATTGCAACTATAGAAGTAACTAAATGTAGACATTATGTGAAAGAAAAAACATAGAGTAAAAGGAAAGTTGCATACCAAAACATACATACAGTGTGTGTGTGGGGGGGGGGAGATACCAAATACTTATTTTTCACCATAATTTGCAAATAAATTCATTAAAAATCATCAATGTGATTTTCTGGAAGTGTTTTCTCATGTTGTCTCTCATAGTTGAGGTCTACCTATGATGTCAATTACAGGCCTCTCCCATCTTTTTAAGTGGGAGAACTTGTACAATTGGTATCTGACTAAATACTTTCCCCTCCACAGTAAGCAAACAGAATCATATACAAAACAAATTACTATTGGAGGCTTGAAGAAGGTTGCTATTTCCAACAGTTCGTTCTAATGTTTAGGTGGAATCTTTTTTCTTGTAATTATGGTATTTTCCAGATCTGCTAATTAATACAGACACTCCACAATCATCCTTAGCAACCTTAATGCTGCATCTACACCAAGGCATAACAGGTGGACATAGGACAGCCCTGTTGCCATAGACCAAAGGTCCACCCTAGTAGCACATTCAGACCCAAATCTTATTATTTACTCTCAATTAGAGTAAAACCCTCAAACCAGTTGTTGAAAGCTGAGCTGATTCACAAGTAAATCAATGGATCTGCTTTCGTTCAGACTAGTAAAGGAATTCAGGCTTTATTCTCCTTCTGCAAACAAAATGACACCGCCAGTCACACAAGGGGAAGGTTATCAGCAAAGTGAAGATTTAAAAATAAACCCTATTGATTTGTCATTTCAAAGCTTTTTGCTTAGTGTTCAGTTGAAAGGGACTTCCAAAACCGCTTACAAAAGTGAATAGTGCGCTCCTGACTTGAGATTTACAAGATGAGAGATATAATACAAAAGGAAAAGGCATGGGGATGTGTGTAGAGGGCGAAGCAAATGCAGGCACTAATTCTTTGTTAAACATTCTTATAAAGACTAATGGGTGGCCGAGGGCTTCCAATCGAATGCATGCAAATACAGTTCTTAAAGCAGGGCACTTTATAACATCAAATGGACAAGGCAAACTTTATAGCTTCCGTTTTATTGCTTTTGCTCCCTCTCAGCCCTGGGAGAGCGAGGGACCCATTTTATGTGTATACACACTTCTTGTAACATCTAAAGCAGAATGTAGACACCGCCGGGACCACAGCACTGTCACTTTATTTCCCGTGTCTGCTGTTTTACCATCTTTCCTGATGTAGAAGTCTGTGAAATTTTGAATTCTACCACGATATATTTTACAGCTTTCGGTTGGCCCAAAGGACTGGCACAGAATGAATTTTAGATCTTCTTGGTTTCTTTTTGGTTAGTTTTATGGCCAACGTGGCCGATCTTGCATGGTTTCAGAGCAAAGCCACCTTAATTTTCTCTTACTCTGCTGTGTGTCTTGCCATTTGTATAACTAGCAAGGAGGAAAACACCGAGAAAAAATAGCAAGGGAACCCTTCACCCAGAAATATGATGCCAAAGCTTTCTTTGTGTTAGCAGTTTTTCATAGAGTTGGACCTCATGGGTCATCCAGTCCAACCCCCTGCCAAGAAACAGGAAAATTGCTTTCAAAGGACTCCCGAGAAATGGCCATCCGGCCTCTGTTTAAAAGCCTCCACAGAAGGAAATGCCACCACACTCCAGGGCAGAGAGTTCCACTGCTGAACAGCTCTCACAGTCAGGAAGTTCTTCCTCATGTTCAGGTGGAATCTCCTTTTCTGTAGTTTGAAGCCATTGTTCCGCATCCTAGTCTCCAGTGCAGCAGAAAACAAGCTTGCTCCCTCCTCCCAATGACTTACCCTCACATATTTATACATGAACATTGTTCTGGAACGGCTGTTCCAGGGGCTCCAATTTTGTGTTTTGCACTGAGTGTTTGTTCATAGTCCTAAGTTTCAGGGACTTTGAAGATAGGTGGCTTCCTTTGGCTGCATTCATAGGGCAAGTCAATAATAGTTAGGATCCCTGGTCCCGCTCCTCTCTGGGTTTTTTGGAGGGAAGGGGACATTTTTCAGTCAGTCTCAGCAAAGGAAGTCAATGCAGAGGATGTGTACAGATGTCCTCCTGTACAAAGGCTTCATCTCTTAAGACCTCCCAGGGGAAAATAGTCTTAAGCCTCTAAAGATTCCCAAAGGTTCCGGGGAAACAGCCTTACAGCCCTGAGGAATTCCAGAGGGAATAACAGCTCTAATAATCAAGATCTCCAGCTAAGTGACTACAGGCCTGCTGGTATGTCTGCTCGGTTCTGAGATGCAGTTCAGCTGGTAGTGGATTCAAATCAGTCAGGTTTAGGTTCACAGTAGCCTGGGAGGAGCTAGAAAGGGGAATTTTCCTTTGAACAAAGTTACTGAAGATAGTACCTGTTCCCTGTGGACAAGTTTGAGAGAACTGGTTTCTTTACCAAGCAAACTTTACAATTCCTGTTTGTTCACCAATAAAAGACTGTTATATTTAAGCTCAAGCCTCCTAAAGACTAGGTTCTTGTAGGTTTTTTCGGGCTATAGAGCCATAACATGGCTCTATAGCCCGAAAAAACCCACAAGAACCTAGTGATTCCAGCCATGAAAGCCTCCTAAAGACTGTTTAATGAGGGAAATTTTTCCTAAAGGCTCCTTTTCAGGGGTCCTGGCTTCCCGCTGGATTTAAGCTACACATCCTCTCTTAAAGGAGCTTCATTTTAGATCCAGCGGCAACAGAACAAACATCATGTCTCCTCTTAGCCTTCTCTTCTGTAGGCTAAACATGCCCAGCTCTTTAAGCCACTCCTTTTGTTTGTCCTTAGAAGCTGACACTAAGAAGACAGCCCTGAACATAGAGGATAATCTAGAGTTACATAGTCACGGAGATATAGAGTTCGCAGGGATCCCAAGGGCCATCCAGTCCACCCTTCTGCCTTGCAGAAACATCTAATCAAAGAACTTCCAACAGATAGTCATCCAGCCTCCACAATGCCGAAAAGCCACCAAAGTGCCAAAATGTAGGCCTAGGTTCACATTTGCTCCTCTTCCCAATCTCTTTTTGTGGTCTGCATCTTCTCCAGACTCTATGGTGACCATGTTTTTTTCCCCTTGAGAAGGAGAGTGGGTTGTTTTTGAAGTATACAATGAATAGCACTATGGTTCCACTTTAACTTCCATGGTCCCACCTGATGCCATCCTGGGATTTGCAATTATGAGAGAAGCATTTGAAATCCACAGCCAAATGGTTCTAGTGCCTTCCCTAACTACAAACCCTAGGACTCCATCTGATGCAGCTATAACAGTTAAAATGCAACCAAAGCATTGTAATTTCATGGTGTCAAAGAACAGCATTTTTCCTTTTAAACATATTGAAGGGGTTGCCTGCACAGTTTTAACATTAAAAAATACTGATTTTCAAAACTAAAAGCAGACTACGATCCACTTCCTCTTGCTGATTCCTACAGATCCTGAAGCTAATGCAGTTGTCCACTCCTGGGAGAAGATATCTGTGTGTTTCTCCAACTCCTAGTATTTACCATTTTCATAAACTGGAAAAATTTGAAAGAACAAGACAGAGGATGATTAATTGTCCTTTCTCTCATTGCCTTCCAAGCCATGACACAACAAATGAACTCTTGGAAAAGAAGATACTCAAAATTTTGTAGTACAAATGCCAAAACTAGCTTCCATGATGACCCAGTTGGCAGTAAGAGCGTGCCAGTTCTATTTTTTTTTTAAAAGAATCTCCTTCTCCTTTTTTAGCTTTGGATATCTGCCCAAAAGTTAATTTGCAGCAATAACTTTGGTTAGGTCATGTGTGAAGCAACATACAACTCCTCTGACCTAGTTCCCTGGAAGCAAGAGCCAGACAAAGGAGGAAGATGCCAGAGAATTGGCTGAGCAAAATGCAGTGATTTGAGGCCAACAAGCAAACTCTGGCAAGGAAGAGGGTTGATCTTGCTTAGACTGTGGTTGAGATCCAATGTCACGGCAAATGAATGGGCAGCCAATTTTCTCCATATGTTCATTATACAGGTAGCAGCCCCACCCCTAACATACACCGTAAGCCTAAATTCCCTTTGTGCCCCTTCGGGAAGATAGAACGTATATAAAGTTGTATTTTTATTATTATAAATACCTCTGCTTTCTTCCGTGGGTTTTCTCAAAATGGTGAATGGAAGTCACCATTTTGAGGACTGCATAGAAAGGGGAATTTGGAGGTTTTCCAGAGTTCACAGCGGCTTGTTGAGTAGGCGATTTTGCATGTTTTTATGCTTTGGGAGAACTTTCTGCAGGGCTTGGGTACAAACGTATACTCAAGGACTCGTGAGCTTTAGGAGACTGGTGTGAAGCCTCAAGACAACAAAGTGACATCCAGGAACTAGATTTTGGCCATTTCTGTCCCAGATGAACACTGGCAATCCCCATTAGCATCCTTCCACTAGCCCAATGGTTCTCAACCTGTGGGTCCCCAGGTGTTTTGGCCTACAACTCCCAGAAATCCCAGCCAGTTTACCAGCTGTTAGGATTTCTGGGAGTTGAAGGCCAAAAACATCTGGGGACCCCCGGTTGAGAACCACTGTGTGACTAGCCTATCTCTTCCATTCCCATGGAACAGCTCCAGCTGACGGCAACACAATAGAATCATTAAGTTGGAAGAGATAGCCATGGCCATCCAGTCCAACCCCCTGCCATTCAAGGAATACACAAACCAAAGCACCCCCAACAAATGGCCATCCAGGCTCTACTTAGAAACCTCCAGAGAAGGAGATGCACCTCTGAAACCAAGACACCACATAACCAGTAGATTGGAGGGACCCCAGGTTATCACCCGGCCACAGTTCTGTAGCTAGGGAACCAGAAAGGGTTTTCTGGATCTTCTGGATCTCCAGGAGTAAAGACTTTCTGCATATATTTCAGATTTCAATATTAATGTCAAAAATACATAGTATAATTTTACATAGGATTTGTGCTACATTAGAACAGTAAAGACAAATATCACTTAAGTAAAATAAACATTAAATATTAAATAACCAAAACAAATAAGGTGTAAACACTAATCTAATCTATTGCAACACATCCAAGGAAGTGGTTTAAAACCAGTATTAAACAGGATTAGGACTAAGTACGTTCCAGTTCTAGGAGACAAGTGGCTCTTCTTTGGTTCCCAGATGTAAAATTGCAGCCAGACTGTGCAGAACCCATGATTGTGTAAATGTGTGTTGCTATACAAGGCGTTACTAGCACCTCTTTCCATAATGACCTTTAAAGGACATAGGCTAGCATCACAGGTTACAACTGCCTATGTTGTCAGCAAGGTTCAAGCCTATATTTCCAACGAAGGTCTCAGAATGTCTCTCTGTAAAAAATGACACCCTTCTTAAAAGTTTCCACCAGCAATACAACCTAGTCATTCTCAAAAGCAACATATCCAAAAACAAACATACAGGAAATACTTACCTCATGGATTTGTCCCTCGTGTTCACAAAATCCCGCTGTTGGAGAAACACAACTAGGGCAGCAAGCATTGGGGGATATTTGGAGGACTTCTCCCTAAATAAGAAAACAAGGGTGGCAGAAATCACTCTGTCTGGATAGAAACCCAATCTTCCAGAGTTTAGAAATTCTACTGTTAGCATTCAAAGACTAGCCATGTTATTCTGGTATATCAGTATTCAATGGATCTCGTAGCACCTTCGAGACTAAATGAGAGAACAAAATTGTTAGCATAAGCTTTTGCAGACTAATTCTACTTCCTCAAATGCACTGAGTGAAGGTGCTGCAAGATGTTTTGCATATTGTTGGCGTGTTAATGTTAAGTCATTAAAATATCTCATTCATTTGCTTTAAAACTGCAATGGGAACTGTATAAAATAATTTGCTAATTGTTAATTATCCCATTAAATTGTTAAATTAGAAATGGCATTTCAAATTATCA
Organism: Anolis sagrei; assembly: GCF_037176765.1. Lineage (NCBI taxonomy): Eukaryota > Metazoa > Chordata > Lepidosauria > Squamata > Anolidae > Anolis > Anolis sagrei. The sequence continues at coordinate 14,897,839 of NC_090025.1, read as the reverse complement.
AAATCGGACAGTAACTAATCAAAGTAACAAGACATTACTCGGAATTAAAATTGCTAGAGTTCTTTGATTAAAATAATGCCTTTTTAATTCCTCAGTTCAAATGTTACAAATAGACATTAAAAAATATAAAGAAAATATTTCCAAGCTCTGGATTCTTCTAAGGCTGCATTTCTTTAGAACAGTGGTTCCCAACCTGTGGTCCGCAAGAACTAAAATATGGTCTGCAGCCTCACCATTACTACTACGGATAATAACACAGCCCAACCCCAAAAAATATTATTATCTTCATTTTTAGGCCTGTTCCTGGGGTTATTTGGGATGCTGATTCAGGAAAATGCATTGGATAGACCACATCAGTTCTAGATTATTAAATATGGTTTTCTGTGGGTGAGCAGATGGCGACTACTGGATGGCATATGTGCTGTATCAGAAGCCAGAGCTGATGTGGTCTATCCAATGAAATCTTCTGAATCAGCACCCCAAATAACCAAACTCAATCAAAAGTTGACCAAAAATTTATTTGTAACTCTTTTGATACTAATGTTGGAGATTGATCCCTGGTCAAAAAAAGGTTGGGAATCACTGCTTTGGAATAAAGGACAAAAGTTTACCTCCTCATATAGGTCTGTGTTTCTTCTGCTAAGTGTTCCTGGTGGTGATATCTAATGTAGAGCCTTGTGCTCTTGTACAGATTGCAGGTGAGAATTTAAAAGCATCTATGTTTGTGTCCCTTAAATTTTCCCATAACCTCTGTCGTGGGATGAGATCAAAGGAAGATTTAAAATCTTAAATCTTCCTTTTACCAAAGCATATGTTTCCACAAGATGTTGAAACACAAATCCTGTATCAACATGTTGTCAAAGGCCTTCATGGCTGGAATCACTGGGTTGCTGTAAGTTTTCTGGACTGTATGGCCATGTTCCAGAAGCAGGGCCAACTAACACCTCCCAACAAAGGATTCCCCCAAAGCAGAAATCAGCCAGGCCTTGAAGATGCAAGGCTTTGCAAAGCTAATCAAGGTGATTAATTGCAACTTTCACACTTGCCTCCAACAGACAAAGAGTTCTTTCTCTCACCCTGTAACTTCCACAAATACATAAACCTCCCTTGCTTAGTTTCCAATATACCTCACAAGCTCTGATGATGCCTACCATAGATGTGGGTGAAACATGAGGAGAGAATGCTTCTGGAACATGGCCATACAGTCTGGAAAATTCACATAAAACTTTATCAACGGTCGACCACTTAGCCCCAAATTCTGCTTGGGCTTCAAATAGAATATGTTCTTGATTCAGCCAATCCATTAATTTGTTGCAAAGGTGGTAGAATATAATTGATTAATAATGTAATAATAATGGGCTGGTCCATGAGGTCACGAAGAGTCGGAAACGACTTAACGAATGAACAACAACAATAATGTAGACTAATGGGTCTACAATTTGCTGGATCAGATCTTCTCCCTTTCTTATATAGTGGGGTATGATATTAGCCAAACCCCAATCATCAGGACTAACTGCAAGGACCAAGGTTCGTAAGTTTAGTGAGGCATCCACACTCTTTGGCAGAGAAGGCTAAAGACCTTGTAAAACTACAGTTTCATGATATTCCAAGTATTCAGCCATAGCAAGCCATCACGTGGTGTCAAACTGCATTAATTCTACAGGGTAGATACACCCAGGGCCAACCCAATCATTAGGCAGAATACATTGGCCAACTCTAACAGCAGATTTGGGGATCATGAAAGAGCAGGGAACTGTTCCTTACTGACTTTATTGCCACTATATTTCTACTTCCTGGGAAAGGTGTTTTTGGGACTTTTCTACCTCTGCTTTGGATATCATCCCCCTTGTTTTGGGTTCAGTGGGTTTGCTGATTTCGCCCAGGCAGCAAAATTGCCTGCCTACCAACCTGAAAACATTAAATATCTTCCTTTTTCCCTCAACACTGTCCAGTTCTCAATTTTAGACGAACAAGATGGATGTTGTTATTGTTGTCTTACCTTCTGGAAGTTGCAACGTGGGTTTGGACAAACGATGGCTTCGCATAGGACAATATCACCATGACAACGGCACTCTTGGCATGAGTCCGACTCCCAAACTGTGTTGTTCTGCAAACAAAGCATAAGCATGGAAATTGTATTATAAAGTGTTAACATTGCTGCATGCAATTACTGGACAGTTGAAGAAAAGTTCAAATGACATGACATAGGCACTCTTGGCAAGGAACATCTATCTATCTGCTATATAATGATTAGTCCATATGCTTGCAGTTAAGTCCAAAGCTATTCATTTCATACTTCCAAAACATGTAATCAAAAGACTGGGGCCAGCGAAGAAAAGCAATCAATTCCAGCTGTAAAGTAATTGATCCACCTAAGCCCCGGTAGCTACAATCTGATTAGGGTTTCTCTCCCAAACAGCTCCGGCTTCTTTAAATAGATTCAGACTGGGAATTAACACCTTCCAAAGGCATTTGTGGTGCTCCATTCATATTAAAATTAATGCGCTAGAAAAATTACCTGGGGTGTTGAACAGCTACTATGTATAGGAGAGAGGCAAAAAATAATAATTCGGAGTCTTGTGGTAGGAATATAGATGAGAGGCATGATAGATGTGGAGGAAATTTTCCGAATTGGTTGTGCAAAGAAATATCCTTTAGCATTTGCTAAAATATGATGGGTAATTTTTGCTCAGGGAGCCAAGGGAAAACAATGTTTTTAGTTCTGTTTTTCTTTCTGCATTCCCAAGAAATTTCTTTGGTGTTTGGTATGATTCATGTTTTCACCTTGGAAGTTTTGCATTGCTGGTTTTTTGAACAAGTCAGAAATATGAAAAAAAGGATTGTTTTCAAAAACACCTGGGCAATATCTCTCCTTCCTGAGAGGATGAGAACTTGACCTAACTCCATTCCAAGCATGACTTGCAGCCTTATGATCTCCAGATTACAGAAAGTATATGAACAAACTCTGGCAAAGTTTTGTTTCACTCAAATGTTGAGTTTTCAAGAGAACTCCATCAGGCAGATTAAAGAAAAGGCATGTGAAAAGTCTCAATTTCACCACTTCTCTCAAAGCCTGGAAATATCAAGAGAGAAGGAAGACCTGGTGGCACAATGGGTTAAACTCTTGTGCCAGCAGAACTGCTGACTGAAAGATCGGCAGTTCAAATCTGGGAGGCAGGGTGAGTTCCCATCTATCAGCTCCAGCTTCCCATATGGGGATATAAGAGAAGCCTTGCACAGGATGGTAAAACATCCAGGCATTCCCTGAGCAACACCCTTGCAGATGACCAATTCTCTCACACCATAAGCAACTTGGAGTTTCTCAAGTCGACCCTGACATGAAGGGAAAAAAAACAAGAGAGATACATTCAGCCCATCACATTTATTGGAGTTAAGGGAACAAGGCCCCGCAAAAGGAGAAAACCATAAATAATAAAATTTCCTATTGTTTTATTTCTGAGAACACCTTTCTAGGGATGTCTCATTTCTTCAATTTCCGTCATGTCACAGTCCTTAAGAATTTCTATGGAATTCAGCATGACTCTAGGATCAACTTCCAGCAGAAGTTGACCTCAAAGCAGCACTGGAGGGACTTGAGATTTCTACAAAGAATATTTTAATCAAATCTATGAATAATACAATCCTTCAAAGTCAAACCCACAAATGTGAAGAACCGACTGTACAAACATCGCACAGCTATGTCCCTGTAACTACTTCTCCCAATACTATCCTCCCCAAATTCACCTTGCAAGCAATGCAGCCTCTCCCCCAAACATTAATATTTTATTGTTTCCAAATATAAAAGCGATCAGCAAGGACCTAAGAGCCATTTGTGGAATTTGCTGTTTGGGAGTGTGGAGGAGACTCCTTCTCTGGAAGTTTTTAAGCAGAGGATGGATGACCATTTGTTGGGAGTGCTTTGATTGTGTGATCCTGAATGGGTTCTTGTCCAACTCAATGATTCTATGACATGCATTACTATTTTCCTGTAGTTTGATATGCTCCAACAATCTAGAAGTCTCAAGAGGTCCTGGCAGATATAATCCTTCAACATGTCCAGATATAGTAAAATAGTTGGGCATGTTCCCCTGCCTCACCCTTGACTCTATGACAACACAAAAATAGCTTTGTTGTGAGAGCTGTGCAGCATACAAGCTGGGTTTGAGGGTATTTTGGTCACTACACAGAATGCCAACCAACTCTACAACCAAAAAGTGAGTTCCAAGAGAGTAAGTCTGACTTGTGCCAGTGTAATTCAACAACAACTTGCCAGTCATTACTTTTCTGGACTATAACTACTAGAATGCAGGGTATTGGTCATATTAGTAATGGAGTTCTGGAAATGTTTACGAAATGCAGGGATCAACGTGTATGCACAGAGTAAAAATGTGCAGCTGATGAGTGGATTTGACCATTAGATACATACTAATATTATTAGTAATTATCACTTTATTACCTGCTTCTCCCTGTGAGGCAGCATACAACATCATTATACAGTTAAAATACAAGTTAATAACCACTGATAAAATGCAGATTAAAACTCACAATTTAAAATTGACAGGCATAGCCAGTTATGAAGAATGCCAATCCCAAGGGCTGAACAATTCCTACTCATTTTATATGCATTCATGTGTATGTGTGCACGCTGTTGGATGTGCTTACGCATAAAGTACTTACTGCGATTATTAGTAAGCAATTATTATGACTGTCTATCATCCAGTGTTTATTGGCATGTGTGACTGATTTATAGGATGTCTAAACTCACAAAGAAAATTTATTGTAACCATGAAATGGTTACAATGCTTCATTGTTGCAATAAATTCCCTTTGTGAGATTAGACATCCAGTAATTCATTCGATGAAACATTGTTTCATGGTGGCCATGCTGTTTTGGAGATGCTGAGAATTGCAGTCAAAAAGTATTTTTCAAAGCTTTGCAAATGTGGACATGCCTTAATAAAGTTCATTTGTGAGCCACATCCATGTTTTTCCCTTGTTAATTTTGTTCTCAATTTTTCCCCAGAAACTGTCCATGGAGAGCCTTTTTTTGCCAGTTTTCTCTTCTGCTCTGCATTGTATTTTTATGGTATTCACTCTTTTGTTGTTGTTGTTGTTATGTCACTTTGGGCTGCCAAGTGTTGCAGTCAATGCTCTTCCATCATGGTACATTCACAGATGAGCATCCCTAGGTAAAGGTAAAGGTAGTCCCCTGACACTAAGTCCAGTCATGTCTGACTCTGGGGTGTGGTGCTCATCTCCATTTCTAAGCCGAAGAGCCAGCATTGTCCGTAGACACCTCCAAGGTCATGTGGCCAGCATGACTGCATGGAGCACTGTTACCTTCCCGCCGGAGCGGTACCTATTGATCTACTCACATTTGCATGTTTTCGAACTGCTAGGTTGGCAGAAGCTAGGGCTGACCGCGGAAGCTCACGCCGCTCCCCGGAATCGAACCTGCGACCTTTCGATCAACAAGCTCAGCAGCTCAGTGCTTTAACCCACTGCGCCACCAGGAGCATCCCTACAGTGTACAATAACTAAATGTGAACCAATCATGTGTATGTGTGTGCCTCCAAATAATGGGTTTTCTTACACAGGGAAAACTCAGAAATTGTTTTGCCAGTGCCTTCCCTTGAAATATAACCTACAGCACCTGATATTCATTGGTAGTCTTCCATCCAAGTACCAACCAGAACTGGCCCTGCTTAACTTCCAAGACCAGATGGGAGTCAATCATACATCCTGAAATTTCTGCCTCATTCTTCCATGGTCACCCATAATGAGGCAACCAAAATATGGAGATCAACATTAAATCATATAAAACCTATAATTTTCTCTCTTTTTTCTTTTGTTGTAAAGCTTGCTTTGACCACAATGAAGCATAGCTGTAAGGAAGAAGGAATCTGCTCCCATTAAATTGCACAATTTACACTAAATCCCTTCTGTGTAAATACTATTGGGCTAACTATGTGTAATGTAGTATTGGTTCAAGCCCAATCCCCATTCCCCCACTGGTGGTAAGCTTACTTTTGCAACCTCATGTGGAGCATCATGTTGAGATTTGGAGTGAAGATCTCCAGTCATGTGTTAGTGTAAACAGTAATGAACTCACAAAACATTTGTGTGCTTTTAACTAACACTATTCAAAATAGTATCCAAGGGCTTATACCAGTCAATAAGCCAGCGACTACTAGTCTCTGAGGAGTTGTAGACCATGGGCATAAAATGGTACAATTCCTGACACAAGGGAGACAAAAAACCAGTCCACCAAATCAGATAGCTAAACAAATTTGCTTTCATTTTAAGAGGTGACACTAGATCTTAGATACGTTTGCATACCATTACTTCCCTTGTTGATAACTGCCTTCAAGCTGGCTTTGACTTATAGGGACCCCATGAATAAGAGGCTTCCAAGTCAACAGCCCAACTCAGGTCTTACAGGCTCATGACCTTCCTGGTTGAGATTGTCCATCTGGAATGCAGTCTTGCCCTAAACTATCCCTAACATAAAACTGGTTTACAAAAGTTTTAAAATGTGCAGAAATGGAGAAATCATCTTGCTTGTTAATGAAGTCAACTTATAACTTTTTAAAAGAATGGAAACCATTGATATCATTTGCAAAGAAAGAAAGAAAATGTCAAAATGCTGGCGGGTTTTGAAGACTGAATAAGAAATTAAGACAGTAAAGTAGAATGAGGAAACTGTCTGAAATGATAGATTAGTAGAGTTATAATATTATTTTCACTGTGTCTTTGAGGTGGGAGGTCCATCTTAATATTTTATTCTCATTTTGATTATTGTTTTTCACTGGGGGAGGGTGTGGGGAAATCAATTTAAGTTTATGTATATAATGATATAAGTCATATGGAGAGATTATTGCCTTTACAAATTGCTGTGTGTGTGTGTGTGTGTGTGTGTGTATAAGTCTCAAAGATCCCTTTGCATATTGATCCAGACTACTATAGCTATGTCTTTCTATTCCTCAGGTATTAAAGATGCTGGCTTCCTACTGTCTTCTGCACCTGGCAACCTTACTAGACAAAGCCAGCCATACAACCGGAGTTTATCATAAACTGAAGGAGCAACATGATGTCCATTCTTGTAGAAGAGCATATAGAAGGGTTTCTCAACCTGGGGGTCGGGACCGCTGGAGGGCTTGCAAGAGGGGTTCAGAGGGAATGCCAAGGACCATCAGAACACACACTATTTTCTGTTGGTTATGAGGGTTTTGTGTGGGAAGTTTGGCCAAATTACCCCACTGGTGGGGTTCAGAATGCTCTTTGATTGTAGGTGAACTATAAATCCCAGCAACTACAACTCCCAAATATCAAAGTCTATTTTCCTCAAACTCCACCAGTGTTCACATTTGGGCATATTGAGTATTTATGCCAAGTTTGGTACAGATCCATCATTATTTGAGTCCACAGCGCTCTCTGGATGTAGGTGAACTATAACTCCAAAATTAAAAGTCAATACCCACCAAACCCTTCCAGTATTTTCTGTCGGTCATGGGAGTCCTGTGTGCCAAGTTTGGTTCAATTCCATCATTGGTGGAGTCCAGAATGCTCTTTGATTGTAGGTAAAGTATAAATCCCAGCAACTACAACTCCAAAATGACAAAATCAATCCCCCTCCCCCCCCCCCCCCCAACCTCACCAGAATTCAAATGTGGGCGTATTGGGTATTTGTGCCAAATTTGGTCCAGTGAATGAAAATACATCCTGCATATCAGACATTTAGATTATGATTGGTAACAGTAGTGAAATTACAGTTATGAAGTAGCAACAAAAATAATTTTATGGTTGGGGGTCACCACAACATGTATGAAGGGGTCGTGGCATTAGGAAGGTTGATAAACACTGGCATAGAGTGATACTTACTAGAAGAAAAAAATACTCTACTATTCATTAAATTGACATGAACCCTGTTCTATTTTGCATCGGTCAACCCTATGCTAGCATTAACTTCTTGAAGCACAACACCCATTTGCAAGTAGAGGCATTTCCCCATGTCTCACATCCCCTTTTGGGACACAGTCAACAGCTACAGAAGAAGGGAGGCTTCTTTCCTTTTGGGAGGAAGAGAATAAGGAATCCAGTCCTCTATAATAAAGCTGATGAGAATATTAAACCTAAGTACTACCAGCAATCAGTAAAAATTTACAGCCCTGGAGTTCAAGGTATAAATGATCCCAGGGAGAAGCCATCACTCTCGCTGCGATAACATAACTGGCCCACCGCAGGGATGCAGCAGCGGTAGCAAGGACTGTGCTGAGAAAACCGCCTGCCTGGGTCTGATTTACTGCACAGTTGCAGAATCAATTCAGGCCAAGTTATATGAGTGTCAAGCTCTGCCTAACTCTTGTGCTGTATTTAATCCCATTCCTGCTCCTTAGGAAGAAAGGAGGGGGGGGGGGGTAGAAGCCTTTCTGTGCCAGGCACAGCTTGCTTAGAAGATACCTGGCACCGCAGCAAGCTTTGAGGCCCCACATACCTGCCTTCTTTGAAAGAGTGGTATTTGGTTTCTGCATAACTGCAAATTTCACCCTATTGCTTGCTCATCCCAGAAGCAAAGAACAGGGTGGGAAATCTGCCTGAGAAGAAGTGAGTTGGATACAAACTTAAGACAGGTTGGGAAGTTGCTCCTCAGCATCTTGCAGCCTGCCTCAGATTAATGAGCGCATTACCTCGAAGGCGTGTGTCTGTTTCTTGCAATGATGGGTGGTCCTGGACTGATTTCCGGCAGACCGCTCAATGTCTACAGATTAATAGGATTCTCACAAAGCACTCAGAACAAGGAGTGTATTGGTGGGATCCTTTCAGATATGTATTATGTTCTTAGGCAAGAATGTGTGCTCGCGATTGCTTAATGCAGGCAGGTGGGGCCTTCAGAGATGCTCTTGCTTTGTTGGGCTCTCCACATTTTCAGCGTTGACATTTGCAAATTCATGTAATCGATTTAAAATGTTATCTCTAGGAATCTTTAAGTCCTCCACTGTGATGGAAGTTGGTCTCACAGTAATTCTGTAGGATCTTCTATTCTGCCTTGGTCAGACCACACCTGGAATACTGTGTCCAATTCTGGGCACCCAATTGAAAGGAGATGTTGACAAGCTGGAATCTGTCCAGAGGAGGGTGACTCAAATGATCAAGGTTCTGGGGAACAAGCCCTATGAGGAGAGACTTAAAGAGCTGGACATGTTTTTAGCCTGAAGAGAAGGCTGAAAGGAGACATGATAGCCATTTATAAATATGTAAGGGGAAGTCATAGGGAGGAGGAGCAAGCTTGTTTTCTTCTGCCCTGGAGACTAGGACACAGAACAATGGCTTCAAACTACAGGAAAGGAGATTCCACCTGAATATTTGGCAGAACTTCCTGACTGTGAGAGCTGTTCAGTAGTGGAACTCTCTGGCCTGGAGTGTGGAGGCTTTTAAATAGAGGCTGGATGGCCATCTGTTAGGGGTGCTTTGAATGTGATTTTCCTGCTTCTTGGCAGGGGGTGGACTGGATGGCTCACAAGGTCTCTTCCAACTCTATGATTCTATGACCTAGAGATATCTAGAAAGGGCACTGTAGTAAGTCTGGATTAGGGTTGAAATGACTTTAAGGCATACAACAATAAATAGATGGATAATTTTGGGACTGTTGGGTAAGGCAGAGAAAAAGCAAAAAAGTGGAATCAGAAAAAAAAGAGATTGGATATTTTTCTACTTTTTAGGTACAAACATGCCAGAATCTTGAGACAGTTGGCCATACTATAGTCCAGGAAGGATCAATTCCCAAACTCTGGAAAGAGAACATAGCCTGCAAGTAGAAAATAGAAGGTCATGGGCCCAAAACATCAGATGGCAAAACCAGCCAACCATCTTACTAACAAGATGATTGCTGGCAAATTTGTGAAGGGAACAAAACCATTTCAGGGCAGGGACACTAGCAGCCATTCAAGGTGTATTCTGTAATATACTGTTACCCACTAGCAGACCGCTATTGTTGCTGTGTGTCTTTAAGTCACTTAAACTTATGGCAACCTTAAGATGACCCTAACATGGGATTTTCTTGTCCAGAGTTGGGTTGCTTTCCTTTCCTCTGGGGATGAAAGAATGTGACATTAGATTTCCCTGACTAGTCTCCAGAGCTAGAGTCCACCACCTGAATCACTACATCATGCTAGATCTCCAGATGGTTATTGCCATCAGTCAAAGCAAAGCAAACAATTGTAGACACAGAAATATTGAGAAGAACAGGAATTTCCATGGATGGTTGCAAGAGCTTTTGATATTGAGATAGCATGACTAACTATATTGGACATGTGAGGCATGTGACAGCTGTTTTCTAAGTGTTTCATGGGACTTTGTAAAAGCATTCATCCAGTGCCTAAAATGTAACTCGAGATTATCTCTTGGAATATGCAGCAAAATGGACACAGGACATCTGCTTGAGGATATCTCTTTCAATATAAAGATGATGGGGAAGCAGAGTAAGGTGGGTTAGAAAACTATTTCTTGATTTAAAGCATTGGTGTGCTGGCTGATATCTGAACAGGGGCTGGGCCGGAGATGTCACTGCATTACTCCTTTCATTGCTGGCTGCTACTTCCCAGCAGATGTCAAGTGGTGCAATACCGGCTAAACAATATAATTTCTCCAGTGGTGTAGGACGTAGACATCCTGTGATAATGCAGCATGTTTAATTAAGAACCACATCCACTGTTTTAGCATGGTGAGATGTATTGCACACTGGTCTTGCGTACTCAGTAGTAGAGTAGCAAAGCGCAAGGGCAGATGTCTTCACTGTATCTGGTTGTGATCTCCAGGTTGTGCCAGTCAGCTTTCGTGTGATATTGTTTCCAGCACCCACTTTTTGCTTGATATTCAGGAAGTGCTTCCTGTAGGTCAGAGCACAGTCCAGGGCAACTCCCAGGTATTTGGGTGCGCTGCAATGCTCCAATGGTATTCCTTCCCAGGTAATCCTCAGAGCTCCAGATGCTTGTCTGTTCTTAAGATGGAAAGCACACCTCTGTGTTTTAGATGGATTAGGAATCAGCTGGTTTCCCTGTAATAGGCAGTGAGAACACCTCAAGCTTTGGAGAGCTTCTGTTCAACCACTTCAAAGCTCCTTCCTTGCGCAGTGATGGCACAATCGTCAGCATAGATGAAACTCTCTGTCCCTTCTGGCAGTGGCTGTTCATTTGTGTAAATGTTAAACATTGATGGAGCTAGCACACTTCCACAAGGCAGGCCCTTCTTCTGTTTGATTATGATGATGGTGGTGGTGATGATGATGATGATGATATCCATATGTTGATACTAATATGTTAACATATGTGGTATTTGGAGTCCACTAAAGTAAGCAGACAAAGCTTTCTAATCATAAAGAGCAATGAAAGCCTCATCCTGTGTATGCCACCTTACAGTACACAAATCCCTGCTATGTACACCACTAGCAAATAGAAATGTCAACAGTGGATTTCTTCGTTCTCTGACCTTTGTCAGATTTCCAGTTGCCAGATGTAATTGAGATTGGTTAATTAAAAACATTTCATTTTGGAACACTAGATCAAGGGAAGCTGGCTGAAGCAGGTGCCATAAATAGAAGGAACAAGCATGCTCTCATCACACTTTTCTCCTCTTGTGATTAAAAACAATCAAGCTGGACCAAGATATGTTTTCCCCTGAGGCAAAGAATAAGACAACAGTTGTTCTCTCCTCACCCATTCCATTTGCAAAAAAGCATTTGGACTGGTATTCAATCTTTCTTCAGCATTAGCAATATGATATTATCTTTTACCAGACCTGAAAGCCATAGGTTCTCTATAGTTTCTTAGCACGCAACACAGTGTTCTAACACTTTTGCGCTACCTCCTAAAACCTGTTACCTGAAGCTATTGCCTCTATACATCAAGAGCAAAGAAACCATTCTTCACAAGGGTAGGTTCCCCTTCCAAACAAAAAATGTTATTATTTCACAGCTTGATAGCAAAGTTCTCGACTGCCATGTGTGTATATATACATATGCAAAATTTGGCTCAGCAAGCCACTCTTTGAACGAGTCACTCAGCTATAGTTCTGCCACATCAATGATCTATTTCACTGAATGGGCAAAAAGAGGGGAAATCAATTTTCAAGTTGAAAGATGCTTTGTGAATAATTCCTGCTGTTGTGGCAATGAAGAGGAAATGAGATGCTCAACCTTTCGTTTGCATTATTAAGCTTTTGTATTGAAATCTATTAGCTTCCTCGTCAATGGGTGGATACAAGAATCTTCACTTTTCTCCAAGACCTTGCCACTGAACACTAGGAGTAATACCTAATAGAAGGAGGGATAGAGTGTAGTCCTGGAGACATGTGCCTTTCAAAAGGCCCACAACTCCTCCATGTTCACTTTTCAAACTGAAAAATATAAGCAGAATCCTAAGGGACTGGACCATAGTCCATCTTGCCCAGCATCACGTGTCTCGCTAGATACTTCTAGGAAACTGATGGTGTATGAAAGGTTATATGACAAAGCAATAATCTTACATGTAAGTATCTTTCTGTTTTATTTAGCTGTGCCAATTTTATTGTATGCTGTCAAAGTTTTAAATGGTTTTCATTTCATGGACAATTTAATACTATGTTCATGCTGAATTTTGAATGTTTTGTGTGTTTTTACTTAAGCAGTACAACCTTGTGGAATAATGTAAAATAAACCACATGTAGTTCATATTTGATCAGCCCACACACTGCCTTGCCAGAGAAAGAAAATATGCCACACAAGTGAACAATAAAGAACAAGTCATTTACTCTGCGTTGTTCAGAACAACATGTGTACAATGTGATCAGTTGCAACTCTCATAATGTTCTTTTATGATAGATTTAAAATAGTTTTTCTTTGTACATGTGGATAAACTCCTTCAGCAGCTCATGAAGCAAGAGCACACTCCAAACTCTGTTTCTCTCTGCTTCTCTCTTCAAACTGTCTCTCTTTGCACTTGCATAGCTCGAGCCTGAACAAAAATGTAACAGTATCCAAAAGTTCCAGGCTCAGCATTCTCCCTGGGCATTGCCCGACCAATCAGCTTCATGCATCTTATGGCTTTTGCGCGGAGGAAGGACAGCTAGAGAAGTTGCTCTGGAATGTGTCCAGAGGAGGTTGACTAAAATGATCAAGAGTCTGGAGAACAAGCCCTATGAGGAGCGGCTTAAGGAGCTAGTCATGTTTAGCCTGAAGAAGAGAACGATGAGAAGAGATATGATAGCCATGTATAAATATGTGAGAGGAAGCCACAGGGAGGAGGGAGCAAGCTTGTTTACTGCTTCCTTGGAGATTAGGACAAGGAACAATGGCTTCAAACTACAAGAAAGGAGATTCCATCTGAACATGAGGAAGAACTTCCTGACTGTGAGAGCCGTTCAGCAGTGGAACTCTCTGCCCCGGAGTGTGGCGGAGGCTCCTTCTTTGGAAGCTTTTAAACAGAGGTTGGATGGCCATCTGTCAGGGGTGATTTGAATGCAATATTCCTGCTTCTTGGCAGAGGGTTGGACTGGATGGCCCATGAGGTCTCTTCCAACTCTTTGATTCTATGATTCTATGATTCCTTGCATGATGCAACAAACCTCCACCTCCACTGAGTATACATTCTAGGATTTCACATGCAAAGCCTACTGAAGAAATCACTTCCAGTAAAAGCACACCATACAGTCATACCAGAGAACCTAGGAAATATCTCAAAAGGACCCCTCCAACTAGATCTTCCATCTCAAATCTAACTTCCAATAGAAGCTTATAATAGAATACCTGGAAAGGACATTGGTAAAAGAAACTTCAGACACTGGTCCTGTGGTTGTGGAAGTCATACTATGTCTCACTTTGCTTGACAACTAGAACTCTTAGTAGATGACAACTTGAAATGTGTCAATAGTATGGGATAAAAAGGTATACAAGGCTGAATCAATGGGGAAGTCATGGTATCATTCTTTTCTGTTTTGGCTAAACCTCACTTGGAATACTGTGCACAGTTCTGGGTACCACACAATTCAAAATGGATATTGACAAGCTGGATGATGTCCTTAGAAAGATGGCCAAAATGGTAAAAGATCTAAAAGCCAAGCTCTGTGAGTAACATCTTAGGGAGCTGGGAATGTTTCACCTGTTGACAGAGAGGATGAAGAGGGGACATGTTTAAATATTTAAAAGGATGTTCAAGGTGGTGCAAACTTGTTTTCTGCTGCTATAGAGACTTGGACATGGAGAAATTGATTTAAACTGCAGGAAAAATGATTCCACCTAAACATTAGGAAGAACTTCATGACAGTAAGAAGTTGGACCTACCTTCATAACCATTTACTACAACGGGAAAGTGAGAAGCTTGGAGGGAACCAAGATCACTCATCAGGATTTCTAGCAACACACCGAAGATCTAGGAGGGTGAACCCTGCTTTCTTCTCTCAGCTGCAGAAATGCAACTATAGCTCTACCCTTACCCTATTCCCCTAGTTAGTAAACAACATTGACAGCAGGATCCAGGCACAAAAAACTACAAGCACGCATAATCAGGAGTCACCAGCAGGGTCCAGACAATATTTGACGGACTACTGCTGTGAATCATGAAGGCTTTTTCTTACCATCTCCTCCTGCTTGTCTCAATTCAGCAACATGACTTCAGTGCTACTAATTTGTCCAAGTCCAACTTTTTGGGGGGTGGAGGAGGGGAGGTCAGAGTGTCCTGGAAATTATGCTACTTTAGGTTGCCATCAGCCTGTCAGCTTGTGTCTGTATCCCTGAATGTGGTCTGGCCCCAGGCCATGACTGGCATGTGATGGTGGCATCTTCACTCCAGGGAAATAGCAACAATGTGCTGTGCCAAACCAAGGGGAAATGAGCTGCCAGTTTGGCGGGGAATGACATATTGACAAAATACTTAGGCCTATGTTATCCACTTCAGCATTCAATGGCACGCACGCAGAGGAGATACTGAAGCCGCATCCTCCTTTCGCGGAGCAATTGGACTTGCTTCAAGTGCAGCTCTCCATCAGAAAGCCTCAAAGAAAAGCCGGTATCATATGTCTTCAGATGAAGGATACCGGACTTGCTTTGTGAAAAGCTCAAGGCAATGCAGAGCAATTATAACTTCTAGTACAATTACCAGCCGCTTTGCCCTGCTCTCTTGCCAAGCAAAAAAGACTTGGCAGCATCATAATGTGGCTTTCCTCTCTGTTTCTGCACTTCTACTTCAATTAGCTGACAATACCAAGCAATTGGCAGGATCATTGAAAACCCCAAAGGGATGCAGAGAATCGCAGAAGTGGATATATGAGCTGCTGATAGAATAGAGAACGGAGAACAAGGGTGCATCTGCACTATAGAACTAATGCATTTTGATACCACTGTAACTGCCAAGTCTCAGTGCTATAGAATAATAGAAGCTGTAGTTTTACAAGGTGCTGGTGCCTCAGCAAACTACAAATCTATAGTGTTAACCCAGCCTTGGTCTGACCTTCCTAACAAAAGTGTTGCATTGATTTTAAAAAAGGAAAGGAAGCCAAACACATTGTCTTGAGCTCACTTGAAGAAAGGATATAACCGTAATAGGAAATACATTATGACATAAACAGGTGTGTTTACAGTTTGTGATTCTTCTAAAGAATCTACCCTTTCCAACTCACTTATGAAAAGAAGCATAAATTTTAGGTATGGTCCAAAATATATTTACATATGGCTCCAGTCCTTATGGTTGCAAATATGATGAAAGGTTTGTATACCAAGCTTACAGAACACAAACAGGAGCCCCTGATGGCACAATGTGTTGAACCATTGTGCCAGCAGGATTGCTGACTGAAAGGTTGGCGGTTCAAATATGCAAGATGGGGTGAGCTCCCATCTGTCAGTTCCAGCTTTTGATGTGGGGACATCAGAGAAGCCTCCCACAGGAGGGCAACACATCCAGGTGTCCCCTGGGCAGCATCCTTGCAGACGGCCAATTCCCTCACACCAGAAGCAACTTGCAGTTTCTCAAGTCGCTTCTGACACACACTGTTGTATGCCAGAACAGGAACACCTCTGTCTTTAAACACCATACCAGTGTAGTAAAATCAGCAAACAGTTTATTGAAGGATATATGTGAGCAAAGCAATAAAAATGGTAAAAACAGTATAGTTCAAAGCAATGTTATTCCAAGATAAAAGTCAGTCCATAAACTTCCAGGTAACAAGACAAAAACACAAGGTCCAAGTACAGAATCCATAGAACAAGACAGCATGAAAATCCAATTAACAAAACAGGAACTTGGCAAAACTTGAAACATGAAAGTAGAAGCCCACTTGGAAAAACAAGACTGTCATGAAGTAACAATATTGATGAGACTAAAGTGAAACTTTCCCTGGTATCAATAAAAAGCCTTTCTTGGCCCCTGAAACGAAAGGAAAGCATTTTGCTTGCCCTTACAACCAGATAAGGCTTTCTTATCTCTTTTCTCTTGCAGACGAATTGACCTTCATTTAGCCTAAGAACTATGCCTCCATTTACAAAAGTCTAGTTCATCCTCATTAAATTCTGCACCTGAGAAATCAAGCTCAGAGAAAGACTGCTGTGGCCCGTTCTCAGGAATTTGACCTTGTGCATCTGCAGGAGAAACACTCCGTTCATCCGACAGCTTGGGCCTCTCTCCTGAGCTCAACTCAGGCACAGCAAAACCCTTATCCTCATTGACAACAGACACAGGACCAGAAGAACCCTCAACCTCATTGACATCAGACACAAGCACAGGTTGAACTACAAAACACACACACACACACACACACACACACAAAGAACATAAACTTTGCAAGCCAGCAACATAGCTAAGTAAGAATTCCTGTGGCAAGAGACAGCCATTCCCTCATATAATGTGAATTATTGCTTTTGTTTCCATAATTGACATGGGTCACAAAGTTCATTTTTATTGCTACAGGAGTCTGATTGTAAACTTTTACACACAGCCTTGGGATCACTCTGCTTTGCAGAAACAGACCTATCAAACTTATTTTTTAAAAGGAAATGCAGCAAGAACTGGTGTGCACTTTATCACTGTAAGAAATGTCTGATCATTTTTCAATACAAAATATAATTGTTACTGGAGGTCCTTTACTACAATAAGCTTGCTATCAAAATGTTGGAGAAGCAGCAGCACTTTGGAGGTTTCACTCTTAAAGCTAAACCACAGAGCTTTTCATTCTGATGCCAGATGAGACCGCAGTGGCCTATATTGCCATTTGAATGAGATGCCTATACTAAATATTTTTGTACAAATGCATATGCATATTCCATTTGGGAAATAATTTGAAAGCTCCTTCCCTTTCTTCTGAGGTACGTGTATATCATCATTTGCCTTTGATCACTTCTATAATGAGTAATAACAATTTTTATGTTACATTATTACCACGCAGTAAAACCGAGGGCTTAACTTGACCGTAAAACCTCAACCAAAGGTAGAAAAGGAATGGAGGAAAATCATCATTCAGTCTTTCTCCTTCTCTATTCATTTGCCAAGTCTTACTTAGGTAATTTGGAGTGTCTCCCTTTCTGGCATTAAAATTAGAAGACTGACAATGTGAAGAACTGTAATACTGGAGTTGTTTGGTCAGATTTGAATATCTTAAAGGCTGCGACTGCGTGTGAAAATTCAAACACCACAATTCAGTGCTCCATTGCATTGGTCTACCTTAAGGACCACATAAATTTACCTCTGCATTTCCATTCAATAAAAGCACTATTTTCATTGTTCTAGCTCTCCAGAAACCAAGACCACAATCTTGAAGATGAAAAGGCTAAATAATAAGATTGTTTTTGACAAAGTTTATGGCAATCTAATTTCTCTGCATCTATCTGGGTCATATAAAGTGGCCTAGATACTCTAAAACAGGGGTCTAAAACTCATTTTCATCGAGGGCCACATCAGCCTTACGGTTGCCTTCAAAGGGCCTTTGAATCCATGGACAGAGAATCTGTAATGACAGAGGACCATCTGTGGTCCTCTGTGGTCAGTGCTCTTTAGTTTTTACCCAAATTGGGTCCTCAGACGTTATTGAACAACAATTGTCATCACTTTTGATTGATTGATTGATTGATTGATTGATTGATTTTGTGTCAAAAGCATTGCATACATAAGTATAAAACTGATAAAAATAGAAGGACCACAAGCAGCTACATATTTTTGATCAAACCGCACAACAGCAACCACACTGTCTGTATCTTTAAACAATTCTTCCTCTGTGCATGAGGCAGGGCATTGTGGACAAGCGTACAGATGCAGAGTTGTTTGTTCTGCTCCACAGTCACACAAGGTGTGGGATTCTTTTAGGTAATGCCATTTTCCCAGGTTGTCTTTTGATCTGCCCAATCCACGTCTGAGTCTGTTCAGATACTTCCAAGTTGCCCATTCTTGGTTTCCCCCTGGTGGAAGACCCTCATGGAGGGGGGCATCAATTTGAGATTTTCTGGTTTAGCTGCTCAGAGGATATTCCTGCTGTTTCTGGGGAAACATTGAGGAGTGGTAATTCTAATGAAGCTTTTCCTTGATTTGAGTCTACTGGGAGGAGGCTGATAGCTATGCAGTCAGGCCTGTAGCCAGGATTTTGATTCGGGGGGGGGGGGGGCTGAGTTTGATTGGGGGGGCTGAGTCTGAGTGAAAGAGGGTCTACCCTAGCAAACCTTTTGTATCGTTACCCCAATACCCCCATGCATATGAGATATATTGAGCATGGTGATCAGATCATTATATGAATAAACATAACAGTCTAAATAATGTATCAGTAAGGCCTTTTCACAGACCACCATGAGAATTTCCCAACCCTGCTATACGCCTACAAGCCGTGGACTATCTACAGATGTCACATGCAACTCCTAGAATGATTCCATCACCATTGCCTCCAAAAAATCTTGCAAATTTCTTGGGAAGACAAACGGACAAATATCAGTGTGCTGGAAGAAACAAGGACCACCAGCACTGAAGCAATGGTCCTCTGCCATAAACTCCACTGGACCGGCCACGTTGTCCAAATGCCTGATCACCGACTCCCAAAGCAGTTGCTCTACTTCAAACTCAACAATAGAAAATGCAATGTTGGTGGGCAGGAAAAGAGATTTAAAGATGGGCTCAAAGCCAACCTTGAAAACTCTGGCATAGACACTGAGAACTGGGAAACCCTGGCCCTTGAGTGCGCCAGCTGGAGCTGGAGCTGACAGAGGGAGCTCATCCACCTCTCCCCGGATTCAAACCTGCGACCTGTCGATCTTCAGTCCTGCTGGCACAGGGGTTTAACCCACTGCGCCACCGGGGGCTCCAATATATTAAGTCAATGAAATTGAGCTCTGCTGTAGGCAGGATTTGCAAAGAAATAACAATAAAAGTCATGCAAACAGGTTGGATGGGAGGGAAAAGACAACATCTTTTGAGCCATCCTTTGTCAAATCCAGTCTTTGAGCTGACACGGTTCCAGCTCCTCCTTCTATTTCCCCCCCCCCCCCCTAAGATTACGGGGAAATGTAAGGCCCTCCAGGCTGGTTTAAACCATGTCACAGAGAATGACTTGAAGTAATTACCGATTCTTTGCCTGCAATGAAAGGACCCCATTCTTGGATCCCTGCCTAGTGCAAAGAGAGGCACTTCACTCTCAGGAGAGACAGATGCCGAAAAGGAACTGAACACACAAGAAACCTTGACAAATTAATGTTGGTAGAGAGGTATGAATAAATCAAACGGAAGGTAATCGCTAAATAAATCTGGGGGAACATGCCGTTTAATTCCCTGGAATTAAGGTGCACATCACGCCAGAGCAGCCTGTGGACGGGGAGTTGGTTTCATATAACAATCCTATTTGGCTCCAAGAAAGGCAGTGCTCCAGAGAGCCTACAAGGCAGCAAATTACAGCAGCGATCCTGCCGCCTTCCAAATACAACCCAAGCTTTACAATCAGAATACCCTTAATGACTTTGGCTATGCACATACAGTATTTAAATTACTAGGCTAGATCCATTTAGTCATACTGTCTTAAAGCCAACTCAAGCCAATACATGAGTCATGATGAACTTATGTTCCACTGTGTTCAGGAGGTCCACCTTAAGTAAGAATGGTCCTAAGGTTGTATCTGCACCACAAAGTTATAACACTTTCAATACGATTTTAACTATCATAGAATAATAGAATCAAAGAGTTGGAAGAGACCACATAGGCCATCCAGTCCAACCCACTGCCAAGAAGCAGGAATATTGCATTCAAATCACCCCTGACAGATGGCCATCCAGCCTCTGTTTAAAAGCTTCCAAAGAAGGAGCCTCCACCACACTCCGGGGCAGAGAGTTCCACTGCTGAACGACTCTCACAGTCAGGAAGTTCTTCCTCATGTTCAGATGGAATCTCCTTTCTTGTAGTTTGAAGCCATTGTTCCGTGTCCTAGTCTACAGGGAAGCAGAAAACAAGCTTGCTCCCTCCTCCCTGTGGCTTCCTCTCACATATTCATACATGGCTATCATATTCCCTCTCAGCCTTCTCTTCTTCAGGCTAAACATGCCCAGCTCCTTAAGCCACTCCTCATAAGGCTTGTTCTCCAGACCCTTTATCATGACCCCATCCTATTGGTTCCTACGATTTGTACTTGGCAGTGAACTTTGGCCCTTTCTCCACTTCCATATAAAATCCAGATTATCTGCTTTGAACTGGATTATATGGCAGTGTAGACTCAGATAATCCAGTTCAAAGCAGATAATCTGTATTATCTGATTTTATAGTCTGGATTATATAGCAGTGTAGAAGGGAGCTCGAAATTCCCTGCTAGAGATCATTTAGTGCTATAGTTTGAGGGAGTAGACTACAGCTCTCTAACAGAGAACTCGAAGTACCTCAACGAACTACAAATCACAGTTAGCATAAGAAGGAGTCATGAAGTGATATGTGTGCCTCAAGGAGTGCATCTACAATATAGTTTTTTTTTCATGTCAGGAGTGTCTTGAGAAACTGCAAGTCACGTCTGGTGTGAGAGAATTGGCCATCAGCAAAGACGTTGCCCATGAGATGCCAGAATGTTTTACCATCCTGTGGGAGGCTTCTCTAATGAGTCCCTCTACGGAGGTTGAGAAGATCGGGATATAAAAGTTTTAAATAAATAAATAATGTCCCCATATGGAAAGCTGGAGCTGACAGATGGGAGCTCACCCTGCTCCTCAGATTCAAACTGCTGACCTTTCAGTCAGCAATCCTGCCAGCACAAGGGTTTAACCCATTGTGCCACCAGGGTCTCCAATATAGAATTAATGCAATTTGACACCATTTGAACTGCTATGGCTCAATGCTAAGGAATAATGGGGTTTGTAGTTTGCTGAAGCACCAGCACTTTTCAACAGAGAAGGCTAAAAAGCCTTATGAAACAACAACTCCCATGGATCCATAGCAAATGAGCCATGGCATCTGGTGTAAAACTACATTAATTCAATAAGGTAGATGAACCCTTAATCCGGGTTGCTGTGAGTTTTCCAGGCTGTATGGCCATGTTCCAGAAGCATTCTCTCCTGACATTTCTCCTGATGAACACTTATTCTGTATTTGTCACAACAAATGTATTTATCAACTTTCTTCTTTAAAGTTTGTGGCAGGATTATTCATTCTATCGTCACAAAAAGCTTACTCAGAGGGGAGGATGATAAACTGATTTGCTTGAGAAATGACATTAGGCCATTGTTTCCTGTTATTTTCTTTTACCTTAACAGCCAGTCAATTAAAGAAGTGCCACAATCATATTTTGCAGATAAAATACCACTGCAAGAATATTGCAAAGCTAACCATTTGGATGCCTAACGGAGTGCTACTTCATCCTGAAGACTCTGCGTTTTGGGCTGGGAGCTGTTACTTAATTGAAACTATTTGGTAAATCTTTTCAATAAAGATGTGGGTAGCAGGGAAGGTGTGTGATTTCTCAGAAAATAACTTGAGACAGCAGAAGGATTGATCGGTCTGTGGGTGTCATGTACACAAAGTATCTTGAGTTATGTTGCTTCTCTGTCTCTTTAAAACCAATTATTCCTTGACTTGCTGCCATCCAGATGCATCGAAGTGCAATGCTCATCAACCTGATTATAGATAGATAGATAGATAGATAGATAGATAGACAGATAGAGAGAGAGAGAGAGAGACAGACAGACAGACAGACAGAGAGACATACACACACAGAGAGAGATATAGATATACATACACACTGGGCACTATTGTCCAATACTTCCATAAATGCAGGTTTGGGAAGATTTCCCCAATTCTTGCAATTATAGACTTGTCTCTAGTATCTTTCCCTCACTGGAGGGAAAGATACTAGAGACAAAGTTGAAGTATTTTGGCCACATCATGAGGAGACAGGAAAGCCTAGAGAAGACAATTATGCTGGGGAAAGTGGAAGGCAAAAGGAAGAGGGGCCGACCAAGGGCAAGATGGACAGATGGCATCCTTGAAGTGACTGGACTGACCTTGAGGGAGCTGGGGGTGGTAACGGCCGACAGGGAGCTCTGGCGTAGGCTGGTCCATGAGGTCACGAAGAGTCGGAGACGACTGAACGAATGAACAACAACATAGACTTGCAACTTTCCATGCACTTCATGCCTCTTGGATCTTGGAAAATGTACTCTTTTGAACTACAGATCCCAGATCTAGTCCTGACAACATGGCTACATGCTCCCAATGTTGAGGCAGGGAACAATTCTCTTCCAAACTTTCTCCACATTGCAACCTTTGCAGCCTTCTTGGGCAATTCAACCTTTCAAGCTTCTTCAAAAGCTTTGCCAAATTGTCACATCTTATCCTTCTGCCTAAGGCCCTGCATTGCTGCAGGTTTATTTATTTATTTATTTATTTCATTTACTTATACCCCGCCCTTCTCACCCCGGGGGGGACTCAGGGCGGCTTACAGTGGGGGCACAATTAGATGCCCAAGACAATTCACAGCAATACAGATAAAAACAATTACAACAATTAATTAAAAACATCAATACATAATAAAATCATAAACAATCTCATGCTCAGGTTCAGAGTCCATATATCCATTCCATTCCATTAGTCCTTGTCTATCATCGGTTCATTCAGTCAGCTTTCAGAATTACCAAAGGCTTGATCCCAGATCCAGGTCTTGAGTCTTTTCCTAAACACCAAGAGGGAAGATGCCGATCTGATCTCCCCGGGGAGTGAGTTCCACAGGTGAGGGGCCACCACTGAGAAGGCCCTGCTCCTCGTCCCCGCCAGCCTCACTTGTGACAGTGGCGGGGTCGAGAGCAGGGCCTCCCCAGAAGATCTTAAGCTTCGAGGTGGGACGTAGAGAGAGATCCGTTCGGACAAATACACTGGGCCGGAACCGTATAGGGTTTTGTAGGTCAAAACCAGCACTTTGAATTGTGCTCGGAATTGGATCGGCAGCCAGTGGAGCTGGCGTAACAGGGGGGTGGTATGCTCCCTGTACGTCGCCCCGGTGAGCAATCTGGCTGCTTCTCGCTGGACTAGTTGTAGTTTCCGAGCAGTCTTCAAAGGCAACCCCACGTAGAGTGCGTTGCAGTAATCCAACCGGGATGTGACAAGAGCGTGTACCACCGTGGCCAGATCTGGCTTCTCAAGGTACGGGCGCAGCTGGCGCACAAGTTTTAATTGTGCGAAAGCTCTCCCGGCCACCGCTGAGACCTGGGGTTCCAGGCTCAGCGATGAGTCCAGGATCACTCCCAAGCTGCGAACCTGCGTCTTCAGGGGGAGTGTAACCCCGTCTAACACAGGCTGTAACCCTATACCCTGTTCGGCCTTACGACTGACCAGTAGGACCTCTGTCTTGTCTGGATTCAATTTCAATTTGTTAGCTCTCATCCAGTCCGATACAGCAGCTAAACACCGGTTCAAGGTCTGGACAGCCTCCTTGGTGACAGGTGGAAAGGAGTGACAGATTTGGACATCATCTGCATAGAGATAACATCTCATTCCGAAACTCCGAATGATCTCTCCCAGTGGTTTCATGTAGATGTTAAATAACATCGGGGACAGAATAGAACCCTGTGGGACTCCACACAACAACGGTTGTGGGGCCGAACAGGTGTCACCCAGTAACACCTTCTGGGTCCGTCCCTCGAGGAAGGATCGGAGCCACTGCAAGGCAGTGCCCCCGAGCCCCATATCCCTGAGGCGACCCAGAAGGATACCGTGATCGACGGTATCGAAAGCCGCTGAGAGGTCCAGCAGAACTAACAGGGACACACTCCCCCTGTCCAGTTCCCTGCGCAGATCATCTACCAAGGCGACCAAGGCTGTCTCAGTTCCATGTCCCGGCCTAAAGCCAGACTGTGCCGGATCCAGATAATCAGTGTCTACCAGAAACCCCTGGAGTTGTGTTGCCACCACACGTTCCATGACTTTGCCCAAGTAGGGGAGATTGGAAACTGGCCGAAAGTTGTCAAATTGAGTGGGATCCAGTGATGGTTTCTTCAACAGCGGTTTTATCACAGCCTGTTTTAGACTCGCTGGAAATTTTCCTTCCTGTAAGGAGGCATTAACCATCACCTTCACCCACTCCGCCAAACCCCCTCTGGCTTCCTTGACCAGCCAGGATGGGCAGGGGTCTAGGATGCATGTGGTGGGTCGCACCTCTCCAAGGATCCTGTCCACATCCTCAAGCTGAACCAATTGAAAAGAATCCAATAAAACTGGACAAGCAGATGCTCTCGTTACATCCCCAGAGACTGCCATTAACATGACGTCAAGACCTGACCGAATCCGCTCAATTTTATCCGCGAAGAATCGAGCAAATGCTTCACAGCGGGCCACCGAGTTGTCCGAGGCCTCGCTTTTTGGCGGATTTAACAGGCCCCTGACAACTCGGAAAAGCTCCGCTGGACGATTCTTTGCTGATGCAATATTGGCTGTGATGAATATTTTCTGAGCTGCCTCTATTGCCACACCGTAGGACCTTAAAAAGGCATTCAGGTGTGTTTGGGCTGGATTGGTGGGGTTCTTGCGCCACACGCACTCTAACCTCTTGTATATGCCAGGGGTCCAGGTACAAACCCGAGCACCGGGCAATGCTTAGGTTTATTACAGGAGCAAGCCAATAGCTTCTGATGATCTTCATATTATTTATTTATTTATTTATTTATTTATTACTTGCACTTATTAACCGCCGCTCTCAGCCCTAGGGCGACTCGTGGCGGTGAACAACAACATAGAAAAGACAGTTTACAATAATCAAAACAGTACACAACATTCTACTACTACATAACATATACTTATACTAAAAATCCGCTTCGTCATATCATGGGGTCATAATCAGTCTCATGGTCGTGGTCCATTCCGGTCATCATTTCCAATGATATAGCACTCAGTTGAATATTAGTGTATACCCTAACTTTAAAAGATCTATACAAAGTGCTGAACCTGCTCACCAAAATAGATTCTGCTTTAAAACTGTATATTTTGCACATCTGCCCAAGGTTCCATCACAAAAGCAAGAAAGGGGGTGTACAATGAGTCCATGTAAATCAGTGATTCCCACTGGAGCCCCCAGTGGCACAATGGGTTAAACCCTTGTGCCAGCAGGATTGCTGAGTGAATCTGGGGAGAGCGGGTTGAGCTCCCTCTGTCAGCTCCAACTCCCCATGCAGGGGCAAGAGAGAAGCCTCTCACAATGATGGTAAAAACATCAAACATTTCACCATCCCCTGGGCAATGTCTTTGCAGACAGCCAATTCTCTGACATCAGAAATGACTTGCAGTTTCTTCAGTTGCTCTTGACATGAAAAAAAAGGGAATTCCCAAACTTTGGTCTGCCAGATGACTTGGACTTTAACCCCAAACATATTGACTGTTGATCAAACTGGTTAAAGCTTCAGGACTTGAAATCCAAAACATCTGATGGAGAACCAAAGTTTGGGAATCACTGATGTAAATGAAAGCATGGTGCTATTCAAACAGGAGGAGGAAACTTGATTCCCATTGTGTTCCACACTGAGACAACATTGAAAGGAGTGCTAATCTGCCAGGATACTGGGTTTTCTGAGTATCCAGGCAAGCTTAGTTCCCAACGCCAATAGTATCCCCAGTGGTACCCATTATAAAAGAATCACTATAACTCAACTCTCCAGAATTTCACAATGATGGTGGATGGATGGGCACAAAATGTCAATAGGGTTGTCAGTTCTGGATCATCTCAAGCTCTGAAATTTCTGGCCAAAACCTGAGACATAAGGACACTTCTTGGTGATGTCATTCACCATGATGCATTAAATACCAACTTCAGCTGCTTACAACTTGTTATTCAAACACACATACACAGACAGTCCCTGAATTACAAATATCCACCTTACAAATGACTCATAGTTAAGAATAGTGGTGAGACAAAAGAAAGTGAGACATCCACCCCCAGGAAGGGGAATTCACTCCTGAAACAGCATGGAGAAAGGGGGTCTCTAGTGAAGCTTTATTATCAATCCTGGTTTCCGGCTTGTTGTGAGTTTTCTTGCTGTCTGGCCATGTTCCAGAAGAATTCTCTCCTGACGTTTCACCTGCATCTATGGCAGTCATCCTCAGATGTTGTTAGGTCTGTTGGAAACTAGGAAAATGGGGGTTTATATATCTGTGGAATGTCCAGGGTGAAAGAACTCTTGTCTCTTTGAGGTAGGTATGAATGTTTCAATTGGCTACCTCCCAACAAAGGATTCCCCCAGGCAGTAAGAAGCCAGATCCTGAAACTGCTAGACCATTAAATGCTTTGATTAGCACTATATAAAAACCCATTTTCCTAGTTTCCAACAGACCTCACATCCTCTGAGGATGCCTGCTATAGAAGCAGGCAAAACGTCAGGAGAAAATGCTTCTGGAACATGGTCAGACAGCCCAGAAAACTCACAACAACCCAGTGACTGTGAGAGCCGTTCAGCAGTGGAACTCTCTGCCCCGAAGTGTGGTGGAGGCTCCTTCTTTGGAAGCTTTTAAACAGAGGCTGTATGGCCATCTGTCAGGAGTGATTTGAATGCAATATTCCTGCTTCTTGGCAGGGGGTTGGACTGGACGGCCCATGAGGTCTCTTCCAATTCTTTGATTCTATGATTCCAACCATGAAAGCCTTCGACAATACATTAATTCTGGTTTCCACAACAAGTCAAATTTTTCAAAATCCAATTGTCACAGGGACAGAAAGTGTGGTGGAATCTTCTGAGACAGCAAAAGAAACACCACAGGGGTGTTAACCCTTCCCTATGGTTTTCAAAATGAGAGATAGACAGACAGACATATTTGTTTGTAAGGTTGATTCTTATGAACAAACCTACAGAACCTAACTTGTTTGCAACTTGGGGATTGCCTGTACGCATATCCTCAATCAACCCATACCTGGAGAACATAGTTTTTTGCTTGGCAATGAAATGTTAAAAGGGTTCCAATATCAAAATGAAATGAAGGGATGGTTTTTTCTTGCCTAGTTGGGAAGATGGGATAAGGAGCATTTAATTTAGCCTGCTTGCTTCCAACCAGAAGGTGGATGCAGAGAAGAGCAGAGGTGGGTAGTGGTGCCACCATGATTGCATAGGAATGAAGAAGGTAATTAAAACATTAACACATACACACACCCCATACATCTTTGCAAGTTTCAGCAGTAACGCATTTAAGCCTTACAAATTATAACAATCTTGCACTGCTCTATTACCTGAGCTGGGTATTTAGATCCAGCCCTTTCTAATTGCCTGAGGTGAGCCCCTCACAACTGGAGAATTTGCACTCTTGTCTCCCAGCTTGAGATGAATAATGAAAAGACTCAGAGCTGGGCACTGAGAGCCAAGAGCTCTAAGGACCTCATTACACTAGAGCATCATTTCTCAAACTGGAAGTCGAGACCCCTGGGGGGATCACAAGGGGGGTATCAGAGGGGTTGCCAAAGACCATCAGAAAACACACTATTTTCTGTTGCTCGTGGGAATTCTGTGTGGAACGTTTGGCCCAGGTCTATTGTTGGTGGGGTTTGGAATGCTCATTGATTTTAGGTGAACTATAAATCCCAGCAACTACAACTCTCAAATGTCAAGGTCTATTTCCCTCAAACTCCACCAGTGTTCACATTTTGGCATATTGAATATTCAAGCCAAGTTTGGTCTGCATTACTCGTTGTTTGATTCCACAGTGCTTTCTGGATGTAGGTGAACTATAACTCCAAAACTCAAGGTCAATGCACACCAAGCCCTTCCAGTATTTTCTGTTGGTCATGGGAGTTCTGTGTGCCAAGTTTGGCTCAATTCCATCATTGGTGGAGTCCAGAATGCTCTTTGATTGTAGGTTAACTATAAATCTCAGCAACTACAACTCCCAAATGAAAAAATCAATAACCCACCCCCAACCCCACCAGTATTCAAATTTGTGCGTATCAAGTATTTGTGCCAAATTTGGTCCAGTGAATGAAAATACATCCTGCATATCGGATATGTACTTTGCCATTCATAACAGTAGCAAAATTACAGTTCTGAAGTAGCAACAAAAATAATTTTATAGTTGGGGGTCACCACATCATGAGGAGAGGTATGAAGGGGTCACGGCATTAGGAAGGTTGAGAAACACTGCACTAAAGGTGGTCAGTTGAAACATTCACACCTAGCTCCAGCAGACAAGTGTCCTTTGTCCCATCTTGGTCATTCCACAGACATATAAACCCTTTTTCCTAGTTCCAACAGACTTCACTACCTCTGAGAATGCTTGCCATAGATGCAGGTGAAACGTCAGGAGAGAATGCCTCTAGACCATGGCCATATAACCTGAAAAAACCTACAACAGCCCAGTGATTCCAGCCATAAAAGCCTTCGACAATACATTGCACTAAAGAATTAATCAACTTTAAATCCAGTTGCTGCCTCCTGCAGAATTCTGAGGTTTGTAGTTTAGCAAGGAACCTTTAATAGCCTCACTAAACTACAAACCCCAGAATTCTGCAGGAGGCAGAAACTGGATTTAAAGTGGATTCATTCTCTAGTGTGATGAAGGAGTAAGTGTCAAAACATGCAGAATCAATGCATACAATTAGAAATGCTTGCATTAAGTTTGGTGCTTGCATTACCCAATATCTACCCAGTGTTATGAGTAGCATTTGTTCTGAGTATATAAATATTAGTACTCACTTCTGAAAATCAAGTGACCTTGATTTGAAGAGCAAGGAACAAGTGAGCACGCCTTTGTAGCTGGGAAACATTCCTTTTGAGTCTAAAGAGATCCATGCAGGTACAGGCATGAGCCCTACAGCGATTGTGTGTTCAGTGCAGACTTTCTCAGCCAGAACTGTTGAATGTCCTGTGGCACAAACAAGTGAACTCAGAGACTTCTGTGCTGAGTCTACAAATTGATTCCTTTGTTCAAAAAGCTGCCTAAACGTTTCACAACCAACACTGTGTTTCAAAGGCTATGAAGCAAGTTGCTACCATCTACTGAACTGCTGCTCAGGAAGATCCCACCGTAGCTTTCAAATTGATTGCAGCTATAAAAGGAGGCTTTAATTTGGTGCATAAATTACCCTTGGATTGCTAGTGGACAGGAGAGAGAAGGACTGAGAAACTCTGTCTCTACTGCCATGTTTTCGGAAAATCAGCAGTTATTGAAGTAACATTAATTCCTAATTCTGGAAGAAAAGCATTGGCATCCTTTGGGGCTGCTACACCAATAACATGGTAAAAACATGAGCTCCCAGTGAGACAGGCAACTTTAAATTCATCTGGTGTCACACTACTGAAATACTGCAAGCCACCAAGCAAGTGCATGAAATATCAGCTACAGCTGGCCAAGGCAGAAGGCTTGTTGATGGAATAAAGCCTTTCATCCCATCTCTCTAATAAAACAAAGCAGCAGAAACAGCAGCAATGACATCGCCAAAAAACACACCTCTTAAAACAAGTAATAAAGTTCCGTTCAGCAAACTCAATGAGCTCTCTGGAAATTCAGCAGATTTCACATCTTTTCAGTGGAGTTGTCCTTGAGTCACTTCTTTCAGGGCTACATGGATATAGAGATTCCACCAAATTGAATTGGCAAGAACACATAATTCTGTTTGGGAAACTCGAGCCAAGATCCTACATTTGGTTGTGGAGCGTAAATCTCTGCATGCTAAATTACAGACAGATTGTGTGATGCACAACCAAATGAAACCTCCATCTGCACAATGAATGCCTATTCCCATGCTAACCTCCACTTCCACAACCTTGAACAGAAAGCAGGCATTCTTCATCCAACAAAAATGTTCTTCTCCTTCTATAGGAAATTTGCACATGCATAAAGCAACAGAGGTGCTTGTCTAACTGACCAAACAAACCCAAGGTGGCTCGAAGTCACTACTAAATGTCTGCACAATGTTCAGGAACTTCCAGTCCATAATGATGATGATGATGATGATGATGATGATGATAATGATGCACTTTATTTCTATTCTGCTTTATCTCCACAAGGGAACTCAGAGCAGATTAAAACATACATGGTTAGGCAAACAGTCAATGCCTTAATATAGTAGAATAACAATGGCATACAAATACACAGAACAAAAGTAAAGGCTACCCTTTTCATCTTTGGCTTTCTGGAGGCAGTGCTCGACTCTGGCCATGGGGAGGTGCTCTTGTTCAATTTCCAAGCTGAGGAGCCCGTTGTCCATAGACACCACCTGCTTGTGTTGCCAGCATGGCCGCATGGGCATCTCTATTACCTTCTTGACGAAGTGGTACCTATCAATCTACTCACATTTGCATGTTTTCGAACTGCTAGGTTGGCAGGAGTTAGGGCTAACAGTGGGATCTCACCCCGACCTGGGCTTGAACTGTCAAACTTTTGATTGGCAAGATTTTTTTGCAGCTGGTGGTTAACCCACTGTGCTAAAGCCTGGCTTTAACACAGGATAAACTAAGTTGGATTGGTTCAGCCACATACTAAGGGCATATCAACACTGACCACTTAATGTGGACTGAACGCAGTTTTAAAATGCTGTGTTTATATGACACATGTTGCAAACATGTACTGTGGATTTAGGGACTCTAAGTCAAGACAACTAAAGCCAGAAAATACTCCAAAATAGAGTCCTTGATGTGCATCAACACACCTTAGTGTAAACCAAACTTCATATCGAAAGCGATCAAGGGCTGAAGCGATCAAGGTCTGTGTTATGGATAGGGGAGCTGGGGGAGAAACCATAATTTTCCTCAGCTATCAAGGTGCAGATACTATAGATTCTGGAACAAGTTAAAGGCCAGCCCCTACAGTGCATATAAGCATCACCTAGCCCTCTGATCCATTCCAAGACTTCCCATCTAATCATCTACCCACCAATACTGCCTCCTTTTCTACCAGTTTCACACTGTCCCAAGTGGTCAGTATAGATGTACCTGAAGGAAAGTTGAGGACCCACACTTTGGGCAGTGTGTACAACATGACTGGCTCCAAGGGAAACCAGTCAGCTGTCCACATAGACCAACAATGTATTTCCCTTTTCTCTGCACTTCTCAGCACAGAGAAAGGGGAATTGACCATGTCTGTGTTGGCTTTGCCATTGCCATTGCAGACAGCTGCAGAGCTCTTCAAGAGGTTTCCCTCTCCTTGGTCATGAGGACACCTTTGTTGATTTCAGCATGGGATGTCCACAACATCAGGAAATCTCCTAGACGTCTTTGGTCATCTTGCAGGCATGGAAGCTAAGGTGACAATCCAGCTAAGGCAAACTAGTTTTGACCCACCTGGACCATGTAGATGCTTCTCCACCACAAGTTGGTCCTGTAAACACCTCCAAGACCAGTCCAAGCATTTCTGCTTCAGACTGGCGACAAAATCATAGAATCATAGAATCAAAGAGTTGGAAGAGACCTCATGGGCCATCCAGTCCAACCCCCTGCCAAGAAGCAGGAACATTGCATTCAAATCACCCTTGACAGATGGCCATCCAGCCTCTGTTTAAAAGCTTCCAAAGAAGGAGCCTCCACCACACTCCGTGGCAGAGAGTTCCACTGCTGAACGGCTCTCACAGTCAGGAAGTTCTTCCTCATGTTCAGATGGAATCTCCTCTCATGTAGTTTGAAGCCATTGCTCCACGTCCTAGTCTCCAAGGCAGCAGAAAACAAGCTTGCTCCCTCCTCCCTGACTAGTGTACATAAGCCCCAGAATTCAGTCTTTCTGTTCATTTTTTAAAGCACCAAACACAAAAAAGCTGTGAAGCATACTGCAAAACTGCAATGAGAAAGTGGAAGGCCCGAGTGTTTGTGCCACTTATTCCTTGCTGAAAAGAAGAAATGAATCATTCCCAGCTCCAATCAGAACATAAAAGGGGGAGGCATGCAGAGCTCTGCAGTCAGAGCCAGAATTATGGATTTGGGGCTGAGAAGCAATTTAGGTTGGAGTAAGAGTCAAAGAGTGCAGAAATTCCCAACTTCGAAATAAAAACTTGTAACATCATAGCAATATATCATGTTATAATTTGCATTTTATACTCAGGCTGATGATCCACATGGTGGTGATGAAAGCCCTTCTGCTACCATTTTACTCAGTAAATGTGTTGTTACCAATCAATATACACTGGCCATCTATGAATGAGATGAGAGTAGAAAAAGAGAGGGGGTCAGAGGCAAATGTCTGGTGCATCGATTTTACAGATCTAGGAGGTAGGATGACAAAGATTTGCAGAAAATTTAAATACACAAATTAGCATGTGGAGAGTAAATTTAGGAAGAATTAGCATCATTTGAACAGAAGAAGAGTATTGCAGGATTTTTTAAAAATCATGTCAGAAGCAAAAGGCCCAGTTTACCTGTCTGAATGCATCTCCCTTTACGATCCACCTCTACAATCCTACGAGGTTAAGATCTTCTGGGGAGGCCCTGCTCTCGGTCCTGCCTTCTTAGCAGGCTGAACTGGTGAGGATGAGAAACAGAGCCTTCTCAGTGGTGGCCCTTCAGCTATGGAACTCCCTCCCCAGCGAAATTAGAGCAGCCCACTCCCTCCTGACCTTCAGGAAGAAAGTAAAAACCTGGTTAAGGGATCAAGTTTTTGGCGAGCAAGGCAGTGCAATATGAATATATGGAACTGTTAAATGACTAATGGAATGGCCTTGGATCTGACCATGGATAATGTGATTTTAATAATTGTTTTTAATATTGCTGTTGTTTTTTGCTTTAAATGCATATACTATATTTATTGTATTTATGTATACGTATGGCATCAAATTGCTGCCATTGTGAGGCCACTCTGAGTCCCCTATTGGGGTGAGAAGGGCAGGATATAAATGCGGTAAGTAAATAAATAAATAAACGAGAACATTCTGCAAGTCGCTTCTGGTATGAGGGAATTGGCTGTCTACAGAGACGTTGCCCGGGAGACACCCAGATGTGTTACCATCCTACTGAAAGGCTTCTCTCATGTCCCCACAAGTTAGAGCTGACAGATGAGAGCTCACCCCATCTCGTGGATTCGAACTGGCAACCTTCAGGTCAGCAACCCAACCTTCAGGTCAGCAGTTAAGCTGGCACAAGGGTTTAACCCATTGCACCACTGCGGCTCTATTGAAGGATAGATGCTTAGAAATACAGAACTTGCCTCTGTCAGGAAGGATTTACTACCACCCTAGGAAAGTTACAACCTTTATTATTTACTATATCTTTTTGTTATTTCAAAAACACCTACATAAACTATTTATATTCCACCTTTCTCTTAAAGTGGGCCCAAGGCCATGCACAAATGATTCAAACTAGACTCTATGTACCAGACAAAAACAACAGAAGTTGTTGTAGGTTTTTTCAGGCTATATGGCCATGGTCTAGAGGCATTCTCTCCTGACATTTCGCCTGCATCTATGGCAAGCATCCTCAGAGGTAGTGAGGTCTGTTGGAACTAGGAAAAAGGGTTTATACAGGGTTAGTCAAAATGAATAGGCCAATAAAAAATTAATTTTAGACGAATGTATGTTTATTGTAACCAAACTACAGCTACGTATCGACAGATAAATTATCAAAGTTTTGTCTCACCTTCAGAGATGTTCGATATGGGCGCCCCGTGTGACACAGCAGACGTCCAAGCGATAGTCCAGTTCATTCCACATCCGTTGCAGCACATCCGACGTAATGGCATCGAATGCAGCACATATGCGCTGTTTTAAGTCGTCCAAGGTCAGCGGTAATGGAGGTCGGAACACAGTGTCTTTCACATACCCCCAGAGAGAAAAGTCGCATGGTGTGAGGTCGGGGGACCTGGGGGGCCACAGGAGGAATGGAAGATCAGTCACTCCAGCACGGCCAATCCAACATCTGGGAAGGTGTTCGTTGAGGTACTCGCGTACACTGTTGTGCCAATGCGGAGGGGCACCGTCCTGTTGGAATACGAAATCGGGCACTTTCTCTTCTAACTGTGGCATCAACCATTCAGACAACATGTCAGCGTACACTATGCCTGTTACGGTTTTCTCCGCGAAAAAGAATGGGCCAAACACGTGACGGTTGGTTATTGCACAGAAAACGTTTACCTTCGGCGAATCCCTTACATGTTCCAATACGGCATGAGGATTTTCAGATCCCCAAAAGCGGAGATTATGCCTATTGACCTTCCCGCACAGGTGAAACGTTGCCTCGTCACTGAAGACCAGTCTGTTGGCAAAGCCTTCCTCCTCTAGTCTTCGCTGCATTGATTCGCAAAAATCGTGTCGTTTCGAATAGTCACCTTTTTTCAAAGCCTGCACCATTTGCAATTTATACGGCTTGAACTGCAAACGTTTGCGTAACACGCGCCACACAGTTTTTTGCGGAACATTCAATTCCATGGCAACACGATTTGTCGACTTCTGGGGACTTCGTTGAAAGGATGCACGAATGGATTCCACTGTGTCTTCGGAGACACGCGGTCGTCCTGTGGTTTTACCCTTGCATAAGCAGCCCGTCTCCTCAAATTGCTTTACCCACCTCGCAATGGAATGTCGATGAGGTGGTTCCTTGCCATACTTGGCTCGAAATTCTCACTGGACCGTAATTACTGACATTGTTTTAGCAAATGTCATCACACAAAACGCCTTCTCTTTGCCTGATTCCGCCATTTTGAAAACAGCGACTCCTAGCGACGCCTAGCGGCATTAACGTACATGTGTGTTGCTCAAAAAAAACTTTGATAGTTTATCTGTCGCTACATAGCTGTGGTTTGGTTACAGTAAACATACATTCGGCTATAATTAATTTTCTTATTGGCCTATTCATTTTGACTAACCCTGTATATCTGTGGAATGACCAGGGTGGGACAAAGGACTCTTGTCTGCTGGAGCTAGGTGTGAATGTTTCAATTGACCACCTTGATTAGCATATAATGGTCTGACAGAACCTGGAGCAAACTTTTGTTGAGAGGTGATTAGATGTCCTTGTTTGTTTCCTCTTTGTTGCTGTGCTGTTGTAATTTTAGAGTTTTTTAATACTGGTCCTTTGAGTCCAAGAGTCCTTTGTCCCACCCTGGTCATTCCACAAATATATAAACCCTTTTTCCTAGTTCCAACAGACCTCACTACCTCTGAGGATGCTTGCCATAGATGCAGGCAAAACATCAGGAGAGAATGCCTCTAGAGTCTAGACCATGGCCATATAGCCCAAAAAAACCTACAACAACCCAGTGATTCCAGCCATGAAAGCCTTCGACAATACAAAAACAACAGAGGAAGGCATGAGTTTTTTTCTTTGTTTTGTTTTTTTGCTCTATACCCAATTCCAGGAGACTAAACCATCATATTTTGACATATGATAAATGATATTGTGTCACAATAAGATGCCATTTGGGAAGCTAAATAAATAAATAGATCAGATTGCTAGAAAGGACAGGCAAACATTCTAGCCTTCCAGATGTTTTGGAAGACTGAAACCATCACCCAAAAACAATTCCAAAACCAAGAAAACTGTTTCCTATGTACAATACTCACATATCTATTTCCAGGAGCAAAAAAAATATTAAGAAATAGAAGGATCCCACTGCAGGTGTTTTGCACCATCGTTAATCTTTGCCAAGAAAAGACTTCATTATGGAATCAAAATGATTAGCAAGGTCAGCTGCAAATGGGCTTTTGTGAGCGGCTTTGGCATCTTTCAGTCCTGATCTCCTCCACTCCAGCACAAGCTGTCAAGATGTTAACTAGCTAATAATTTTGCATTCAACCAAATTGAAATATATGGCAGGGAAAGTTGCATAATCGCTCAGTGTAAGGCTCTTCCAACACCATGTGCTAGGAATGGGGACACAAACTGCAATTGCTGTGAATGGCACCTGCAAATCTAAATTCAACTGCCATTCTTTTTAGATCTTTCTCTTTTGAAAAAAGATGGGCTTCACTTTGTGATACTAGATATCTAGCCATAAAGATGTCCTGGAAAATCCCACAGGTTAATAAAGTCTTTTCTTAAACTATGGATCTCCACATCTGAGGAGCCTTAGTCCAAAACTAACTGGCCACAGTTTCTGTTGGGTGGCAAAAGCTGGGTTTAACTTTGTACTTCATCACAACAGAGAATGAATCCACCTTAAATCCATTTTCTGCCTCCAACAGAATTCTGGGGTTTGTAGTTTAGTGAGGTTGTTAAAGGCTCCTCCTTAAACTACAAACCCCAGAATTCTGCAGGAGGCAGCAACCGGATTTAAAGTGGATTCATTCTTTAGTGCAGTGTTTCTCAACCTGGGGGTCGGGACCCCTGAGGGGGTCGCGAGGGGGTGTCAGAGAGGTCTCCAAAGACCATCAGAAAACAGTATTTTCTGTTGGTCATGAGGGTTCTGTGTGGGAAGCTTGGTTCAATTATATCGTTGGTGGAGTTCAGAATGCTCTAAAATTGTAGGTGAACTATAAATCCCAGCAACTTAAACTCCCAAATGATAAAATCAACCCCCCTCCCAACCCCACCAGTATTAAATTTGGGTGTATTGGGTATTTGTGCCAAATTTGATCCAGTGAATGAAAATACATCTTGCATATCGGATATTTACATGACGATTCATAACAGTAGCAAAATTACAGTTATGAAGTAGCAACGAAATAATGTTATGGTTGGGGGTCACCACAACATGAGGAATGGTATCAAGGGGTCAAGGCACTAGGAAGGTTGAGAACCACTACTCTAGTGTGATGAGGTCCTTTAAACTTTCAAGGAGCTATTCTATGTAAATATATTCAGAGGATGGACTTCAGAACCTTGGTTAGCTCTTTGAAAGTGAAATAGGATCATGGTGCTATAAATCTGTCGGGTGAGCAGGCCCTATAACTCACTATAATGGAATCTGGAATAAGTTGAAGATATGGGTTCTTCTTGGAGGTTTTGATTTTAATGCAGGTATAATGGTCATTAAAAATACTTGTACTAAAGAGCACTACAGATTGAGTCTCTCTTATCCAAAATCCCTTCGACCAGGAATGACTGCATTTTGATTGTTTCGGATTTTTAAATATTTGCATAAACAAAATGAGATATCTTTGTGATAGAATCATAAAATCAAGGAATCATAAGAGTTGGAAGAGACGTTGTGGGCCATCCAATCCAATCACCTGCCAAGAAGCTGGAAAATCGCTTTCAAAACACTCCTGACAGATAGCCATCCAGCCTCTGTTTAAAAGCCTTTAAAGAAGGAGCCTCCACCACACTTTGGGGCAGAGAGTTCCACTGCTGAACAGCTCTCACTGTTAGGAAGTTCTTCCTAATTTTCAGGTGGAATCTCCTTTCCTGTAGTTTGACTCCATTGCTCCGCGCCCTAGTCTGCAGGGCAGCAGAAAACAAGCTTGCTCCCTCTGCCCTATGACTTTCCCTCACATATTTATACATAGCCCTCACCATGTCTCCTCTCAGCCTTCTCCTCTTCAGGCTAAACATACCCAGCTCTTTAAGCCACTCCTCATAGGACTTGTTCTCCAGACCCTTGATCATTTTAGTCATCCTCCTCTGAACACACTCCAGCTTGTCAACTGTGGTGCCCAGAATTGGACACAGTGTGATATGACCAAGGCAGAATAGAGGGGGAGCATGACTTCCCTGGATCTAGACACTATACTCCTATTGATGCAGGCCAAAATCCCGTTGGCTTTTTTAGCTGCCGCATGACATTGTTGGCTCATGGCTAACTTATTGTCCACGAGGACTCCAATATCTTTTTCACATGTACTGCTTTCGAGCCACGCATCCCCCATTCTGTATCTTTGCATTTCAGTTTTTCTGCCTAAGTGGAGTATCTTGCATTTGTCCCTGTTCAACTTCATTTTGTTAGTTTTGGCCAATCATTTCTCTAATCTGTTAAGATCATTTTGAATTCTTCTCCCGTCTTGTGGAGTATTGGAGATGGGAGCCAAGTCTAAACATGACAGTCATTTATGTTTCATACAATCTTACAGACCTAGCCTGAAGTTAATGTTATACTCAACATTTTAAAGAATTCTGTGCATGAAACAAATTTGTTTATATTCAGCCACCAGACAGCAAAGGTATCACTACCTATCCCACACTATCTATCCCACCCATGTGGACAATTTTGAATTTTGGAGCATTTTGGATTTCCAGATAAAGTATGCTGAATATGTTATAGCAATTCATGCATTTGCTGCATTCTCTTTCGCCAGCTGCTGGTTTTTATACTCTGAAACTGCATTTAATCATGAGGAGCTGTAATGGACATTGTGCACCCGTGACCTGTATCTGAATCTCTATAACTGGATTAATTAAAAGGAGGTTATTATCATTTGGTCACTATAAGTCTCTTGGGAACCTATTGGAGTTGTAAAAGGGGGGGGTGGAGGACAGAAAGTTCACTGCTGAACTAAAGGAAGCCTCTAGGAAAATCACATTTATTGGTCCCAATGCATTTCAGGGAGGAAATATTTCCCAAGGACACTGGTAAAAAGGAAAGGACAGAATGAAGATCCAGATTTTTTCCATTGAATCATTTGAAATAATAATAACAACAACAACAACAACAACAACAACAACAAAACTTTATTTCTAGATCACCCTCTCTCTTCCCGGAGGGACTCAGGGTGGTTTACACACAAAAAAGTCAAACGTCCAATGCCTCAAAATGGGTACAAACAAATCAAAATAACACAGGACTGAATGGAAAGTAACAACAATACACTTACAACAAAAGAATTGAGCATTGAAATAAAATAAGACAGGAACCATCCACTGAAACAAAAACCTGAAACTTGAGTAAACATTACTGTATACACCAGGCATGGGAAAACTTTCTAACTTGGAGGCCACATGGCAGGTCAGAGCAGGTTGGGCAGGCCAGGAGTCCCCTAACTGCCCTTTCCTCTCCTTCCTCTTCTCTTTTGGAGGCAGAAAGTGAAGGAACGACAGGAAACATTTGGATCCCAAAAGAGTTGATCTTGGTCAGGATGAGATGTTGGATGGGAGAAAAAAATGTATCCATGAGACCACGTATGGCATAATCATGATATATAATCCTAGAATCCAAGAGTTGGAAGAGACCGCCAAGGGCCATGCAGGAAGGCATGCCCAAAGCACTTCCAATAGATAGCCTCTACGGAAAAGCCTCCAGAGGAGGAGACTCCACCACATTCCGAGGGAGCCTATACCACTCTCCAACAGCTCTTACTCTCGGGAAGTTCTTCCTAATCTTTTCAGTTAATAATAATAAAAAAACTTTATTTATACCCCGCTACCATCTCCCCAAGGGACTCGATGCGACTTACATGAGGCCGAGCCCAAAGTACATCAACAGTAAAAGCAATAAGAAAACGATCAATACAACAGTTAAAATAAATCTCATAAACAAAAGTAAGCAATAGACAGTAACAATAACAACAACCATTTAAAACCTATGGCTGGGCCAAATGTAATAATTTAAAATTAAAAAATAATGGTGGACATGGACAAGGTAGGGTATAACTGGGATAGAGTTTTCAGGTAGAGATGGGGCACGCAGACAATCCTAAATCAGTGATAAAGTGCATTTAGGGACATATTGCTGAGGGTATTTCCTTATTCTGGGAAGACACACTGGAACAACCACGTTTTCAGGCTCCTCCTAAAGACTGCCAGAGTTGGGGCATGTCTGATGTCCCTGGGGAGCAAGTTCCAGAGTCGAGGGGCCACCACCGAGAAGGCCCTCACCTGCGATACAGGTGAGAGCGTGAGCAGGATCTCTCCAGGTGAATCTCTTTTCCTGCCATTTGAAACCATTGCTCCCTTGTGCACTGGTTTCTAGAGCAGCAGAAAGTCAGTTTTCCTACCCCTCCTCCTCAATGGGACACCCTTTCAAATCTTGAAACATGGTTCTCGTGTTCCCTCTCTACCTTCTCATCTCCCAGTTAAGCATCTCCCAGGAGGAAAGGAGGAAGGAAAAAGAGAAGGAAGGGAGGGAGGGATAGAGGGTGGGTGAGAGGAAGGAAGAGGAAGGAAGGAAGGAAGGAAGGAAGGGAGGGAGGGAGGGAGGGAGGGAGGGAGGGAGGAAGGAAGGAAGGAAGGAAGGAAGGAAGGAAGGAAGGAAGGAAGGAAGGAAGGGTGGAAGGGAATAAGGGGAGCGAGGGAGGGAAGAAGGAAGGAAGGATAAGGAGAGAGGAAAGGAGGGAGGAAAATGGTAGGAAGGGCGAAAGGGTGGAAGGAAAGAAAGGAGGGTGAGGAAAAGAGGGAGTTAAGGAAGGGAGGGAGGGAAGGAAAGAGAAAAGGAAGGAAGGAAGGAAGGAAGGAAGGAAGGAAGGAAGGAAGGAAGGAAGGAAGGAAGGAAGGATAGGATGGTGAGAGAGGAGGGCCCGGGGCCTGGATTTGCCCATACCTAGTATACACCCTAAAAGCAAATTAAGGAACATTACTGATGCTTCATTTAAGATGTATCATATCAGCCATATTATACAGATGGATTAGCCAGCATTCCAGTGGTTCAAAGTGTCCTAGTCCCCCTCCTCTCCATATGCAAAAGTGCATATGTGCATTTTTAGGAGTTTCATAAAGGACAGGTGGGTGGGGGGGCATTTTTATTTCTTTAGACAGGGGGTTGCACAGACTGGAGCAATCACAGAAAGGCCCCTCTCTTGTTCCCACCAACTGAGCTTGTGACAGGGGTGGGACTGAGAGGAGGGCCTCTTCTGTATACCGCAGTGGATGTGATGGTCTCTACAGGGAGATGCAATTAGACAAATAGCCTGGACCTGAACCATTTATGGCAGTGGTTCTCTGCCTGTGGGTCCCCAGATGTTTTGGCCTTCAACACGCAGAAATCCTAACAGCTGGTAAACTGACTGGGACTTCTGGGAGTTGTAGGCCAAAACAACTGGGGACCCACATTGAGAACCACTGGTTTAGGGCTTTATAGGTAACGACCAGCTCTTTGTAGTGTCGAAGGCTTTCATGGCTGGAATCACTAGGTTCTTCTAGGTTTTTCGGGCTATAGGGCCATGTTCTAGAGGCATTTATCCTGACGTTTCACCTGCATCTATGGCAAGCATCCTCAGAGGCAAGCATCCTCACTGCCTCTGAGGATGCTTGCCATAGATGCAGGCAAAACGTCAGGAGAAATGCCTCTAGAACATGGCCCTATAGCCCGAAAAAAACCTACAAGAACCTAGTGACCAGCTCTTTGTATTTAGCCTAGAAGCAGACCGACAACCAGTGAAGCTAAACAAGGGTTCCCAATGACAAAAAACACCAAAGCAAAAAGTCCTTTCTTCCCTCCAACTTTAACCTACTAGTGTGAACTCCTTCCTGGATAATTTATATTTGTACGCCTTGTGGAAACTTTAAAAGTAGAAAATATTTAAGATATAAATGTGTCACTACTTTTCAATGCTGTCTTCCTGAGGCTTGCAAATAGAATATGCATTTATAATAAATAAATGAAAGCAGATCTGCATCTTCCCACCTCCGATCTCACATCCTAAAGTATGTTTAAAGAACAGGAAAAGTTTTATGCTTCAGCTGCACTCTTTTGACTCAGGAGATGAGTAAAATTGCCTCGGGGAGGTAGTGCATTTTTCTTGCCTAAGGATTTTTTTTTTTGTCAGACAAATTCCTACCCACCCGATTTCTCTGAAATTCTATCCATAAGTCATAATCTTCTACCCACACAATTTCTCTGAATTCTGTCATATCATCATATTCATTAAGTGTGTGTAGCAAGACATGTTCCCAAGGGAAGGTACAAAATGAACAACTTGAACCAACATGAGAAAATACTGGGAGGGGGTTAACACTCTTTTTCTCTCTGTCTCCCACAATACCACCTTGATCAAATAGAGAAGGAAAACCCTAAATACACTGAAAAGCCTTTAATGAATAAGGACTAAGGCAGCAACCCTCCTCCAACGTCTTGCCAACTTGGTCCCATGGCCTCCTTGCGACCTTGGCTTTCAGTCCGTGTCACCCTGGGACCCCAACCAGAAATTTGCCAGAGGGAAAGCCAGCTTCCACTGCCTTGGTATCAACAGAGACAGACAGCTCCTTAAACAATAATTTATTCATTCTTCACAGAGAAAGCTTTTCACACATTAAAATTATTTAAGCCCAGCATTCTTCTTCTCTGCTCTACTACTCAAATTTGGCCTCTTTTGTGCATCTCTCCGTCACTTGCACTTTGTTGTTCAGGCATATTTCTCAACTAGGACAGTGTTTATCAACCTAGGGATCGGGATCCCTGGGGAAGTCATGAGGGAGTATTTTCTGTTGGTCATAGGGGTTCTGTGTGGGAAGTTTGGCCCAATTCTTTCATTGGTGGGGTTCAGAATCCTCTTTGATTGTTGGTGAACTATAAATCCCAGCAACTACAACTCCCAAATGTTAAGGTCTATTTTCCCCAAACTTCACCAGTGTTCACATTTGGGCATATTGAGTATTTGTGGCAAGTTTGATCCAGATCCATCATTGTTTGAATCCACAGTCCTCTCTGGAGATAGTGAACAACTCCAAAACTCAAGGGGTCCCGATCCCCGTGTTGAGAAACACTGGTCTAAGTGATAACACTTACCACTAGTTATAACCCTCTACCACCTGTAGAGGTCAAGGACAATAAGATCAGGCTGGCGCCCTCCCTAGCCACATTCCGTAAGGTATTAAAAACATGGATGTTTCGTTGTGCATTTGACTGACGACCCCATGACATACGACCTGTATCGCGACCTAATTATCATTCAACCTGAATTTCCTATATTGCATCACTATTCAGATTTTGTAAGTTAAACTGAATTATTTCTGATCCTGTTAAATTGTTCTGTTTTTATGATATCCCCTATGCTATTATACATTTTCATCCACCCTGTTGAACCAATTACTCTTTAATCAGCCTGTATTTTGGCCTCCCCCCCTTTCCAAATGAGTTCTTTTGTTGTTTGATGCTTGTCTATTATTGTTATGTTGTTTTTATGCTTTTTAAGTTGTATTTTATTATTGCTTTGCTTTTAACCAGAGATGTTCCCTGGGCCTGGCCCCATGTAAGTTGCCCCGAGTCCCTTTGGGGAGATGGAGGCAGGGTAGAAAAATAAAGTCCTTCTCCTTCTCCTTCTCCTCCTCCTCCTCTTCCTCCTTCTCCTCCTCCACCTTCTTC
This sequence comes from Anolis sagrei, assembly GCF_037176765.1. NCBI lineage: Eukaryota > Metazoa > Chordata > Lepidosauria > Squamata > Anolidae > Anolis > Anolis sagrei. The sequence goes on along the minus strand of NC_090025.1, from coordinate 14,854,329 downwards.
ACCTCCTCCTCCTCCTCCTCCTAAAATGATCAAGGGTCTGGAGAACAAGCCCTATGAGGAGCCGCTTAAGGAGCTGGGCATGTTTAGCCAGAAGAAGAGAAGGCTGAGAGGAGATATGATAGCCATGTATAAATATGTGAGAGAAAGTCATAGAGAGGAGGGAGCAAGCTTGTTTTCTGCTTCCCTGGAGTATAGGACATGAAACAATGGCTTCAAACTACAAGAAAGGAGACTCCATCTGAACACGAGGAAGAACTTCCTGACTGTGAGAGCCGTTCAGCAGTGGAACTCTCTGCCCCAGAGTGTGGTGGAGGCTCCTTCTTTGGAAGCTTTTAAACAGAGGCTGGATGGCCATCTGTCGGGGGTGATTTGAATGCAATATTCCTGCTTCTTGGCAGGGGGTTGGACTGGATGGTCCGTGAGATCTTTTCCAACTCTGATTCTGCGATTCTCCTCCTCCTCCTCCTCCTCCTCCTCCTCCTCCTCCTTCTGCTCCTCCTTCTCCTCCCTCTTCTGCTCCTTCTCCTCCTCCTCCTCCTCCTCCTCCTCCTCCTCCTCCTCCTTCTCCTTCTCCTCCTCCTCCTTCTCCTCCTCCTCCTTCTGCTCCTCCTTCTCCTCCCTCTTCTGCTCCTTCTCCTCCTCCTCCTCCACCTTCTGCTCCTCCTTCTCCTCCTCCTCCTCCTCCTCCTCCTTCTCCTTCTCCTTCTCCTTCTCCTCCTCCTCCTCCTCCTCCTCCTTCTGCTCCTCCTTCTCCTCCCTCTTCTGCTCCTTCTCCTTCTCCTCCTCCTCCTCCTCCTCCTCCTCCTTCTCCTCCTCCTCCTTCTGCTCCTCCTTCTCCTCCCTCTTCTGCTCCTTCTCCTCCTCCTCCTCCTCCTCCTCCACCTTCTGCTCCTCCTCCTCCTCCTTCTGCTCCTCCTTCTCCTCCCTCTTCTGCTCCTTCTCCTCCTCCTCCTCCTCCTCCACCTTCTGCTCCTCCTTCTCCTCCTCCCTCTTCTGCTCCTCCTTCTCCTCCCTCTTCTGCTCCTTCTCCTTCTCCTTCTCCTTCTCCTTCTCCTCCTCCTCCTCCTCCTCCTCCTCCTCCTCCTTCTGCTCCTCCTTCTCCTCCCTCTTCTGCTCCTTCTCCTCCTCCTCCTCCTCCTCCACCTTCTGCTCCTCCTTCTCCTCCTCCCTCTTCTGCTCCTTCTCCTCCTCCTCCTCCTCCTCCTCCTCCTTCTAAGACCAGTGAATGGAGCAAAGCAACTTCTGGGAAAGAAAATGCCTAGCAAGTGGCTCGTGTCAGCTTTAAACTCAGAGTGACAAGCTGCAATCCCAGATATTGCTAGACTACATCTCAGCCTTATGAAGCAAAACCAATGAAAACCAATGTTGCAGTTGCAGTCCAGCAACGTCTGAAGAGCCCATAAGATGTTCACCATGCTAAGATGTCCTATGATTAGCTGAAATTTAGAACTGATAGATATATTTTTGCTAAGCACTGGGAAATGTGTACCCCATCACACGTAAAATTCAACAAATTGTAAAGCCAAAATGCATATCCATATCCCATGAGTCATACAGTGGATGTGACTTCATAATCTATATCAGAGTGTCTAGAGGAAGACAAGACAGCAAAAAGAAAACCAAAGAAAACCAATTTGTATATGGTAATGAAAAATAGAAAGGTGAAGCTCCTTAACAAAGACAAGAAATGCATTCAGTCCCATTTCGATTTGCATTCCTTCAAATATTTATACAGTCAGCAGAAGCAACAAAAGAAATGCACTGTAACATGAACAAATAGTCGCTGTCTTGAAAGGAGCCAAAATGGTTACATGTGAATCACTGCTCTGTGGGTATGCAATCCTGTTTATTTAATTGAGAGAGGGATGATGGAGTGTGATGGTGTTTGAAGCTAACCTAAATATGAAAGAAAGCCTTACTAAAATATTACATTTAAAATGATGGTTTGAAGGTGTCAATTAAAGGAGAACAGCAATACTAAAACATTGAAACGATTTGCAAACATGCTAAATCCTCTGCGTTGCCTATTGACATGTGTTAAAAATCTGACTTGCTTCTCTTCATGCCCATTAAGAGGAAATCACCTAGAAAGGATGACTTCCAGTATGATAACCCTCACCAAGCCTTTGGAAAAAGCAAGGAGAAAACTGCTGATGGCAATTTGTTGTTAATTGTTATCAAGTCAGCATTGACTAAACAGCACTGCTTTGAACGAAAGACCTCTAGGTCTCCTTGTTATGGACATAACTGCTCTGGCCTTGCAAACTGTGGCTGTGGCTTCCTCGGTTGAGACTATATATCAGTAATGCAGCCCCTTCTTCTACTGTCTTCTACCTTGTCAAGGATTATTGGGCCAAAACTAACAAAATGAAGTTCAACAGTGACAAATGCAAGATAATCCACTTTGGCAGGAAAAACGAAATGCAAAGATACAAAATGGGGGACAATGCCTGGCTCGAGAGCAGTACGTGTGAAAAAGATCTTGGAGTCCTCGTGGACAAGAACTTAAACATGAGCCAACAATGTGATGTGGCGGCAAAAAAGCCATAGGGATTTTGGCCTGCATCAATAGGAGCATAATGTCTAGATCTAGGGAAGTAATGCTACCCCTCTATTCTGCTTTGGTTAGACCACATCTGGAATACTGTGTCCAATTCTGGGCACCACAATTCAAGAGAGATATTGACAAGCTGGAATGTGTCCAGAGGAGGGCGACTAAAATGATCAAAGGTCTGGAGAACAAGCCCTATGAGGAGCGGCTTAAGGAGCTGGGCATATTTAGCCTGAAGAAGAGAAGGCTGAGAGGAGATATAATAGCCATGTATAAATATGTGAGAGGAAGCCACAGGGAAGAGGGAGCAAGCTTGTTTTCTGCTTCCTTGGAGACTAGGGCGTGGAAGCAGTGGAACTCTCTGCGGAGTTCCGGAGTGTGGTGGAGGCTCCTTCTTTGGAAGCTTTTAAACAGAGGCAGGATGGCCATTTGTCGGGTGTGCTTTAAATGCAATTTCCTGCTTCTTGGCAGAATGGGGTTGGACTGGATGGCCCATGAGGTCTCTTCCAACTCTATGATTCTTTGATTCTATAAGCAGAGAGTGACAGAGTTTGGAGTGTACTCTCACTTCATGGCTTGCTCATGGGTTGCTGAAGGAGTTTATCCAGAGGGACAAAGAAAGACCATTTTAAATCTCTCATATGAGAGATGTGAGTTGATGTGACTGATATGAGTTGATGTGACTGATCACATTGTACATATGTTGTTCTGAACTACGAAGAGTAAACTACTTGTTCTTTATTGTTCATCTCTGTGGCATAGAATCATAGAATCATAGAATTAAAGAGTTGGAAGAGACCTCATGGGCCATCCAGTCCAACCCCCTGCCAAGAAGCAGGAATATTGCATTCAAATCACCCCTGACAGATGGCCATCCAGCCTCTGCTTAAAAGCTTCCAAAGAAGGAGCCTCCACCACACTCCGGGGCAGAGAGTTCCACGGCTGAACGGCTCTCACAGTCAGGAAGTTCTTCCTCATGTTCAGATGGAATCTCCTCTCTTGTAGTTTGAAGCCATTGTTCCGCGTCCTAGTCTCCAAGGAAGCAGAAAACAAGCTTGCTCCCTCCTCCCTGTGGCTTCCTCTCACATATTTATACATGGCTATCATATCTCCTCTCAGCCTTCTCTTCTTCAGGCTAAACATGCTCAGTTCCCTATTTTCTTTCCCTGGTAAGACAGTTCAAACATGAACTACATGTGGTTTATTTTACATTTCTCCACACTTTGGACATATCACAAGAAGATAGGACTTAGCAGAAAAGACAACAGAATCATAGAATCATGGAATCATAGAGTTGGAAGAGACCTCATGGGCCATCCAGTCCAACCCCCTGCCAAGAAGGAGGAATATTGCATTCAAATCACCCCTGACAGACCACAATATTCCAGGTGTGGTCCACACAATATTCCAGGTGTGGTCTAACCAAGGCAGAACAGAGGGGTAGCATGACTTCCCTGGATCTAGACAGTATACTCCTATTGAGTCAGGTCAAAAACTTTTTCATACGTACTGCTTCTCTCTCTCTCTCTCCTTCTCTTCAAGCATCTGCATAGCTTGAGCCTGAAAAATGTAACAGTAACCAAACGTCCCAGGCTCGGCCAGCTCCCTGCATGAAGCTTAACCAATCAGCTTCATGCATCTTATTTTACAGTTGATACATACACACACTAACTGATTTCTTACATGCTCCAAAACAAGGTATGATTGCCTCAGTTAAGTCAGCTTTGCTTTTAGTGAAAGTTAAGATTCATTTGTTTTGTTCATCTTTTTAGCTTCCATGGCATCCATAAAACTATTCTCCAACGCCACATTAGTGTCAGATTTCTTCACTGTCCAACTCTCACAAGCATTCAGAAACAAAGGAAATGCAGTGGCAAACTTCAAAATGATTTGTCACCTAGACAACTTGAAGCTGTCTCTGAATCCAAAGTTACATTCATTACCCTCAAGAGAAAAGCTTGGAAAAATTATTTATTTGAACAACAGTTCCAAGGATTGGCTATTGTCTACTAGATTAGGAAAGACACCTCATCTTCTTGCCTTGGCCAGAATTAAGTTGGCTAAAGTGTGAGAAAGAGGCAGTGAACCCTCCTTGTCCTTCCCCCGTCCCACTCAGGGTTTTTCAACAAATTTGGCAATATTGAAAGCATCCCCCCTTCCCAAACAAAATGAAATGCAATTCAAATACACAACATGTGAAGCATAGTTGTGTGCCATGTTCTAGTGTTAAATGGCTGCAGAAAAAGGATAAAGAGAGGGAAGGAGGGTTGTTTTTTTTCCAAAGACCATCCTGTGACTGCTTAAATGCAAAACATGCTGAAAATCCACCTTGCAAAAAGCAATGAAAAGTTCTTGCACCGTAATTCCACATACAGCGAATGCAGACACACACTTCCTTGTTAATATTTGATTTAGGGATTACATCTGTCCTACTGTTATCTGCATTATCAGCACATTCTGCTATGCAGGAAAGCTCCCTGGGCTTCCTCACCCAACTCTCTCTCTCTTTCTCTCTCTTTCTTTCTTTCTTTCTTTCTTTCATTCCCTCTAATGCAAACACAAAGTAAAGACCCACGCACACCACTATTTATGCTTGAAATATACTTGACAGGTCCTTATGTTCTCCCTGCCTTGCTTTGGAAGAGAAGGGGAAAAGGCTAATGCCTCTCATAACACATAAATGAGATTTTAATAAAATCTCTAAGTGTGATAATCACAGGTAATCCAAAAAATAATTCTATTTTGGACTCTTTCACCCATCCCAAGTAGAGTTATATCTATGCACAGGCAGCCAGTTAAACATATAACGGGTAGGTAGAGTACTGGAGGTTGAAAATGCCAGGTCTAACTGGTTTACAAGATCTAGAGGGAAGGATATTAAGAGGCAAAGATGAAGTACTTTGGCCACATCATGTGAAGACAGGAAAGCTTAGAGAAGACAATGATGCTTGGGAAAATGGAAGGAAAAAGGAAGAGGGGCCGACCAAGGGCAAGATGGATGGATGGTTTCTTGAAGGGACTGGCTTGACTCTGAAGGAGTTGAGGGTGGTGACGGTTGACAGGGAACTCTGGTGTGGGCTGGTCCAGGAGGGCACCAAGAGTCGGAAGGGACTGAACGAACAAACAACAACAAAGTTGTTAGCTGCTGATTATTCCAGGCACTAACTAGATAGCATGATAGCTATGCCCAGCAAAAATCTCAGCAGCTGGAGGAAAGACTTTTGGAGACAATTTCCAGGGTACAATTTAGATTGGTATTGCCAAATTAAACAACAAAATAATGAGTCCAAAAAGAAATCAAATCTAAACTCTTTCCATGGTGACTAAACATAGATTCTTATACTTTGGATATACCACGAGAAGGCACTAAGAAAGACAAAAATGCTTCATAGGGTTAAAGGCAATAGGAAATGGGAAGATTGCATTCTAGGCAGATAAGCTCACTCAAGGAAGGAAGCCCCAACCCTGAGGCTACAAAATCTTAACATGGCTCATAATAACAAGGTGTCTTGGAAGTCTCTCATTCATAGGGTTGCCATAATTTGAAACTGACTTGGTGATACATGAAATAAAGGAGAAACTGCATTTTTTAAAAAACATTGGTGTTGTTTTTTTTTACCCGTGAGATCATCTTTCTAAGAATATCTAGATTTCGTTGTGTGATTCTGTGGTCAAATTTACTCAAATGTAGAGAAGTATTCTCTAGGAACTATAAATGTCTAGAGCAGTGGTTCTCAACCTTTCTAACACCGGGACACCTAAATATGGTTCCTCATGTTGTTCCACAGACCATTGAGACTTCCACACAGAACTCCCGGATGGTGAGAACATGAGGCAGGCAAGGCGGGCTTTGCACAAGGCCAGGCCTTGCACGAAGAAGCCCTCGCCTGGCCCACGCCCTTGTGCCGGGGCCAACGGAGGCAGCCTCGCGACCCCTCCGAAATGACCAGGCAACCCCCCTGGGGGTCGCGACCCCCAGGTTGAGAACTGCTGGTCTAGAGAAATCTGATCCCTCCAACCCAATTCTATAGTTAACTTTCACCAGGAAAACTCAAAATTTTTAGAGAGAGGTACAGGTAAAACCATGAATAATCCAATCTGTAAAACAATGCAATTTGATTATTTATTGTGAAAGCCATGCATTACATGGTTATCAGCCTCCTCCTAGTAGACTCAAATCAAGGAAAATTTTCATGAGACCCTCCCCTCCTCTTAAGGTCTTCCCAGCAACAGCAAGAGTATCCCTTTGGGCAGATAAACCAGGAGGCAAACCAAGAATGGGCAACTTGGAAGTCCCTGAACAGATTCAGAAGTGGAATGGGCGGATCAAAAGACAACCTGGCAAAATGACTCTGCCTAGAAGAACCCTCCACCTTGTGTGAGTGCAGAGCATTACAAACAAGTCCACATCTGTATGCTTGCCCACAATGCCCTGCCTCAAACACAGAGGAAGAATTGCTTAAAGCTATAGACCAGTGGATTGTAACCTTCCTAATGCTGCAACCCCTTAATGCAGTTCTTCAACCATAAAATGATTTTGTTGCTATTTCATAACTGTAATTTTGCAGCTGTTATGAATCATAATGTAAATATCTGATATGCAGGATGCATTTTCATTCATTGGACCAAATTTGGCACAAATACCCAATACTCCCTCCCAAATTTGAATACTGGTGGGGTTGTGTTAGGGGGACTGATTTTTGTCATTTGGTAGTTGTTTGTTGTAGTTGCTGGGATTTATAGTTCACCTACAATCAAAGAGCATCCTGAACCCCACCAATAATGGAATTGAAGCAAACTTGGCAAAGAGAACTTCCATGACCAGCAGAAAATACTGGAAAAGTTTAGTGGGGATTGACCTTGAGTTTTGACGTTTTAGTTCACCTTCTTCCAGAGAGCACTGTGCACTCAAACAATGATGGATCTGAATCAAACTTGGCAAGAATAGTCAATATGTCCAAATGTGAACACTGGTTGAGTTTGGGGAAAATAGACCTTGACATTTTGGAGTTTTAGTTGCTGGAATTTATTGTTCACCTAGAATCAAAGAGCACTCTGAACCCTGGCCACAATGGATCTGCACTAAACTTGGCACACTACCTACATGGCCAGCATTGTTGGGGATGAGGGAGGGCTGTTTTTGTATTCTGGGAGTTGTAGTTCACCAACACCAAAAATGTAGAAAAAGACAGGTGGGGAGATAGATCTTCAGCCTTCTCTGCCAAAAGGGTTCCTAAGTCCATCAGAAATAGTTTTCTTATGGTCTTTGGTGACCCCTCTGAAACCCCCATCGCAACCCTCCCAGGGGTCCAGACCCCCAGGTTGAGAAACACTGATATAAACAATGCAGTCACTGCCACCCTATTTTTGTCTGGAGTTGTTTAGCCTCTTGTGCTCCCTCTATTTTATTCGTTTATACTTGTTTTATCTGTGCAATGCTTTTGACACAAAATAAATAAAATAAATTAAATCTGCAAAAGTCAAACCCACAAATATGAAGGGCCAACTGAAGTACAGTTTGTTTTGATGTCTTAATCGACAATCTCTGCCTTTGGATGGGGTGACTTGGGTTTTCCACCAAAAACTAATGTGGCTCATCAATTCTATTCAACATAGACAGGGACCAGGAATCATGGAAATTACAATCTGATAACATCTAAGGACTAACCCTGCTTCCAAACCACGCTTCATGCAATCCATGGTTAGACATGAAGTACTAACTGAGTCACTCTAATAATAATGTTGAGTGCTAAACAAATTACTTATGTGACCTTCAAGCATTTATTTATTGAAAGTAAAAACACCATAATTCTGTTAAAAGTGTGCCAGATGTATAATATGGATTCATAAAAATGAGTTTTTGATTGATTCACATTGCTTTATTACCACTATTCCACCCTTTATGGCACTTGATAACTTAGATTTTCTTGCTTTCTAAAATATCCGGCTAAGAAAAATCACCAATTTCATAAAATTATTATTTTTAATTTGAAGAACTCAGGGTTTTTTTCTCAACTCAATGCATGCAAAAAATAAATGCAATGGGAGTTGGGGAGGAATGCAATTTCATATCCATCTAAATTATCCAATGGCACAAAGCTTATGTATATAGCAATTTCCCTCCACATTTTCATCTCACCCCAAACAATCTAGTCCTTTGCCAGTCAAATAAATCAGAACAGAATCACACCAAGCAATTTATATGGCAAGTACACAACCATGATCAGAGCCATAAGAAAAAAAGAAAAACAACACATTTCTCTAAGCTTCTATCAACAGAGAAAATGGTTCTTATATCACCTTGATACTAAAGTCTAAGCAGGGGTGTTTTTATTTCAATTTAGTTTATTCTTTCACTCTGCCATTATATTGATCAACATCTACTATGTCTACAACAATGTTTAATACAAGCATAAGGCCAGGTGAATCAAATACAGGAAGGCTCTCAAAGCACTTCCATGCTTCCCTCCTCTCTTCGTGCACATTAACAGGAGTAATGTAGGAAAAGGAGGTGTTGAAAGGAACACCTGGGAAGGAAAATAGTTCTGTGAAATCCCTGCAGGAACCATTTTAATTTGGTCTCCTAAAGAGCTGTAAATGTAATTTTCAAAAGCAGTTACACACAAAGCTTTTGGGCATCAAAGTCTTTCTCGTGCTTTGGAGATTCTGCTAAAACATTGTTTTTGTTCCCCTGTATTAATTCCGAAGCTCCGTGGATTTGTTGCCGGCTTTAATATCAGTTACCAGCCTGTGTCAGCAATATCAATTCTAAATGCATTACGATCCCTATATCGGCAGGGAATACATTCCCAGATTTCATGTGAATATACAAAACTGTGGGTAATAGTAAATCTGTTTGAAATTAAGGACTTCCAGCTCAAGAGTATCATAAACTCATAGTGGAGGACCTAGAAAATGCTTTGTGAAGTTATGTGTGGTTGAATGTGGATAAGAGTGATGTTGGAGTTTAAAATTCCACATGGTAGTAGTAGTAGTAGTAGTAGTAAGGCAGTTACGAATCAACATTGAGGGAAGTCAATAGTAGTAAATTGCTTAAAGTGCAAAAGACAAAGAGGGAATGTCATAAAAACACAATCCAGAGCAGAAGAGAAAACTGGCGAAAGAAGGCTTTCCATGGACAGTTCCTGGGAAAAATTGAGAGCCAAATTGACAAAGAAAAAACATGGCTGTGGCTCACAAATGGAACTTTGAAAAAGGAGACAAAGGAGGGCCTGATTCTGGCAGCCCAAGAACAAGCCAACAAGCCAAGAACCAATGCCATCAAAGCCAGAATTGGAAAGTCAATGACAGATCCCAAACGTAGACTCTGCAAGGAAGCAGATGAAACAATAGATCACATCCTCAGCAGCTACAAGAAGATTGCACAGACAGACTCCAAGCAGAGGCGTAACACCGTTGCTCAGATGATTCATTGGAACTTGTGCCACAAATACCATCTGCCTGCGACAAAGAACTGGTGGGATCACAAGCCTGAAAAAGTTACAGAGAATGAACTCGTCAAACTCCTCTGGGACTTCCGAATTCAGACAGACAGAGTTTTGGAGCACAAAACTCCTGACCTTACAATAGTGTTAAAAAACAAAGTATGGATTGTTGATGTTACAATCCCAGGTGACAGCAGGATTGAATAAAAACAACTGGAAAAGCTGTCATGATATGAGGATTTAAAGATCGAACTGCAAAGACTCTGGCACAAGCTAGTAAAGGTGGTCCCAGTGGTGATCAGCACACTGGGTGCAGTGCCTAAAGACCTTGGCCTGCACTTAAAGACAATCGGCACTGACAAAACTACCATCTGCTAGCTGCAAAAGAACACCTTACTGGAATCCACGCACATTATTCGCCGATACATCACACAGTCCTAGACATTTGGGAAGTGTCCGATGTGTAATCCAATACAACAGCCAGCAGAGTGATCTTATTTATTTATTTACTTTACTTTACTTTACTTTACTTGTATACCGCAGTTTCTCAGCCTAACAGGCGACTCAACGCGGTTTGCAACAAGGATAAAATCAATCAACGATATACAATTTAAAACACAATATACAATATTGACACAACAATAACAACACAATGCATCTCATAACTAGAGTCGTGATCCAAATTCGTCGTCCATATTTCCATTCCTGTAATCGTCACATTCATTGTACTGATTATTTCTGAACATATGTGAAGGTTTCAGCAGGATAGATCCCACGTTGGTATAAAATACTATTGATGCCATATGAAAAGAACTCCGCCACGATTTCCGCGCTGCTGGAATTGTAGGGGATCTTGTTGCACGTTTCTATGTTTGGACACACAGTTAGATTCCAAATGCCCATACACCTGCATCCACATTGTAACATTATAACACTTTGACATCACATTAACTATCATCACTCAGTGCTATGGAATTCTGGGATTTGTTGCTTCCTGAAATATTTACCCTTACTTCTCAAAGAGCTCTGGTGCCATATATCCAAAGATCAGGATTCCAAAGGATGGAGCCATGGCTGTTAAAGTGGTGTCAAACTGCAATAATTCTGCACTGTGGATAGGAGATAAGACACAACTTTGTATTCTAAAGACCAACCTATGCATCATTTTAAGGATGGATGGAGCTACGCCTCTCTTATTCCCTAACCTCTGAGTGTGATCCATGTGATAGAGACACAAGAGAGTGCCTTCTCTTATTGCTTCTCCCAGATGATGGGAAAATCTTCCCAGGAGGATGAGGGTAATTCCCACCTTGTTTTGTTGCTACCAGCAAACAAGGACATTTTTATTCAGACAGGTGGTTGATAACTAACTAGGTTTAAACACACAAGCCAACAATTTAATGATTTACTATACAAGTTAAGTAACCCTTGTCCAAAATGCATGGAGCTAGAAGTGTTTTGGGTTTTTTTTTCAGATTTCTGAATATCTGTATTTGCTGATACATACATAGTGAGAGATGTTGGAGATGGGACTCTTGTCTCACTATGGATTTAATGAATAGACATTTACCTTATAGATATAACTTGAAGGTAATTTTATATAGGTTTGTGTATACTTAACTATCAGAAAGCATAGTTGTCACTGTCTCAGCTTCCCACATCCACAATGTCAGATTTTGGACCATTTCAGATTTCAGAATTCTGGATGCTCAACCTATATTTGTTGCTTATTATAATGTTTTAATAATGTTTTAAATAAATATACAATTTTATAGTTTACTGAATTGTATTACATTGCCTTGTACTTGGGAGAAAGCCAGAAGACACATAAATACACATACAAATAAATGGACAGGTGCCATAACCAAGAAGACATTCCCCTCATTAATGCATAATATACCTGAGAAATATTTAAAGAACCTGCTTTTCCAATCTACAAATAAGGATTACTACACATAAGAGCTAAACCGAACCTGAATATCAAGTGATGGGGAGGCAAAACAAACATACTGTATTGGGGAAAAACAATATACTTACTTCTTCAAACAATTCAGTGTTAGTTAATGTGTACAATGAAAACAGCCCAACTCAGAATTACTCATAAGAATAACTGGGAATATCTATTCCTCAAAAGAAACATGGGCACAGAAAACTTGGATAAAAAATGTTAGTTTTGTATCTCTTTGTTGCATTCTTAATATTTTAATAATTTTGATTAGGATAGTTTTTTTGTTGTTGTTCTACAGTAATCCAAATTTGGTCTCCTAGCAATAATAACATATGAAATATATACAAGGGAAACCACGGAAGCCTACACTGTCTTGCCACCTTTCGTAAGAATCGATATCAGGAATGAGCAAAATAGCACCCATAGTATTGTCGAAGGCTTTCATGGCCGGAATCACTGGGTTGTTGTAGGTTTTTTCGGACTATATGGTCATGTTCTAGAGGCATTTTCTCCTGACGTTTCGCCTGCATCTATGGCAAGCATCCTCAGAGGTAGTGAGGTCTGTTGGAACTAGGAAAGTGCATTTATATATCTGTGGAATGACCAGGGTGGGACAAAGGACTCTTGTCTGTTGGAGTTAGGTGTGAATGTTTCAACTGACCACCTTGATTAGCATTTGATTGCCTGGTGATGCCTGGGGCAAACTTTTGTTGAGAGGTGATTAGATGTCCTTGTTTGTTTCCTCTCTGTTGTTGTGCTGTTCTCATTTTAGAGTTTTTTAATACTGGTAGCCAGATTTTCATGGTTTCTTCCTTTCTGTTGTCCACATGCTTGTGGATTTCAATGTAGTCTGTGTAGTCTGACATGGTGGTTGTTGGAGTGGTCCAGTATTTCTGTGTTCTCAAACAACATGCTGTGTCCAGGTTGGTTCATCAGGTGCTCTGCTACGGCTGACTTCTCTGGTTGAAGTAGTCTGCAGTGCCTTTCATGTTCCTTGATTCATGTTTGGGCACTGCATTTGGGGGTCCCTATGTAGACTTGTCCACAGCTGCATGGTATACGGTAGACTCCTTCAGAAGCGAGAGGATCCCTCTTGTCCTTTGCTGAACGTAGCATTTGTTGGATTTTCTTGGTGGGTCTGTAGATAGTTTGTATGTTGTGTTTCCTCATCAGCTTCCCTATGCGGTCCGTGGTTCCCTTGATGTATGGCAAGAACACTTTTCCTCTGGGTGGATCTTTGTCTTTACTCTCATGACTTGTTCTTGGTCTTGCAGCTCTTCTGATGTCTGAGGTGGAGTCTCCATTGGCCTGTAGAGCCCAGTTGAGGTGGTTCAGTTCATCTTGAAGGAGGCGGGGTTCGCAGATTCTTTTTGCACGGTTTGCCAAGGTTTTAATTGTGCTTCTTTTTTTACTTGGGTAATGGTTGGAGTTTTTATGTAGATATTTGTGTGTGTAGGTTTTCTGTAAACTGTGTGGCCCAATTGCTGACCTGGTTTACGGATAACTAGGACATCTAGAACACCCATAGCCTAGATTTGCCTTCAAGGCCATGAGACCGGGCTTCCCTATCTCTCCAATTTCTGGAGGATGGAGAAAATAGCCATAAAAAGAAGAAATAACTAAAATCGACAGTCCTGAAAACGCCCAAGAGTAGAAACCCATCTCTAAAATAACATGCATTCATACTTCACTTTGTTCCCTCCTACCAAATAATGTTTTTGAAGGAAACTATAATCAATTTATATGGAGAGGATGACCTATTAAATCACCTCATTTGTATATCATCTCTTGTAGGTATAGAATTGCCCCCTTGAGCCCTGAATGTGACTGGTCTAATCCAAAGTTGCCTTTCCCATCAAAAAGCCATTATTTAGGAAAATACTTCACTGAGAGACACATCCGTTGGTCAGTATCAGAAAGGTTGCTGGCACAGGTGGACTCTGGGTCAGATCCAACAAAGCATTTGCTACATCCTCTTATACCTGCGGACTCAGCAGGGAGGGATGCTGTGAATTAGTGCCTATCTGCAGGTGTCAATGTGCAGAATAATCTACTCATCAGAGATCTGGATGTGAGCAGAATCAATAAAAAGTCCATCACGTCTCACTCTTTTATAGAGATGAAGCACATTCTGTGGTCAGCCATGTGGAATAACTAAAAGGCTTACTGTTGTTATTTGATAATTAGAGAAAAATGTAGGCCTCTTCTGATCAATGTATTAGATTCAAACACCAAATAGCTTTTCTGATGTGAAGAAGAAACAATGCCAGCTGGAGGCTCTTCTCATTCAGCCTTCATTCTCACCAGAAGAACCCCGTCAACACATTGGCAAAATGCAATCAGAAAGTAAATGAACAGGATGCTAACAATAAAGCCATCATGTGTTGAATCTCTTCACGGGTCTAAATTAGAGAGTTGGGAGGTGGTTAATTAATTAATTTATGCATTTATTTACTGCATTTCTATGCCGCCTTTCTCAGCCCAAAGGCGACTCAAGACAGCTTGTTGTTGTTCATTCGTTCAGTCGTCTCCGACTCTTCATGACCTCATGGACCAGCCCACGCCAGAGCTCCCTGTTGGCCGTCACCACCCCCAGCTCCTTCAAGGTCAGTCCAGTCCCTTCAAGGATGCCATCCATCCATCTTGCCCTTGGTCGGCCCCTCTTCCTTTTGCCTTCCACTTTCCCCAGCATAATTGTCTTCTCTAAACTTTGCTGTCTCCCCATGATGTGGCCAAGACAGCTTACACTGGCACAATTCGATGCCACAATGAACATAAACAAAATTAAAACAAAATTAAAAACATTTAACACACATTATAAAAACCCTGTAAAAAACATTAAAAGCATAAAATACGAGTAACTACCTATTAGCTCATTTTCCAAAGACATTGTCAAGCCATTCCATGTTCATTCTTTCCTGGGTTCTGTATTCATCCATTACACTGCATTTCCAAAGGGATGTTTTAAAAAATCAGTTTTAAAAAGCCAGGTTTTTAATTTTTTTTTTCAGAATGTCAGTAAGGAGGGGGCCAATCTAATATCCCTAGGGAGGGATTTCCATAGCCGAGGAGCCACCACTGAGAAGGCCTGACTCTCATCCCCGCCAGACGCGCCTGAGACAAAGGAGAGATCGAGAGTAGGGCCTCCCCAGAAGATCTTAAATTCCTAGCTGGTTCATAGGGAGAGATATGTTCCATCAGGTAGACTGGGACGGAACCATTTAGGGCTTTATAGGCTAAACCCAACACTTTGAATTGTGCCCAGTAGCAAACTGGCAGCCAGTGGAGCTGACACAACAGAGGAGTTGTGTGCTCCCTGAGCACTGCTCCCATTAGCAACCTGACTGCTGCTCACTGGACCATTTGAAGCTTCCGAACAGTCTTCAAAAGCAACCCCACGTAGAGCATGTTGCAGTAGTCTATATGGGATGTAACCAGAGCATGGACTACCGTGGCCAAGTCAATATCGTCATCCATCCACATTTGTGAGTTTGACTTTTGTGGATTTGATTATTCATGGATCTGATTAAAATGTTCTCTCCAAGAATCTCTAGGTCCCCCAATGTAAGTCTACAGTCAACATCCAGCACATAATTGACCATTGAGTCATGCTGCTGGACCCAGTATCTCAAAATCCCCTGACTACTGGATGAAGGAATTTATGGAAATTGTAATCCAAACAAATTAAAGGCGTTTGTCTGAGTGACAACACGACTTGAGGAAATGGTGTAAGCAAGTGAGCCAAGCATTCTGGACCAGTATTTTTCAACTTAGGAGTCAGGACCCCTGGGGGAACATGAGGGGGTGTCAGAGAGGTCACCAAAACCATCAGGAAACACGGTATTTTCTGTTGCTCATGGGGGTTCTGTGTGAGAAGTTTGGTTCAATTCTATCGTTGGTGGGGTTCAGAATGCTCTTTGATTGTAGCTGAATTACCAATCCCAGCAACTACAACTCACAAATGTCAAGGTCCGTTTTCCCCAAACTCCACCAGTGTTCACATTTGGGCATATTGAATATTTGTGCCAAGTTTGATCCAGATCCATCATTGTTTGAGTCCACAGTGTTCTCCGGATGTAGGTGAACTACAACTCCAAAACTCAAGGTCAATGCCCACCAAACCCTTCCTGTATTTTCTGTTGGTCATGGGAGTTCTGTGTGCAAAGTCTGGTTCAATTCCATCGTTGGTGAAGTTCAGAATGCTCTTTGATTGTGTGCCAAATTTGGTCCAGTAAATGAAAATACACCTTGTAAATCAGATATTTGCATGACGATTCATAACAGCAGCAAAATTAGAGTTATGAAGTAGCAACAAAAATAATTTTATGGTTGGGGGTCACCACAACATGTATGATGGGGTCACGGCATTAGGAAGGTTGAGAATCACTGTTTTAGACAAATTGAGTGGCAAAGGGATCTCTACAGCTTTGAGTGGCAAATGAGTGGCAAATCTCTACAGCTATCTCATTTCCCAATGTATTTTTGTACCAGATCTCATCTGATCAGCCCTGGTTAGTACTTACATGGAAGCAATCAACAAAATACCAGGTGCTGAACATATTTCAGAGGAAGAAACTGGCAAAACTACCTCTGTTTTCCTTGTCTTAGAAACCAAATGGAATCCATTGGGCCATCATAAGTCAACAGGCGGCTTGAAGATACATATACATAGAGAGTCCCCAAAATACAAGATTCCTAGGCTGTGCTCAATAACTGCTCTTTTGCTGCTTTCTCCATAGCAAATTTGCATTTCTTACTCTCATCTATGAAGGAGACATACAATGTTTCCTTTAGAAGTTTGCTGATACAAAAATGTTGTCATTCCTCCTCATGCAGCGCACTACTTCCAAGTGAGCCCACCATCATTATTCAGGAGAACACACCGACAACAATTTGCTGGAAATGATTTCAGCAGGCAGATGCCTCAGTAGCTTCTCTGCCAGGTAATTGAATGAAAAATGTAATTCCCACAGCCATAACAAGTCTGGATTTATTGCTTCACTGTATAGATCACTGTCAGCAAGGCACGCACTTTGTCATTCCCCAAAGCAATACTGGTGAAAGCAACAGAGAGGTCAACCTTTCAAAACCTCCTCCACTGGTGCCCAGTTTGTGTTTCAGATTTCAAGAAGTCCAAGCTTATTCTTCACTGCATGTCATGGAAATCTTCAACTGGGGAAGATTTCATCCTTGAAATCCTCACTTATCTGAAATAATTCCTAAAGACTGGAAAACTTATCCTTGCAGACTAAAACTCGAAGCACCTCCCGGCCTGAATTGAAGCCAAGAACTACCATGCTGCATAAAGCCCTGGAAAACTGTATGCAATTGTAGAGCTTATTTCCAACAGGTACCAAATCCAAATCTATTTCTTGAATACAGGTAGTCCTCAAGTTACAAACAAGATACCCTAGGTTCCGTAAGTTTGTCCTTAAGTTGAATTTGTATGTAAGTCAGAACAGATACTTTTTTAAGTGTAACTCCAGCCAAATGTGTATGTGTGTTAGCTTTGGATAGCACAGGGAAGCATGAACATACCTGTGGTGTTTGTTTTGCTCTCTGTGCCCCTGTTCAGAAGATTTCACCTCACTTTCTGTCACTTTGATAATTGCTCTTTAAAAATAAATGGCTTCTGGAAACAAGAATTGTGTTACTTTTTTCCTGTAATTTTGATGATGTTGTTTGTGTTTATGTTTTGGTTTCATTTTGCTGTAATATGTTGTCCGGGCTTGGCCCCATGTAAGCCACTCCGAGTCCCCATCGGGGAGATGGTGGAGGGGTATAAATAAAGATTATTATTATTATTATTATTATTATTATTATTATTATTATTAGAATTGGTGATAAAGGTTCAGTGGAGACCCCTTTTCCCCATGATAACTCTTTCAGGAGTGAATTTCCCCTCCAAGTGGAAGATTTCTCTCACTTTCTGTTGTCTCATCCCCATTCTTAACTATGATTGGTTTGTAAATGGGATGTTTGTAACTGAGGGACGGCCTACAATTCTATAAGAAAGGATGAAACATCTTTGTGACATATGTAAATGTGATCTTTGGCATGGAGAGTATATATGAGCAATAGCCAGGATTTCAATTCGGGGGGGGGGGGGGGCTGAGTTTTTTTCAGGGGGGTTTTGGGGGGGCTGAGTTTCGGGGGGGCTGAGTCTGAGTGAAAGAGGTTCTACCCTAGCAAACCTTTTGTATCATTACCCCAATACCCCCATGCATATGGGATATATTGAGTATGGTGATCAGATCATGGTATGAATAAACATAACAGTTTAAATAATGCACCAGTAAGGTCTTTTCGCGAACCACCATGAGAATTTCGGGGGGGGGGGAGCTGAAGCCCCTCAAGCCCCCCCCCCCCCCCCCCCGCTACATGCCTGATGAGCAAACAGTGACCAAGGTCACTTCAATTGCATATCCTCAGCTTGTGTTTTTTTTTTCAATTCAATCAGATGGATTTTGATACCTTTTGGAAACAAGGTCCACAGCTGTAGCATCACATGGAAGCAATTCATAGATGAACAATTTTGGCAGGAAGATAGCTACAGAAGGTGGAAAATGAGGGCATTTTTTCCACAAATAAAAATTCTGCGACCCAAAATGAAATTTTCCTCCAGACCACCGATTTCAAGCAATGCAGTGACTTTAAAGTTCAGGCGAGCATTTAGAATTAGAGTTTATATAGACAAAGAAAATCAGAGGTGGGCAAAAGTTCATTTTGGGGATTGCAGTCCATGTTTGCATTTTGACATTTTGATCATGGATTTGATTAAAAACATTCTCTCAAGGGATTTCTAGGTCTTTGGTGATCGGTTTCCAATGGAAGTTGACCACAGAGTCATACTTGAAGACATATGAATTACTAAAGAGGTGTTATCTCAATTTTTTAAAAAAGTATTTTGAATGTATATCCCAAACCGCCTTGAGTCACCCATGGGCTGAGAAAAGCAGTATACAAATATAGTAAATAAATAAATAAATAAATAATTCTTTTATTTTCTTAGGTAATATCTCATTTTAAATCTCTCCACCAGAAAGGCATGTGAGCCATGCAAGTCCTGGCACCGAAAGAACAGGTTTACGCTTTTATTGGGTGAGGGGCAAAAGCTACAGAGAATTCCTCATAAATCTAAACCTTCGTCAATTACTCAATTACAGCTTGAGCAGGAACATTCCTTCTCTAAGACTGAATGTCTGTTTAAAATTAACTATTCTTACCTTCAGTGTGTCTCAGTTTCTTATAATACAGCCCTGTAGCCGTGAAACCAAATGCATTTACCCTAAAATAAGTTAAGTGTTTTTAGCAGTTCAAAAAACCAATTCTTTTCTTTCTTTTTTATCTTAAATTAAGATTCAGAGTAAGACAGTTTTGAATTTAAACTGCATAATCAACCTGCTGCATATTCTGTTTTTCTAGACTTCTTTCACCTACCTAAAAGCATAATTCTCCATTCCATTTTCCCAACTGACGGGCACAACTGACACAGCAACATTTTCAGGGGATGGGAATTACGATCTTCCCTTTGGCTGATGTTGCCAGTGGTGTTGGAGAAGGCAAAGATTCAGTGAGCGTGTGTGTAAAATATGATAAATGAAGCTAATAGGTTGGGCAATGCACGGGGAGATGGCTGAGCCTAGAACTTTTGGATTCTGTTGCATTTTTGTTCAACCTCGATCTATGCAAGTGAGGGGAGAAAAAATGTCAGAGAGAGATACAGTCTGATTTGCTTCTTGGCTGCTGAAAGAAGGTCTCTCATATGGACACAGAAAGGACCATTTTAAAATCTCTCATAAAAAGACATTTACTGAGTTGATGCAATGATCATATTGTACATGTGTTGTTCTGAATTAAGAGTAAATGAATTGTTCTTTATTGATCATCTGGGTGGCATATTTTATTTATCTGACAAGGCAGTGTGTGGACTGATCCAATGTGAACTGCACGTGGGTTATTTTACATTACACCGCAATTGGTACATCTGAACTTGGTTGGGTGTGAGCTTGACACTAATGAAAAGCATCTACTTGGATGTCCCAATCCTTCATACAATATATGATTCCCTATTAAAACAACAGAGCTTCCAAATAGAGAGGGTGTAGCACAATAAGTTTTGAGGACCAGCATTGCCACAAAGCAATTGGTCAAGGAAAACAAATATGCATCTCCTAATTTATATGAATAAGCACAAAACTCTAAAATCATATTGGTAATAGAAGTAGAGACTATATAATTTGACCATTTTGTATCTGGCCCAAAAATGTCTCATGTCCATCACTACTAGTTTCATATCTACAAGTACCATATGCTCTCAAAAGCAACAAGGAATCAAGATTCAGAAGTTTTGAATTTTTTGGATACCGTAATTGCCTGAATTCCCTTCCAATATGGAGCCCTCAGTGGTGCAATGGCTTGTGCTGGAAGGACTGAGGACCGACAGGTCATAGGTTCAAATCCGGGGAAAGTGCAGATGAGCTCCTTCTGTCAGCTCCAACTCCCCATGAGGGGACGTGAGAGAAGCCTCCCACAATGATGGTAAAACATCAAAACATCCAGGTGTCCTATGGGCAACATCCTTGCAGATGGCCAATTCTCTCACACCAGAAGCAACTTGCAGTTTCTCAAGTCACTCCTAATACAAAAAAACAAACAAAAAACCTCAGAAACCAGTCCAAAAGAGTAGTATTTGCAAGATTTGGCAATAGCCATTCAAAGCTACACTTTTTAAAGGCCGGTCTCATGAGGGTCAAGCAAGAAGGAGCAATTAGAGCATAACAGATGTAAACAATAAGGACAACTAACAAATAATAACAACAAGGGTGGCAAAATAGCCACATGTCCATCCCTGGGAAGGTCTTTAGTGATGCCCTAAGAATTTGGTCACCCCCATCCCTGAGAAGGTGATGCTCTAAGAATTTGGTCACCCCTAAATAAAGGAAAGGAGATCTGTAATCTCACAATAAATACAATTTTAATGGTATATCACATAATCATCTCCTGTGATTTGATACCATGCCATTCCAAAGTGCAGCTGGATTCTTCTCTTCCTCTCCTTTTCCCTTTCTTTTGATAAGAAACGTGTGCTCATTTATCATTTGTTTCACTTTTATGCGTAAATCTGGGTCAGGGAAAGAGCACTGGTGGAAACACAGTTGTGGAGAAATAGCACACCGATACTACAAGCTATGGATGCTTTTTTATTCCATCTGGATAAACTATTGTATCATCAAATATTAGTTTACAATGCAATACACACTTTTAGAAAAAGGAATGTATTATAGTTACATAGTTCAAACTGCTGCAGGCATTGTTTCTTCTGTAGCTCAAGAAATGGAAAAGTTGAAAATCAGACCAGATTGTGAGTTCAAATGTTTTGAACCGAATCGAGGAAGAGAACTCTCTACTCTGAAAGCTTCTAAATCAGGTACTGCTTTGGACCTTTTACAAATACTTTCTGTCATCTGTTCCACAAATACTTGAAAGCATCATCCTGTACAACTATATTTGGGATGGTGTCATGCTACCCTGCAGGGAGAGGTAGGCATTTTTATTATTAACAGATAGATATACAAGAATTGCCTCCTGGAATCCGGCTGCATCTAAATACAAGATCCCAGCCTATTTTGAGGCTTGCATTGGTTTTTGACCCAGCCCAACCCCCTGCCAAGAAGCAGGAAAATCGCATTTAAAGCACCCCCAACAGATGACCATCCAGCCTCTGCTTAAAAGCCTCCAAAGGAGGAGCCTCCACTACACTCCAGGGCAGAGAGTTTCACTGCTGAACAGTTTTCCTAATGTTCAGGTGGAATCTCCTTTCCTGTAGTTTGAAGCCATTGTTCTGCATCCTAGTCTCCAGGGTAGCAGAAAACAAGCTTGCTCCCTCCTACCTATGACTTCCTCTCACATATTTATACATGGCCATCATGTCTCCTCTCAGCCTTCTCTTCTGCATGCCCAGCTTTTAAAGCCGCTCCTCATAGGGATTATTCTCCAGACCCTTGATCATTTTAGTTGCCCTCCTCTGGACACATTCCAGCTTGTCAACATCTCCCTTCAACTGTGGTGTCCAGAACTGGACACAATATTCCAGACTTGATCTAATCAAGGCAGAATAGTGGGTAGCATGACTTCCCTGGATCTAGACACTAGACTCCTATTGATGCAGGCCAAAATCCCATTGGCTTTTTTAGCTGCCGCATCACATTGTTGGCTCGTGTTTAACTTGTTGTCCACGAGGACTCCAAGATCTTTTTCAAACGCACTGTCCCCCATTCTGTATCTTTGCATTT
The DNA here is from genome assembly GCF_037176765.1 of Anolis sagrei. Lineage (NCBI taxonomy): Eukaryota > Metazoa > Chordata > Lepidosauria > Squamata > Anolidae > Anolis > Anolis sagrei. The sequence continues at coordinate 14,832,090 of NC_090025.1, read as the reverse complement.
CATTTTTTCTGCCTAAGTGGAGTATCTTGCATTTGTCCCTGTTGAACTTCATTTTGTTAGTTTTGGCCAACCATCTCGCTAATCTGTTCAGATAGTTTTGAATTCTGATCCTGTCTTTTGGGGTATTGGCCATCCCTCCCAATTTTGTGTCATCTGCAAACTTGATGATTGTGCCTTGTTGAAAGTCCTTGTTGAAAGTCCCAATTATATTTTTAAACTGCACCCACTGAGACATACTCCATAGCTTTCCTGCCTCCTCGCTTGCCTTTGTTCTAAAAGTCAGTGAACCATAATAGAATAGCTGTCTTAAAACAACAGTCTTTGACCTTCCTCACAGTGTTCATATTTTACTTTCCTTGCTTCAAAAGATATTTTTTCTTTTCTTTTCTTTTTTTAAAGAGTCAGAGAGAAAGATCTGGAAACTACTTGTGATTTATCCCTTTACTATGGTCCTGTTTATTACATACTGCCGATGATACCCCTACACAGGGGCTCTGATTTATCTTAATTAAGCAGCAATGTATATGTTCAGCATTTTCCAAGGGAAAGAAGGGATTCCAGGTTCCCTCCTCTCCCTCCCATCCGTCATACCTGGTTAAACCCTGGGCAACTAATTCTTCAATTAAGTAAAGGTGAAGTTTCAAAGAAAAAATGGTGCATGAAACATATGTTTTATAACTCCAGTCCTTGAGAAGGCCATTACCATCCATCCAGTAGTGTCAAAGGGCTTTGTTACCATGTGGTCAAGATAAATCTGCCTTTAAATTCCTCCGTGTGGTATGTAAGTCATTTATCTGTTTAATGTCAGAGGGATGGGCGAGTTAATAGACCACACCAGCTGCCACTTTATGAGAGGTAGCATTGATTATTCCAGGATAGAGACTGCCCACCATGAAACGAGCCTCTTTTTAGAACTTAGAAACTTCGCTTTTTCTGATTACAACTTCCAGATTCTCCCAGAGAAATGAAAGTGTGAATGTGCATAGGTGCACACCTTCAAATTGCCCGTTGACTTACGGCAATCTCAATTTCATAGGGACTTCCTAGAAAAAGAAAATGCTTTTTCCAGATATTGTTTGGCCAGTTCTTTCCTCTGAAATATAGCCTACAGGTCCTGATATTATTTAGCAATCTCCCACATAAGTACTATTTGTTTTAAACTGAATTGTATGGCAATGTAGACTCATACAATCCAGTTCAAAGCAGATAATGTGGATTATCTGCTTTGATAATGTAATAATCTATATAAATAAAATGTAATGTTCGTTTGTGGGATTAACATAATCATGGAATCATAGAATCAAAGAGTTGGAAGAGACCTCATAGGCCATCCAGTCCAACCTCCTGCCAAGAAGCAGGAATATTGCATTCAAATCACCCCTGACAGATGGCCATCCAGCCTCTGTTTAAAAGCTTCCAAAGAAGGAGCCTCCACCACACTCTTCAGGCTAAACATGCCCAGCTCCTTAAGCCGCTCCTCATAGGGCTTGTTCTCCAGGCCCTTGGTCATTTTAGCTTGTATAACTCAAGAACCACTGGACGAATCGACACCAAATTTGGACACATTACACGTATCATGCCAACAAGTGGCTACCACTCATAAAAACACTGAAACACACAGCGGAAGGGACTTAAAAACTCAAAAAAGCAAAAAGATGCTACAGCGCATGTGCAAAACGACCCCCTGGCAAACAAAACACACAATCGTATATCCACACTCTCTTCCGGACTACAGCTCCCAGCATCTCCTAGACCAGGCCCTTTAGGAGAGGAGGATGATCCAAATGCACTGCTTCCAAGATGCAGGCTTTCTTCTCCTTGGATTTCTTTGAGAGCATCCCAGTCCCTGCATATTTCCGATTTCCTCTTCCTGGACTGCAACTCCCAGCAATCCTCCAGAGAGATGGATTAGCTGGAGATAGATAGGTAAGTAGGTAGATTGATCAGGAGGACTGCTGGGAGTTGCAGTCCAAGAATAGGTAGAGAAGGGAGAAAGGGGAAGGCAAAGAAAAGGGGGGAAAGGAAGGGAAAGAGAAGGAAGGAAGGTAGAAAGGAAGAAGGGAAGGAAAGAAAAAAGAGAAGAAAGGAAAGAAAGGAGTGGAGGAAGGAGATAAAGAAAGGAGAGGAAGAGGAAGGTTGGCCACAACAACGTATGGCAGGTACAGCTAGTAATATATAATAATATACTTTATTTATATTCCGCTCTATCTCCCCAAGAGGACTCCAGGCAGATTATGGGACACATATACATTAAACCGCTATACAGTTAACAAGGACAGACAATACATAAACAGAGGTAAAGGCTTTCCCCATCTTTTCCATTTCTGGCATCTAGAGGCTGTGCTCAACTCCAGCCAAGGGGTGTGCTGTTGTTCCATCTTCCATGCCAAGGAGCATTGTCATTCTTAGACATCCTCAAATTGCCAGTATGTTCTTATGGGCATCTTTTTATAACCCCCCCCCCCCCCACACACACACACACACACACTTTAAAGCAGCGCTCACAGAAGCCTTGCTTAGAAGATTCATGCTTAAAGATCTCTTGTTTCCTGGTTTGGTTTTTGTCTCTCATGCCTTGGATCAATGTTTCCTGGTTCTTTGGATTCTGTTAGAGACTTATGGACTTTGCTTTTGGACATTGCTGAACTCTACCTTGGACTAATTTGTTCCTGCTTATCTTTTTACTTAATTGGATTTACCTGTTTCTTTAAAGTGTTTTTCTACTTTGCTGTTTTTTTCCGTATCTTCAATAAAAGGATTGCTTTTCCTATTCAACGTATGGTGTTTTAAAGTCAGAGGGTTATTCCTGTCCTGGAGTACAACAGGAATCCCCTCACCTTGACTTTTGTATCCTCTGCTCTACTTACAAATATAATAAGCAGAACATAATGGAACTAAACTAAAAGGTTGGCAAAACAGTGACACATCTTGCGCCAGATGTTAGAAAGTTTGTCTCAAACACGCTTGGCGGGGACAAGGGACAGGGCCTTCTCAGTGGTGGCCCCTGCCTGTGGAATTTGCTCCCGGGGAAAATTAGGTCATCGTCATCCCTCCTCACCTTTAGAAAAAAGGTTAAAACGTGGCTGTGGGACCAGGCCTTCGGGCAACCAGGTTAAAGGACAATTGATAATGTTGACTATGGCATGGAAGAGGATTTGGATAAGTTAAGCGGAGTAATCATTAGTAGATGGCAAGCTAAACAGCCACCAGATGGGCAATAGCTAATCAGAATGTAAGTATACTGTTTTAATCTTTAATTATTAATGTTCATGTTTAATTGTTATATTTTTTATTCTGTATTTTATGATGCGGCATTGAATTATTACCAATTGTAAGCCTCCCTGAGTCCCCCCAGGGGTTGAGAAGGGCGGGATAAAAATGTTCGAAATAAATAAATAAATAAAATAGTATGTTCTATGGCTGAATCACTTGCAATGCACACTCCAACCTAACTCCAAAATTGTGGTTTGCTCATTGCCACAAACAAAAGTAATGATAAGGGCAAAGTAGGAAACACGAAATTTTACCTTTTCTAACTCTGATGGGTGATATCATCCAAATTGCAGGCAGAGCCTTCCAGCTATCAGCAAAAACATCCTGTTATCAACTTGCATTTTGTGAAAAATCAATTATATATCCTAGATTATTAATGCCAAACTAGATGTAATATTTGATGCCTTTTTCTCAAAATGCGATAAAGTGTAAAAGATAAGATACAGCACTAATTGTGTGCATGCAACTAAGGCTTGCAATTGCATAAATGCAGAAAACATTAATTTTGCCCTGCACTTGGAAGTTGCAAGGGAAGCAGCACCAGGACCTCAGGGAATGAGGAAAAGAGCTTAACTCTTTCTCCCCCTATGAAATCTGCTTGTTATACCTTCGAGTTATAGTATCAATTGGGGATGGAGTTTCCCCAGCCACTGAATGGGACCTGCCTAATTAACTCCTTTATGTGGCATTGTTTAGTCTCCCAACATAATGCTGCAATTAGTCAACCGTCCTGAACCAAATGGCTATATCTAAAAGTACAGCTGTTGGCAAGAGGAAAAGGCATGCAGCATTAATGCTAATGTCTCCCAGAAGATTAGGTTTGGGAAAAGCCTACTCCATTATAAACACTTTTATAATAAGATCTTGCTTATGTATTATAAAATCTGCTCAGCATTAAACTACATTTTTCCCTGCATAGAGAGAAAATGCATACAGAATTTATCTCAAGCTGTGGCCAACCTCCTCTAGTCATGATGGACAAACTGGAGATTTCTATGGAGAATACCTCCCTTAAGTCCTCCAAGGTGATTCTATGGTTACCTTCCAGCAGAACTTGACCATAAAGCCATCCTGAAAGACCTAGAAATTCCCAGAAAAGTTCCATCATGTCAAAAAATATATTTTTATTTGCATTTTTTCACTTTTATGGGGTTCTGTGTCTCGAATCACAGCAAATGTGGAGGGATGACTGTATACAGTGTTTCTCAACCTAGGGGTCGGGACCCCTGGGGGGTTCGCGAGGGGATGTCAGAGGGGTCGCCAAAGACCATCAGTAAAACACAGTCTTTTCTGTTGCTCACAGGGGTTCTGTGTGGGAGGTTTGGCCCAATTCTACCGTTGGTTGGGTTCAGAATGCTCTTTGATTGTAGATGAACTATAAATCCCAGCAACTACAAATCCCAAATGTCATGGTTTACTTTCCCCAAACTCCACCAGTGTTCACTTTTGGGCATACTGAGTATTTGTGCCAAGTTTGGTCCAGATCCATCATTGTTTGAGTCCACAGTGCTCTCTGGATGAACTACAACTCCCAAACTCAAGGTCAATGCCCACCAAACCCTTCCAGTATTTTCTGTTGGTCATGGGAATTCTATGAGCAAGTTTGGTTCAACTCCATCACTGGTAGAGTTCAGAATGCTCTTTGATGGTAGGTGAACTATAAATCCCAGCAACTACAACTCCCAAAAGATATAATCAATCCTCCCTAACACCACCAGGATTTAAAATTGGGCATATCAGATATTTGTGCTCAATTTGGTCCAGTGAATGAAAATGCATCCTGCATATCGGATATTTACATTAAGATTCATAACAGTAGCAAATTACAGTTATGAAGTAAGCAACTAAAATAATGTTATGATTGGGGGTCACCACAACATGAGGAACTATATTAAGTGGTCGCGGCATTAGGAAGGTTGAGAACTACTGCTGTAATACATCATGAATGCCCTGTCCACCAACTTCCACTTTTAGATTACTACTTTTAGGATCTGCACAGCCCTACATGAGCCATCCAGTATTTCATTATTTGACTATATTTCACCTGGGATTGACAAGTGGTTTCTAGAACTTGTTAAGCAAAAAGTAATCTTTTCAAGTTCCTACTTCTTGAGGCTAATGTGGTAAAGTAGTTCCATCACTCACTTCCCCATTTAGTTGCCCTTCTCCGTTCCTATTTAAAGATTTTTGCATATAAATAAAACAGCATTCAACAACCTCTTGTAATAGGCCGATCTGCTTTTAGTGTTAGACTAGGACTGAAAGAAATCGGTGTTCGAATTCCCACCCAGCCATGGCAAGAAAACCACAAGGTGGAACTTAAAATACATGTGCAATATGGTGTATCAGACTTTCTCAAACGGTGCTCCTCCAGATGTTTTGGACTTCAGCTCCCACATTTCCTAACAGCTGATAAGCTGGCTGGTATTTCTGGGAGTCAAAGTCCAAAACTCCTGGAGGAGAAGAGTTTGAGAAACATTGTAGTATATACATAATGTGCTGTCACACGCTGGGCCTGTAAAAGAGCCTGTAGACAGGACGTGTTTTCTGAATGCCCAACGGGACGCTGGGGATGCCTCGGCTGAGAGGCCTTTCAGATTTCCCCACACAAAGTTATTTTAAAGACTTAGAAAGTTCAACAGTTTTTATTGTTGCTTAAATCTTCAATAAATCAAACAAATACTTCAAGGCTTTGAATCAGCTGGTGGCTTGCTTAAATCTTGTCCACAAGGGACAGGCAACTTTCTTCACAAGCTGTTTCTTCCTTCTACAAGGGAAATCCTTGATCCCTCCCTGGGCAATCTGACTTAAGCTCTGCTGACGTGGACCCCTACACCCGGTCCAAATTGCTTTATGGCTGCCGCGAGTGGTCCTTACCAAACAGAGTCCTTTAGTAGATTTCCAAGAGGACAGAAGGCTTACAATGCCCAGCGAAGACTGGTTGTAAAACCATGGAGCTGTATTTCTCCAGCAAAGAGCTGGCTGTAGAGTTGTGGAACTAAATTCCCCAACAAAGGTTATGCTGTAGTTTTCTGTAGAGCTGTGGGACTGGATCCCCCCAGCAAAGCTGTAAAAGACGAAACTTTCTACAGGTGGAACTGATTCACATCGCTTCTCTGTATGAACTGAACTAGAGGTCCCCTTTTTCCCTCCTTAACCCAGAAAAAGGGGCGGAACTAAGGAACATAATGATAATTGATGGGTCCTTGGCCCTATGATTGCAAACCAAGGGAAGCCACCTTATAGCAAAATGCATGGAACTTTGGAATACATGCAAATACTCAATAGAAAGGAAAAGAAGTTGGAGTTCCTGATACAGCTATACCAGCATACATAATATAAACATTATAAACAATTTGGAAAGTGGGGAAGCTGCACTGCTTGAAACTTGCAGCATGATTCATAGCAAAAATAACACTGAAAAACATTAAGTTCAATGTGTCATTGTCTTCTGAATAAAATGTACTTTTAATATCTCAAATGTGATAGATTTTATGCAAAAAAAGTTTTAAAAAACACATTTTAGGTTCCAAATGTAATAAAGTGACTGTCAACCTCTAAACAGTGGTGCTAAATATTGCATTTTTCATTCCCCCTAAACACAACAACAACTTAATGCTTAGCAGAGGCATGCTACCAGTACATGGATTTCTGTGAATCTTCCTCAGCTTGCAATCATACTTCTGTATTTCTACTGCTACTAGGAGATGGGAGTTGTTTTGTATCTTCACTCCCATTCATAAAACTTATTAAGGCGACACCAGACTTCACATCTTTAGCTTCCATTGAAGGCATGCCAATGCATATAAGTCAACACTGACAACTCTTCTTTTTTGAAAATAATAATAATTCTATCATCTGATAATTATGCCAGACATTCTGCACACAAAGTTATTTCATGAAGCGAAAACAAGATACAGAATTAACAAGACAAACTGGTTCTGCCAAGAGGAGACCCTCCAGAAATCTTTTAGCACCAGCCCAATCTTTCCATCATGGCCCTTTCATTCTACAACCAAGTTTCATCACACAACAAACAGTTTATTCATAACTCTCAACCTCCCTTTGCACCCCATTCAAGGAAATGAATTGGGCCCACTTCAAAGCTCATTGAAGATAAAGGGCTTCCTTTCCTGGACTGTAGGAGATTTTTGGATCAGGACCAATAAGAACAGAAGATACAATCATGCCAGCTCCTATATGTGATTGTTCTTCCCCCATGTGTACGCACAGACTCTTCTTCCATCAAGGGTTTCTTAAACATGGCTTCCAAATGATCTCTTATCAGACCTGCATATTGGAGTAAACCAACTTAGCTTGAGGTTCATCAGTATGGCTGGATTCATTTGAATTCAGGTCATTCTAGAACCTCAAAGGTCACCCTTCATACAATAATGGGTTTATTTGTTGTATGTGGGCCCACAATTCAAGAAGGATTTTGACAAGCTGGAATGTATCTGGAGAAGGCCAACCAAAGTGGTCAAAGGACTGTAAGCCAAACCCTATATTGCACTCCAAGGTTGGGAACCACCTCTGTACTTCACACTCCAGTCCAAGGTAAAATAGTAAAGTAGTTTATTGAAGAATATATATGAAAAGCAGCCAAGCAAAATAGTATTAAAAGCCAAAGTCCAAATATCAGGAATAATCCACAAAAATCATAGTACAGGAGTAATATCAAAAACCAGGAAAACAAAAGCAGAATAGATCCAAAACATGAGATTCAGGAACAGTCCTCAAAACTTGGAATCATGAGACATGAAGAAAAGGGAACATAAAACTAGAAATCCCTTGTCTTGACAGTAGTTCTCTATTCAAACACCAACATTGCCTGGACTGACGGACCCATCTGCTGGGCCAAATAATATAGAGAGAAAATCATGCCTTCTCCCCTGGGAAACTGATAAGGACTTCTTGGTTGATTGGCGCCTTGACCGTCATAAACTCTCATGAGAAGCTCTATGTTGACGGAAAGTAAATCTTCTATCTAACTACTCATTAATCTGTCCACCTGGACTTCCATTTTCATCATCTGAGCTCAGATCTGTTTCTGACCTTGCTTCCCTAGTGAATCACCTTTCAGGAAGGAATGTGGCCTTCAGACACAGACCACTCATTTTCAGGGCTTAAAATCTCTTGCTGTCTTTCCTGCTAACTTGCACACACAGAATTCCCAGTGTCATCAGAATGACTAACAGGCCCAGAATCCCCAGAGAGATCAGGTTCAGGCACAGTCAAGAGCTGAACTGCAACACCCTCTGAGGAGCAGTTTAGGGAGTTATGTAGGTTTAGCCTGGAGAAAAGGTTGAGATCCAGCTTTCAATATTTGAAGGGATCTCCTATTGAGGAGATTTCGTGCTTCTAGAAAGGAAGACACAGAGCAGTGGATTCAAATAGAAGGAAAAGCTATTCTACCTAAACACTGGGAAATCCTTCCTGAACATAAGCTGCCTGGGAATGTGGTGGAGTCACCTTCTCTGCAGATTTTTAAGCAGAGGGTTGATGGCCATCTGTCAGAAGTGTTTTGATGTAGTGTTCCTGGATCACAAAGGATTGGACTAGATGGTCCTTTGGGTTTTTTCCAACTCTATGGAGTAGAAGTTCCCATTCACTTTAAAGGAATGTATGGGTAGCTTGATTCTTTCCACTATATTTATCATGTCATTTGCAACCAGAACATTGTATTACATTTCTAACAGAACAAAACAAACAAACAAACAGATAAAAACAAAAAACAACAAAAAAACAAAAAAACAAAAACAAAAACAAAAACAAAACAAAAAAATGCACAAATTTTGCAAACTTGGTAGCTGATTAAATGTCCTTTGACCAGTATCTGGCCACTTGGAGTGCCTCTGGTGTTGCCACAAGAAGGTCCTCCATTGTGCATGTGGCAGGGCTCAGGTTGCATTGCAGCAGGTGGTCAGTGGTTTGCTCTTCTCCACACTTGCATGTCATGGATTCAACTTTGTAGCCCCATTTCTTAAGATTGGCTCTGCATCTTGTGGTGCCAGAGCGCAGTCTGTTCAGCACCTTCCAAGTTGCCCAGTCTTCTGTGTACCCAGGGGGGAGTCTCTCATCTGGTATCACCCACGGATTGAGGTGCTGGGTTTGAGCCTGCCACTTTTGAACTCTCGCTTGCTGAGGTGTTCCAGCGAGTGTCTCTGTAGATCTAAGAAAACTATTTCTTGATTTAAATCAATGGAAAATTGCACAGGTGATCTGTTGTCTTCAAATCAGGTGACTAGATTAAGGAATGTGTCCGTGCACACTGGAAAAACTCACCCAACTATGAGCTTACCAGTAAAGAGAATGCAACAGAACTTCGGAAACTTATTTTTGTGACTGCAGTTTCTAAAATTCCCACCTGGAGTGGCCCATGTAGCCATATTGACTGGGAGATACTGGCAGCTATAATGCAAGAATAACATTTCCAATCTCTGCAAAGAAATTTCAGTTTTCAATATGCATTAATTGTTCTACAGCATAATCTATTAGTATCTGTACTAACTGCTCTGAAAAAGAGCCAATTCAAATCTATTTTAAATTTATTCTAGGGGTTCTCTAAAGAAATGCTGCATGTGTTCTTCACGAAACAGCTGGAAAACAATCCACAGCTCATTAGTGCCTGTTCATTCATGTCTGCTGTTTGCACAAGAATTTCCCCATACACAAACAACATTCCAAGTCACCCTTTCGGCAAGGCTAAATCATGTGTCATTTCCAAGTCAGGTAAATTTAAGGTGAGGCAACCTGCTCTTCTCCTGTGGTCGCAGCGCAATCCTTTCTTGAATCAAGTAAGTAAACATGTCTGTTTCTATTCAGCTAAATTGCCCAACCTTTCCCAGCGCCGCAATATTCAAGTCAATACTATTGTTTGTGCCGAAAGGCCAGAAAACAGGCCAAGTCTATACAAGTCATTTCAATATAAAATGGGAGTATATAAAATATATGGATTGGAAAACAAACAATAAAAATACACCATAACAAAAAATAGTAGAGTTTAAAGACATAGTTTTGTCGGTCTGGATCAATATAGGAAGGGTTATTGCTGGACCTTTGAGACTAACTGAGAGAAAGAAGTTTTAGCCTAAGCTTTGAGTCTACTTCATCAGATGCATCATGGTTATGTCTGATGCTAAGAGGGACACATTCTCTCAAACAATCCCTGGAATAGATCATCTACCAAATATGTTCTATAGAACAGGCATGGGCAAACTTCAGCCATCCAGGTGTTTTGGACACCAACTCCCACAATTCCTAGAATTGTGGGAGTTGAAGTCCAAACACCTGGAGGGCCGAAGTTTTCCCATGCCTGTTCTATAGATAGCCTGAAAGCAGATTACAATGGATCTAAATTACCCATCTCACCCAAGAAACCCTAGAGCGTGGAGGCCACCACATAGTATAGTACCAAGCTCAGAAATGGAATTCTAAAGTTGTAATTTCCCACGATTTGGGTACTTGAGCAAACATGGAAAGCTCTTAATGCTCCTTTTCAACAAAAATAAATTTTCTTTAGAGCAGTGTTTTACCAATATGAACATGTCCCTAGGGGAGAGATAAACTGAAGGAACTGAAGCACACAGCAAATTATGCATTCAAGACACAGCAAAGTTTTGGTGGGTTTGCTGGGGGTTTTTTAGAAAAAGGAATGATCCTTAAGAATGTTGGTTCTAGAAATAATAGGTAGAGCACATGTTTGTGTGCAGAAATTCCAGGGATCAAACCGTAGCATCAGTGCAGACCAAGTTTTAGGAAACCTAGGGAACAATCACACTGACCCATTATCCCAAAAGGAGCTGAATTAACTAAAGTCATGGGCTGTTCTGAATTCTACCCAAGAATCTTGTGCAAATGGCAACTTAAAACCCATGTAAGTAGTTGTGTCAGATCAAATATGGAACCATCAACAACTATGAGTACCCGACAGTCAGCCCTGCTTACTGTTTACCTAAGCAGTTTGAAAACAGCTTACAGCTATGACTAGAGAAATTAGGTACCACTAATGTGGGGGAGGTATTTAATGACACCATAAAGAAAAAGATAAAAGAATGCTAGTGACCAAAAGGAGGAGGAAGTCCTGGTGGCTCTTCATCATAGAGGATGGAGCAAAAATGCCCCCTGTGGCTGGCAACTTCCAAAGGTGCTGACAAGTTGGATGTTCAACTGGATGTCAACACAACACAATATACCTCTTTTCTGTTCTGTCTGTCTTTGTCCCTTCAAAAAAAAAAGGCATTGAATGTCATGTATGTGTACTGTGATCCGCCCTGAATCCCCTTCGGGGTGAGAAGGGTGGAATATAAATAAAGTGTTATTATTGTTGTTGTTTTTGTTATTGTTGTTATTATGATATTGCCCTTGTTTGCCCTTCTTCCTTTTTCCTCCCATTTTCCACAGCATCATTGTCCGCTCCAAGCTTTCCTGTCTTCTCATTATGTGACCAAAGTACTTTTTCTTTGCCTCTAATATCCTTTGCTCCAGTGAGCAGTCTGGCATTATTTTCTGGAGTATGGACTGGGTGGATCTTCTCACGGTCCAAGGCACTCTCAGAATTTTCCTCCAACACCACAGTTCAAAAGTGTCTATCTTCCTTCCCTCAGCCTTCCTTATGGTCCAGCTCTCACATCCATAGGTGACTACGGGGGATACTATTGTTTTGTACTTCAGCTAAAAACTAAAATTCAATATCAAGGGCTTCCAAATTAGGCTAGAAAAGAATCCTATCTGAAACCACATAGAACCATTATTCATGGGAAGTGACAAAACAGGCCTATAGAAGAAATCAATGGTTTGACTCAGTAGAGTTTCCTACTTCTTGGCAGAGATGTATACGGTTATCTATTTAGTCCTGTTGGTTTTGGCAGAATTTACTGCCAAGTCAATGCAGTTAGGACTGCAACAAGAAAGGAGGAAAGCTAGATTCCCCTTTAATTGGTCGATTCCCCTTTTACACATCTGTGTAGACTAAACAGTGCCCGTCTGCTTGAGAACAGTGTTTATCTTCTGATGCAGAGTCAAGTGTGCTGAACACTCAATCCTCCTTCCTTTCCCCCATGCCACCGAGTAATTTCAATAGCTCCAGCACAAAGTCATGATGATTAATTCCCATCCCATAAATCCACTCTCCACCTTTGCCTTGTCTGCATTTAGCTTCATACGATCAGAAAGAATTGCTCTCTCACCGTATCAAATAAGGCATGATTTGCTGACTAAGAAGTATTGGGAACAGAGTCGCAGAAAGAAGATTATTCTCAATTCAGACTATGTGGCACTTTTAAAAGGTAGGAGGGTTTATACTTTTTTAAAAAAGTCTCACTAAGTGGAAAGGTGGCTTCAAAGGATTTAAAATTTTAGAAACTGTCCTAAGGTGAAAACGTATCTCTGGCTTCCCCAAAGTTCTTCTCAGCATCATTCTTCCTCTTATGAGGGGATGCCAGGAGCACAAGAGAGCCAGACTGCTTATCACTCTCTCTTTCCAAGCTCCCACCTCAGGTGCAAATCCACCCTAATGGAAGGAAGGAATCCATACATGCCAAAGATGGCAATGTCAGCAAGTGGAGGAACCAATTTTCTGCTTGCAGGATGTACTGCTGAGGATATATAAAGGATATGAAAAACTGAAACCAGAATTGACTTAGAAGTCCACTTCCAAGTTTGATATGGAATGGCATGAAGATTGGAGACTAAGCAAAACTATTACTGCTGGAGGTCACCATAAAAAGCAGCCTATACAACCTAATCCAGCTTTTGAAGACAGGACTAGAATGAAGTACTTATAAGTAGTAAAAATAGCTTTTGTTGTTGTGGGCCAACAAAGAAATTTCCATTTAGTTGTATTATAATATTGACTTTCATCTTATGTTTTAAGTTATATAGTACTTGTCTTTAATTTTAAGGTGTCTTGAGTCGCAAGTTTTGTGGAAAGGCAGGGTATAAATGATGGTGATGATGACAACAACAACAGAGTCCTATATATACCATGGCCCAACCACAATTTCCTCTTCCCTGCTATATACAGGCCATGGAAATGTTTTCCCCAGTTTCATAGTAATTTCAAAATGCAAAAAAGTAGAATCCGGCAAAAATTAAAAAATAATTATTAGGTGGCAAGTAAATTGGCAGGAAGGGAATAATGGACCTTTTTTTTAGGAAGGGAATAATGGACCTTTTTATAGGAGCCCCCGGTGGCGCAGTGGGTTAAACCCCTGAGCCGGCAGGACTGAAGACCGACAGGTCACAGGTTCGAATTCAGGGAGAGGCGGATGAGCTCCCTCTATCAGCTCCAGCTCCTCATGCGGGGACATGAGAGAAGCCTCCCACAAGGATGATAAAAACATCAAAATCATCCGGGAGTCCCCTGGGCAACGTCCTTGCAGACAGCCAATTCTCTCACACCAGAAGTGACTTCTGACATGACAAAAACAAAAACAAAAATGCATACATACTGCTATCCTATAGTATTTCTGCAATCCGGAACATTAGCTACTTACCAACATTATCACACAATAAGTGACATTGTGAGACTGAGATGCCTTGGCAGACCAAAGCTGCGCATCTGGGCTGGTGACTTAACTTTGTCGTCCTGTGCCATTTCCCTCCTTTATTTATTATTATTATTATTATTATTATTATTATTATTATGACACAAAAATACCGTATGACACAACAAACGAGATATATATGCAGGATTGCATACCACAAAATCACAAGTCAAACACTTCCCAAGCGTCTTGGACTGTGTGATGTATTTTCGAATGATGCAAGCAGATCCAAGTAAGGTGGCCTTTTGCAGTTGACAGATTGTGATTTTGTCAATGTTTATGGTTTTCAAATGCCAGCTGAGATCTTTTGGCACAGCACCCAGTGTGCTGGTTATCACTGGGACCACCTGTACCGGTTTATGCCAGAGCTTTTGCAGTTTGATTTGAGGTCCTGATAATGGCTGAGTTTTTCCTGTTGTTTTTCGTCAATTCAACTTTCACCTGATATGGCGATAATCAATAATCCAAACATTTTTCTTTTCCACAATTGTGATGTCTGGTGTATTGTGTTCCAAAACTTTGTCAGTCTGGATTCGAAAGTCCCACAGTATTTTGTGTGTTGGTTTTCCACTACCTTTGCAGGTGTATGATCCCATCTGTTTTTTACTGCTGGCAGACGGTACTTGTGACATAAGTTCCAATGAATCCTTTGGGCCACAGAGTTGTGCCTCTGTTTGTAGTCCGTCTGTGTGATTTTCTTGCAGCAGCTGAGGATATGATCAATGGTTTCATCTGCTTCCTTGCACAGCCTGCATCATCATCATCATCATCATCATCATTTTACTGACACAAAACACAGTATGTCACAGCAAATGAGATCTATATGCTGGATTTCATATCACAAAATCACAGTTCCCAAGCATCTAGGACTGTGTGATGTATTTTTGAATTATGCATTATTATTATTATTATTATTATTATTATTATTAGGCACTTTGCCATTGTGAGGTGCTGTGTAAATATTTTTTTTCATCAAGGGGAAGTGCCCAGACCTTATCCCTTTGAGGTAATTCCATGACCATGGAATAATCAGCATGCAGCCATGATGACTTCATTATTGAGAGGTAGCAGACTGGCAATGGTTAATACACAATGTCACATCTGCACTGGTTTCCACCTCCACGTGACAAAGTCAAAGATTTTAATATCTTCTAGAGTTGTGTTTCACTACTGAATGAAAAATCTCTGAAGTTGTGCCTTTCCCTGAAGGGTTGCCAAAATCTGGTGCCCAAAACATTCCTTTGGCAATATTAGGACTGGAAGAGAGAAGAGGACCAGATTGGACATCTTATCCCAACATGAGATCCCAGCACGAGTTTTCACTCCAGCAGTATTACACTCTCGGCTATGTTTTCAATGGAGGAAGTCTACATGCAATCACCTTTAGCTGTTCTGCTTACTTCCTGCTGTGCAAAGGATGTGGCTTTTTTGCAAAGAGTTTGAAATGTTTCTTACAAGTGCTGATTCCTAGGAATTCAGAAGTTTTTTTTTTCAGGCTTGATGATAATCAATGCAATCAACTCCAAGGAATACCTATCACTGTTTTACATTAACTTAACATGGGAGAATGAATGAACTACAAATCAGACTTTGTACTTTCCAAAGAATAGACACAGGCCATTTGCTTCCATCAGCATTTTGAAATTCTGAAACAGAGATTCAGGACTCTGTTGACAAATGATTTATTGTTGTGCACTCAACTTTGCTATCTGATTTCTCCTTGGTGCAGCAGAATGAATATTGTTTATCTTGGGCATCCTCCAACACAGGCATTCCTGTTTTCTTATCCTATATCTGAGCAGCAGACCAACTTCACAAGTCATTCCCCCTTCCCAACAAACTCATTTTCTTAGAGATAAAAAGATAGTACTTAAACTGCACTCTGTACTAAAATTTACCTCTGTGTAACTCATGATGTTGCCATAGAAGACTTGAAGGCACATATGCACATAGGATTGATTCAGGTGCTTAAGTTGATTGTTTCCCTCTTTAATGCAATTTTCTCCAACCTGGTGCTTCCAGATATATGGGATTAAATCTTCCACCATTCTCTGCCACCAAAATCATTTACTTCTTCACTCCAAATCTACAATGTGCCACTATAAAAATGAAAGCCTTCTTGCAACCACTCTTTCTGACCTCTGGGAATATGGATACTGTTCTATCCATATTGAAACATACAAGTTCACCTGAAACTATTTAGGCCTTAAGGTAAGACAAGATCCCAGCAGTGAGGCCATGAAAGCCTTTGAGAGTACAAAATCCCAACAGCCTGGCATTTTTAAAACACATATAAAAACCCTTCTTTTTATGACCCACTTCAAAGGTATCTTCCTTCAAGATTTTCCCCAGCCAAAGGAACTGCACTAGACACCACCAGACCAGGTGTCTCCAACAAATAACCCACTCCCACAAATGGGCTGCACTGATAATGAGAGAGTACACAGTAGATACCTTCCCTGCCCCGAATTAGAAAATGCCAATTACTTTGAAAAAATATAAGCAGGTTAGAACTAAAATGACATGTAATTAAAAGCTAGTTTGCAGGTGTCAAAACAAACCAATGAGAACTTCTGACTCAGCGGAAGTGCCTTCCCCTCTCATCATTCAAGGCCAGAAAAAGAAGATAATCAAATCTACGACATGATAAGAAGCAAAGTTTTCTGCCTCCCATCAATATTCCTTCTATCATCCAAATGACATTTTGTGGTTCCAGGGTTTATATAGCTGGTTGGAGTGTATTTTCTGACAAAATTTAAAGTGCTGGTTATGAAAGGCAGACTATAAAATCAATAAATAAATAAGGACTTCATCACATTGAAACAGGGAAGAGTTTGGTAGAGTAGAGCTCAATCATACTCAGTTTTGAAGTGAAACAGATGATTTCCCTACCTTCATCGCACTGTTAAATGAATCTGTATTACCCAGTTAAACTCAGCATTTTTTCAGTTCATTTGCCATCACACTGTAATCTCTAGGCACCGTCCACCATCCCACCGCCATGTTCTTTGTGGGGAGAAAAAACCTCCTCTCTTTGAAATGTTAGCATGTCTCCAATTCTGGAAGCAGGGAGGGAGAGCAGAGATGCACTTTCCTTCTCTCTCTCTCTCTCTCTCTCTCTCTCTCTCATGCTCAGCTGCCCCACAGAGAAGGGCGTGAACTTTGGAAAACTATAATTCCCAGGACTGCATAATATGGAACTATGATATTTAAAGTGAGGTTCAGCTGTCTTCATTTCAGTGTGTAGATGCACCCAGAGAAGGTTCGTGGGCCTTGGGAAATCCCCAAGACAATCTTATGGAGACATGGCATTTAAAGTAAGGTCGGACTGCATTCATTCCACAGTATAGATGCACCCAGAGAAGGGTATGGACCTTGGGAAACTATAACTCCCAGGAGAACTCAATTGCATGGAGCCATGGCATTTAAAGTGGAGTGCAAGGGCATTTATTCCATACTGTAAATGCACCAAGAGAAAGGTATGGACCTTGGAAAACTATGACACCCAGGTCTGCACATAATGGAAAAGATGGCATGATGATGATGATATTGGCATTTAAAGTAAAAACTCGCCAGGCAAAAGGTAATGGCAGAACTTTCTCTAACAAGGGTACTTTTGGCTCCTCTCACAATTTCCCCTCCCGCAAATTGAGGAAATGTTTCATTTTAATCCAGACAGCAACAAATGCCATCACATTACAAAATTGGCCAAACACCTGGATCATTTCCAAAAATCCATTTCCCCACCACCTCCTGAAACATTTGAAAAGAATGCTGGCCCCCACACTTAAAATAAGTAAAGAATGCTCTAGCCTACACTTGAACCCAACCAAATGTGATGAAAACAGTGGCTTACCACATTTTAAGTGTAGCACTCCGTAGAATTTAGTAAATGTGATGAAGTGGTACATCTATTTTTTACATTACTTTTTTGTATGTTTTTTGTAGCTGTAGCATTGCTTTGCCAAAATTAAAAAGCACACCTTCATATAGAGATGGTATGACTGTTCCCATTTTTCTTCCTCCATAACAGATTGCTTTAAGCACTGCAATGTCTAGATTTTTATAAAACGTAGTCTGGTAGATACAAGTATTGGCAGCTCAGGGCAGGATATTCCCACTCAGTCCTTTCTCCATAACTTAATTGCGAAATAATTATACTTGTTGTGATAAATGTTGGATACTAGGTGAACGATGACATTTTACTGGAAATTCTTAGGAGCTCAAGGACCCAAAAAGAAAATGTCAGATGCTGCTGACACGTATCAATAAATCTCAAGAGCAACCAATTGCCTTGTCCAAATGTCATCCACCTTTCCATCATTACCAGCAATGGCTGTTGATTGCCACATTACAGATGCAAATGCCACAGGGTCCCATTACATGGGCACTTCTGCCATTGCCCCTTGGCCCTTTAAAAATCTTTAAAATGGCTGGTAAATGTCAATATTCCTTACATCATCGGAAGCAGAAGCCTTAAGCAATTCTAACTAAAGCTGAGTTTTAAAGTTCTGATGAGGTTCCAAAATGCATATTTATACACACCTCCTTAAAATACTTCCTGGAAATAATCAGCATTTTGTCCTTCAAACAAATGTTGCATATGCTTCATTTTAAACTTACAGGATGTTTGAGAATTGGGTTATCAATCATGTTCAGTACAATATCCAGAAATAGCTAAAGCTTGATGAGTCTAAGCAATATGAAATTCATTGAGGATACCGACTGTACAGGGCAGCACAGTATAGTGGTTTGAGTGTTGGACTATGGCTCTGGAGACCAGGGTTTGAAACTCCCATTTGGCCACAAAAACCCATTGGGTGACTTGGGGCAAGTCACAAGCTCTCAGAAGAAGGAAAAGCAAACGACTTCTGGACAAAACTTGCCAAGAAAACTTAATGACTGAAATGACTTGAAGGCACATAACGACAATGGGAGCACTTCCCAACAAAAATGGGAGCACAATGGACACATTTTTCAATAAACATAAACAGGTTTGCACTGCATCCTTCCACAGATTGGATTCACCAATTTAAAGAAAATATCTCCAGGAATCTCTAGGTCATCGAGTGCAGGCATGTCCAAAGTTTGGCCCCTGTTCAAATTTCCACTGGACCTCTCTCTC
The DNA here is from genome assembly GCF_037176765.1 of Anolis sagrei. Lineage (NCBI taxonomy): Eukaryota > Metazoa > Chordata > Lepidosauria > Squamata > Anolidae > Anolis > Anolis sagrei. Next base: position 14,813,145 of record NC_090025.1, on the reverse strand, counting down.
CAGGCCTCCCTCTTCCAATAGTAGTAGTAGTAGTAGTAGTAGTAGTAAATCATAGTAAACTGCTTAAAGTGCAAAAGACAACGAGTGAATACCGTAAAAACACAAACCAGAGCAGAAAACTGGCAAAAGAAGGCACTCCATGGACAGTTCCTGGGAAAAATTGAGAGCCAAATAGACAAAGAAAAAACATGGCTGTGGCTCACAAATTGAACTCTGAAAAAGGAGACAAAGGAGGGCCTGATTCTGGCAGCCCAAGAACAAGCCATTCAAACCAATGCCATCAAAGCCAGAATTGAAAAGTCGACAACAGATCCCAAATGTAGACTCTGCAAGGAAGCAGATGAAATAATAGATCACATCCTCAGCTGCTGCAAGAAGATCGCGCAGACAGACTACAAGCAGAGGAATAACACCGTTGCTCAGATGATGCATTGGAACTTGTGCCACAAATACAATCTGCCTGCGACAAAGAACTGGTGGGATCACAAGCCGGAAAAAGTTACAGAGAATGAACACGCCAAACTCCTCTGGGACTTCCGGATTCAGACAGAGTTTTGGAGCATAATATTCCTGACCTCACAATCGTGTTAAAAAACAAAGTATGGATCATTGATGTTGCAATCCCAGGTGAAAGCAGGACTGCAGAGAAACAACTGGAAAAGCTGACACGATATGAGGATTTAAAGATTGAACTGCAAAGACTGGCACAAGCCAGTCAAGGTGGTCCCAGTGGTGATCGGCACACTGGGTGGAGTGCCTAAAGATCTTGGCCTGTACTTAAACACAATCGGTACTGACAACATTACCAGAGCAGATTACAGTATACAGATATAAGGCAACTATCCAATGCTTTTTATTCAGTGAACAACAAGGACATACAATACACAGACAAGGGTAAAGACTTTCTCCTCTCATCTCCGGCATCTGGAGGTGATGCTCAACTCTGGCCATGGAGAGATGCTCTTGTTTCATTTTTCCATGCTGAGGAACCTGTTGTCCATACACATCTCCAATTGTGTAAGCTAGCATGTCTGCATGGAGCACCCTTGTACCTTTCTGCCAAAGCAGTACGTATTGACCTACTCACATTGCATGCTTTCAAACTGCTAGATTGGCAGAAGCTAGGGCTAACTGTGGGAGCTCACCCCGACTTGCAACTTTGGACTGTTAACCTTCCAGTCAACAAACTTCCTGAAGCTTAATCTGCTGTGCTACCGTGGCCCAAAGTCATCCTGGAGGACTTGGAGATTTCTCCCTTTGAATCCCTAGGTCCACCAGTGAGATTCTATGACCAGCTTCCAGCAGAAGTCAACAGTATTGTCATGGTGAAAGACTTAGAAATTTCTAGAGAGATAGAAAAATAGCAATTTCTTTAATTGTAGTTTTTCACTTGTAAGGTGGCTCTCTGTCCAGCAAATACAGAAGGTTAACAATAATTGAATTGCTATTTTATTAAACCTAGGTAACACTGAATGCAGAAAGTTTCTTCTGAGTAGAGTCAGTGTGGTTTAATGACTTGAGTGTTGGATTAAAACTCTGACACACCAAGGTTCAAATGGAAACTGGGCAAGTCACAGGTTTTACAGCCTAAAAGGAAGTCAGTGACAATAAATCATCCCAGGAAAAGCCTAGGATAGGATTGCCATAAATCTGGTCCAACCTGAGGGCACATTAACTCCAAAGAATAAAGCACACATAATATTGCACCGTTGAAACGTTTACTATGGCATGCTTGTTTTCCAACAGCTTCAGTGGGACTCCAGATTGGGCCAACTATCTCTAAATTGCCGCCACAGGATTCAATTAGATACAAATGCTTCCAATCTCTGGTGAATGGCTGGGAATACAACTCCGGAGGTCTGTTTATTGTGACGATTCCAAGTGTTGGTTTAAAAATAAAAGGCAATTTGAGAAGCCACACTTCTCAGTCACCTTTTAACCTTTTCCGGGCTGCATTCAGACCACTTTTGACATTTTCAACAATGGCCTGGCTGAAGATGATTAAATGTTATACTAAGTAATTAACTGATCTGCATGCGGCATCTGTTTGCGAGGCTTTCCAACAGCTGGCCCTTAAAGCAGTCCAGACCTTTGAAATATGACAAAAAAGGACACAGTGCAGAGAATGTTAATTGCAAACCCCCATTTTAATCTTATTTTGGCTTTGGTGCAAACTTAAACAAAGTCCCTTGTTGGTGTTGCTGCTGTTAATGCTGCTGTATGTTAGAAGAATTGGATATTTGTCATTTGGGATATATTAGAACGAGTTATAAATTGTATGGATTGCCGTAAAACTGATATAAAGTCCATAGGAAATCATTAAAACCAATTTTCACTTCCTCCTTATAGCTCCCAGCAGCTCGCCAAGAAGAAGGGGAGGGACTCAAATATCACATCAAAGACAGCTCAAGGTAACACAAGGTTCATAATGAAAAGAAAAACAAATAATTAAACAGAAAACAAAACCATGATTCCACAGATCTCAACCTTTGAATGCTTTCCAGAATAAAAATATTGTGCATCATGTCCATCTTCGGAACCAAGACTTAAAAGAAATTATGTCTATAGGCTTATTTCTTGGAATTATGATATTATATTCTATCTTATTCTGAAGATGGTAAACACCAATACCTAGTGAATTGTTGGAGCATGCAAGGAATCAGTGAATGTGTGTGTGTCAACAATAAAATAAGATGCATGAAGCTGATTGGTCAGCCAATGCCTGAGGAACAGGCTGAGCCTGAGACTTTTGCTTACTGTTACATTTTATGTTCATTGTTTGTTTATTTATTTAGCATAATTTTGTGTCCTGTTCTTCTCACCCTGGAGGGGGACTCAGGGTGGCTTCAGAACATTCATTCAATGCCAACAACAGTAATAAATGATAAAAGCAATTAAAATAATATTTAATGCTTTAAAATTACTAAAACATTGTTTATATAATGCAGGTTTGAAATCATAGTCCAGATCAGTCCATTGTCATTCATACAAATTGGGTTTCATTCTAAATTGCTGCCTCTACTTTTCGAATGCTTGGTCCCATAAACAGGTTTTGAGTTTCATTCTAAAGAACAAGATGGAGGGGGACAATCTAATGTCACTGGGTAGAGAATTCCACAGGCAAGGGGCCACCATTGAGAAGGCCCTGTCTCTAGTCTCCACCAGTCATGATTGCGAGAAGTTTAGGATTGAGCTATGCACATGCAGAGTGTTGTGGCTCAGTTGGAGCCTCAGGAAGAGAAGGAAGAGGATTATGGGTTTCAGATTGCTAAACATATTCCTGTTGTTGATACAGACGATGTTGATACTGAAGACGAGGAGTTCCAGTTTCCCATGGGAAGGGATGTTGTCTTAGAATATGTTTCTGATCTTAGTGAAACTTCACAGGTGCAGGAGGAGGAGGCGAGACAGCCTGTGAGCTCTCTGCCTGTCGATTCTCAGGCTGCCAGTTCCCAGCCCCAGGACAATGAGTTATTCGACCTTGAAGGCTCTGCAGATTTAGATAGGGAGAATTGCTTGCAATTCAGGGTTCACCACAGTTCACAGCTTGCAAATAAGAGAGAGGTTGGAGGTCAAAGGAATGCTTTCATGCTAAGAAAGTATATTTAGTGAGCTGATTGAAGGCAACCTTTTGTCAGTGCAACTTCAGCGAACACCCTGATAACTTTTCTGGATTGCCTTGGCTTTTGGGCAATGCTTTTGGCTTCTTGGGACTTTGATTTGGATCTTGGCTTCTTGGAACTCTGTCATGCTGCCTTGGAATCTTTTTTGATCAATGCTTATGGATTATGCTTCATGTTATTTGCCTTAGGACTTTGGAAACTCTGCCTTTGCATTTAAGACTCTGTTTAGCTATTGAACATTTGCAACTTTACTTTTGTGTTTACGACTTTGCCTTTTCTTTAAAAAACTACAAAACCTACAGCCTTGGTGTGTGTGGTGTTCTGAGCAAGGTGAATCTATCCTAAGGTGCGACACAGAGAGAGACAGAGAGACAGAGTTTGGCGTTTGGAGTTTGGAGAGACCGAGAGACAGAGTTTGGAGTGTGCTCTTGCTTCATGAGCTGCTGAAGGAGTTTATCCAACACAGACAAAGAAAGACCATTTTAAAATCTCTCATAAAAGGACATTATGTGAGTTGGTGCAACTGATCATATTGTACATATGTTGTTCTGGATTTACAAAGAGTAAACTACTTGTTCTTTACTGTTCACCTGTGTGGCATTTTTTCTTTCTGTGGCAAGGCAGTGTGTGGACTGATCAAACATGAACTACACATGGTTTATTTTACATTGTGCCATATAAATGACTAGTGGAAGCATATGAACTTCATTCCACAAGATCTATTCTTGCTTCTCCTTCCACACACATTGTTTTCCTATATTCGGTGAAATCATTAAAATAGTATAAGCGAACTGCCAGAGTGAAGATGTTCTTACCACTGTCTGCCCTTTATAAATTAAGTCAAGAGTTTGTCCTTTATAAATCAGGTCAATATGCAACCAGCACAGAACTAATGAAAGCTTCCTGATTCGTTCTGCTCACTAAGAAATCTGCAGGATTCCCTAGTTGCAGGATTTTAATTTTTAATTACCAGTAAATGAAGAAACCCTTGGGATTTTCAACAAAGGGCAAATTGCATCAATTTGCTGAAGGGAGCAAAACAGTACATTTTTCCGATAGCGGACAACATGAGGAACAGACTCTTAAATAGTGGATTGAAATAAGGAGGAAGGGAGAGAACAAAATGAAAAGTGATTTTATTCCTAGGGTATAGATCAATGGTTCAAGAAAGGATATTCCATCTGAACATTACGAAGAACTTCCTGACTATGACAGCTGTTCAGCAGTGGAACTCTCTGCTCCAGAGTGTGGTAGAGGCTCCTTCTTTGGAAGCTTTTAAACAAAGGCTGGATGGCCATCTGTCGGGGGTACTTTGAATGCAATTTTCCGGCTTCTTGGCAGGGGGTTGGACTGGATGGCCCGTGAGGTCTCTTCCATGATTCTATGATTCCCAACCTGTGGTCTGTGGACCACCAGTGGTCCGCAAGAACTAAAATATGGTTCGTGGCCTCACCATTACTACTACAGATAAGACAGCCCAACCAAAAAAAAAATTTCTTGGTGTCTCCGTTTTTAGGCTTGTTCCTGGGGTTATTTGGGGTACTGATTCAGAAAATTGCATTGGATAGATAGACCATTTCAGCTCTAGATGATTAAATATGGTTTTCTGTGGGCGAGCAGATAGTGACTACTGGGTGACATATATCAGAAACTATGAGAAACTGGAGCTGATGTGGTCTATCTAATGCAGTTTTCTGAATCAGAACCTCAAATAACCAAACCAAATCTGAAGTTGACCAAAAACTGATTCGTAACCCTTCTGGTACTAATGTTGGAGAGTGGCCCCTGGTCAAAGTGGTCCCTAATCAAAAAAAAGATTGGGAACCACTGGTATAGATACATTGAATACATGGAAAATAGAACAAAGAATGGAGATAAACCATCCATCTCCAGTCGAGTGTGTTTCAAATGTGTCTGGCTACAACTCTGACCTTCTACAGTCAGAAAGTAAGTCAAATGAAACTTCTTAGAAAACTGCATTCCTGGAATATATAAGGTATCACTGCTACTATTACTTCTATAGTGTCAGGGAGAAAGAGAAACACATCATTACAGAAAAATAATAATAATCAGATTGGTATATAGCCATCAACTGCAGTGGTCTGAACATTGGACAATGATTCTGGAGATCAGAGCATGAATCTCTGCTTAGCCATGGAAACCCAATGGATAACGTTGGGCAAGTCATATTTTCTCAACCTCAAAAGAAGGCAAATCCCTTCTTAACAAATCTTACCAAGAAAACCCAATATGCAATCCACCTAAGGATCACAATAACTTGGAAATAAATTGAAGGCACCCAACTACAATGTCTATGTCTAATGCAAACAGTGAGGAGCACTGGGAGATGCAGACTAACATCTGGGGGGATATATTTGTTCACCAACATTATGGAGGAGCCCCCGGTGGCACAATGGGTTAAACCCTTGTGCCAGCAGGACTGCTAACTAATAGGTCAGCAGTTCAAATCATGGGAGAGCGGGTTGAGCTCCCTCTGTCAGCTCCTGCTCCCCATGCAGGGACATGAGAGAAGCCACCCACAAGGATGGTAAAACATCAAACACCCAGGCGTCCCCTGGGCAACGTCCTTGCAGATGGCCAATTCTCTCACACGAGAAGCAACTTGCAGTTTCTCAAGTTGCTCCTCACATGAACATAAAATAAGTAAATAAATAAATAGTTCCTATGATGGATGGGTATAGAATTGCTAGTCCCCCGGTGGCGCAGTGGGTTAAAGCATTGAGCTGCCGAGTTTGTTGATCGAAAGGTCGCAGGTTCGATTCCGGGGAGCGGCGTGAGCTTCCGCTGTCAGCCCTAGCTTCTGCCAACCTAGCAGTTCGAAAACATGCAAATGTGAGTAGATCAATAGGTACCGCTCCGGCGGGAAGGTAACGGCGCTCCATGCAGTCATGCCGGCCACATGACCTTGGAGGTGTCTACGGACAAAGCTGGCTCTTTGGCTTAGAAATGGAGATGAGCACCACACCCCAGAGTCAGACATGACTGGACTTAATGTCAGGGGACAACCTTTACCTTTACCTTACATTAGTTAATTCAAGAAGCTCTGGTCTAATACATCTGGAAGTTTCTCAAATTGATCCTGGCACACACACAAAATGCAACATTATACATTCCGACCCTTCAACACAAACCAATATACACAGAAGTTGAAAAGTAAGGTCCATTATTGGCAGAGTAAGTGAAAGGTTTCCTAACCAATAAAGTTTTGGCTGTGTACTTTTCCATTGCAAAATCCTTCATCCAGTCCTCTCTTATTCTGTTCTGCCATCTTAAGCCCAGCAGCATTGAAACTGTAGGGAGGGTCTAAAATCAACTCCAGACTGTTCTCTCTGCACCATTTGCTGGCTCACTAGCAACCCTAATGTCTTTAGAGCCCAGAAGAACATTTCCGTAGAAAGAACACCGCTCTCTTTCCTCCACCCACCCTTGCTGTCCCCCTTTCTTCTGATACCTTCCTCCTCATTTAATGATCTCCATGCTAGCGACTTCCAGAGGCTTTTCTTATGAGATTTTGGCCTCCTTGTGTTTCAATTGCCGGTTTATTGAAAATGCTATGTGCAAAGTGACCTTGGGAACACAAGCTACCCAACAAAGCTATTTCAATAAAAGTGGCTGCTTGCAATGCAAGAAAGCACCAGGGATTTCTCCAGAACCCATCTCAGTTTCTTCGATGTTTTCTCTTTTTCTTCCTTCTTTTTTCTACAAGGTCAGGAATGGAGAAATGGAAGCAGTAGCACTCTACTGATTATGGTATATTTCTGATACAGCTATTCAGTTCCAAACATTCACACAATGCTTGTCCAGAGATGCCTGAGGGGGACCAACCACTGATTCTAGCTTGCATTGCAGATCCACTTCCAATTTCCAATGCTGTTTCAATTAACATTTGTCATGCTATCACTGTGAGAGCATCACACATTCTTCTATGGGTGCTTATGGCAGTGTTCCAAAGAAAGCAGCCCTAGACAACATAGCCCATTGATGGCACTGCACTGAAAAATAATGTGAAAATCTCTTTAAGTTAGCAGATCCCAGACATCTCAATCCAGCATTGTGCCATTGTTTTGGACCACAATTGCCAGCATTCTCTGGCAACAGGAAATGTAGTCTAAAGCAGTGCTGTTCAAAATAGAGGTCCATACAAGTTTGCAGGATAGAAATATGCGTAGAAATATATCCTACGATGGAGCCTCCGGTGGCACAATGGTTAAACTCTTGTGCCAGCAGAACTAAAGACCAGACAGGCCAGAGGTTCGAATCCGGGGAGAGCGTGGAGGAGCTCCCTCTGTCAGTACCAGCTCCCCATGTGGGGACTTGAGAGAAGCCTCCCACAAGGATTTATTTATTTATTTATTTATTTATTTATTTCAAAGTTTTCTATACCGAGCTTGTCACCTCTTAGAGGGACTCAGCCCGGTTTACAACCATAAAAACATACAATCAGTAAAATATCATAGTTCATAATTACAATAACACATTTAAAATAACAACTATATTTAAAACTACGGTGGCCAGTCGTCATATTAAAAACAAGTATACCTCATCTTCCATCCACAATCCTAGGGTGCTGTCTCATTCATCGAAAGCCTGTCTCCACAACCACGTCTTCACCTGTTTCCTGAATGTCAGGATAGACGGGGCGGTTCTGACCTCCAGTGGGAGAGAGTTCCAGGGCCACCACCAAAAAGGCCCTGTCCCTCGTCCCCACCAGGCGCTCTTGTGAGGCCGGTGGGACCGAGAGCAGGGCCTCGCTAGACGATCTTAGTAATCTTGATGGTACATAGGGGAGAATACGTTCAGATGGTAAATATCAAAACATCAGGGCGTCTCCTGGGCAATGTCCTTGCAGACGGCCAATGCTCTCACACCAGAAGCGACTTGTAGTTTATCAAGTCACTGCTGACACAAACATAAAACAAGTAAATAAATAGTTCCTACAATGAATGGGTATAGAATTGCTAGTCCCTACATTAGTTCATTCAAGAAGCTTTGGTCTAATACATCTGGAAGTTACCAGTTGGAAATGGCTGAGAAACCATGCCTTTCAATAAAAGTAGAAATAATGTGGTCCTCCAGATGTTACTGGATTTCTGATCCCAGCATCCTTAGCATAAAGGTAAAGGTTTCCCTTGACATATAGTCTAGTCATGACCAACTCTGGGCAGTGGTGCTCATCTCCATTTCTAAGCCGAAGAGCTGGTGTTGTCCATAGACACCTCTAAGCTCATGTGGCTGATATGACTGCATGGAGTGCCATTATCTTCCTGCTGAAGCTCACGTTTGCATGTTTTTGAATTGCTAGGTAAGTAGAAGCTGTGTCTAACAGTGGGAGCTCACCTTGTCCCACGGATTCGAACCGCCAATCTTCTGGTCAGCAAGTTCTGCAGCTTAGCGGTTTAACCTGCTGCGCCATCACGGCCCCCCAATCCTTAGTATGCATAGCTTACAATAGCAAATACTAGAAAATACTGTTGCCCAGTAACTTCTGCAGAGTCTACTGATTTCAAATGCAACTGAACAAGTTCTTGTGAATTATGCAAGTATTACTTTGTACTCCCCCCTCCCCCTGAAGTAAAGGGTCTCCTCACAGAGCAAACACAAGAGCTAAGCAAGAAGAACAAATGACATCAAGACATTGTGTGGGATGGAGATAAAGGCATAAGATGACACAGTGGGGAAAACACCAAAAAGAAAAAAAAGCAAACTGGTGGATTTGGAGATACGTCAAGGCACGTACACACCAGAAATGAGAAGTTGTGAGAACTACTGAGCTGCCCTATTTCTTCTTTAATAGAACACCCACAACACAATGCATTGTCTAGCTATAGCAGTGGTTCCCAACCTTTGGACCTCCGGATGTTTTGGACTTCAGCTCCCACAATTCCTAACAGTTGCTAAGCTGGCTGGGATTTCTGGGAGTTGAGATCCAAAACAACGGAAGGACCAAAGGTTGGGAACCACTGAGCTATAGGGACAGATCTGGGATCCTTAATAGGAAAATTGAAATTGCTGCATGGTTCACTCTCTTGTCTTTTGGCACAGCTGAGAAGACTTCTCTGTAGTATATTCAGAAAGTATATTCATGACTTTATTGACTTTGCTGGGTACATTCTGATAGCAGAACGAGCTGGAGGACTGAAGAATTCTGACTTGCTGTGGCAAAGCCAGCATACTCAAGCACACTGTCTGAACATTTCTATTTGCATGATGAACAGCTAAAGAAACCATGGTCCTTCTGTTCATCATTTGTTGACGGCAGGGGTAGGAATCATGCAGCTGCCCAGATGTTGTTTGTCTGCAATTCCTAGTGGATCTAGCCAACTTAATCAATGGTGATTAGTGCTGGAAACTACACTCTTAACTTCTGGAGAGCCACTGAGATTCCTGAGCACAGAATGTACAGAAGGTGCAGGTTCGCAGCTTGGGAGTGATCCTGGATTCATCTCTAAGCTTGGAACCCCAGGTGGACAGAAGAGCTTTTGCACAGTTAAAAATTGTGCGCTGGCTGCACTCATATCTTGGGAGGTCTGACTTGGCCACAGTGGTCCACGCACTCGTTAAATCCTGAATAGATTACTGCAACGCACTCTACGTGGGGCTGCCTTTGAAGACTGCTCGGAAACTTCATTTAGTCCAACGATCAGTAGCCAGGCTGCTCACCGAAGCAGGATACAGTGAGCATACAACCCCCCTGTTACACCAACTCCACTGTCTGCCTATCAGCTACCAAACACAATTCAAAGTACAGGGTTTAGCCTATAAAGCCTATAAAGCCCTAAACGGTGCCGAGCCAGTTTATCTGTCTGAACGTATCTCCTTCCACAAACCTCCAAGGACGCTAAGATCATCCGGGGAGGCCCTGCTCTCAGTCCCACCACCATTGCAGTCGCGACTGGTGGGGACGAGAGACTGGGCTTGATCTGTCCCTATAGCTGCCCCTATCTGTCCCTATAGCTCAGTGGCTCCCAACAATGGCTTCATACTACAAGAAAGGAGATTCCATCTGAACATTAGGAAGAACTTCCTGACAGTGAGAGCTGTTCGGCAGTGGAACTCTCTGCCCAGAGTGTGGTGGAGGCTCCTTCTTTGGAGGCTTTTAAACAGAGGCTGAATTGCCATCTGTCAGGGGTGCTTTGAATGCAATATTCCTGCTTCTTGGCAGGGGGTTGGACTGGATGATGGCCCATGAGGTCTCTTCCAACTCTATGATTCTAGGGCCTTCTCCATGGTGGCTCCTTGGTTGGAACCCCCTCCCCAACAACATTAGATCAGCCCCCTCCCTCCTGACCTTTCGTAAACAACTTAAAACCTGGCTATAGGGTCAAGCCTTTGAGCAATAAATTGCAATAATCTGGGAAGAGAATGTTTTAACGACCACAATGGTCTGACCTGGCTGATATTTTAAACCGGCAAGCTGTTTTAAATTGATTGTTTTATAGTGATTGTTTTATAACAGCATTATTGTGTTCAATTGTATTGTGATTTTGAATGTATAGTATCGGCCCGTGGGTTGCCTGTTGTAAGCCATCCTGAGTCTCTCTCCAGAAGTGAGTGGAACGGGGTATAAATGCCTGAAATAAATAAATACATAAATAACCACTGAGTTACTTCACAGAAATGGATAGGTAAAAAGTGCTGGAGCATATAAAAATCAGTTGATGTGTGTGTGTGTGTGTGTGTGTGTGTGTGTGTGTATGTTAACTGAAAATGCAAAGCACGAAGTTGACTGGCTGGGCCATGCCCAGAAGCTAGCTGAGCCTGGGACTTTTGGCAACAGTTACTTATTCAGGCTGCTAGTTGTGTGGAAGCCTGAAGACACACAGAGAGAGTTTGATTTGCTTCTTGGCTGCTGAAAGATGGTCTCTCACATGGACACAGGAAGGGACCATTTTGAATCTTTCTAAAAGGACATTGTGTGAGTCAATGAAACTGTTCAAATGACTGTAGATATGTTGTTCTACATCACAAAGAGTAAACTTCTTGTACTTTATTAATCTTCTGTGTGGCATATGTACAGTATAGATAGGCTGTTACGAATTGTGGGAGTTGAAATCCAAAACACCCGGAGGGCAGAAGTTTGCCCATGCCTGGTATATACAGTAATAGAAAATTCTGCTCTTGCTTTTCCAGTTCTCGCAGCGAAACCTTCCCTAAATGAAGTCACATAGGTAACCTTGCTATGACCACACTAATTATATTTAGTACTAAAACCAAGAAAAAATAAAAGAACTATATAAGAGGAGAAAGATCCAACGACCAAGATTAGAATAGTTTATTTTAGATACCTTGCCAAGGAAAAGAACTCAGAGGACTACATCTGAGCAGGTCTCTTCATTTTCTGAATAAAGGTTTCCATTTCAAAACCAAAACTTGCTACAGTATCAATCAATAGGGAATACATTATCTATAAATACCTACTCAAGGCTGAAAGCAGTGCAGAAACACAGAAATATCACAGCAAAATCCCGAAAACCAGTGGCCGTATTCAGACATTGCAGAAGTGGCTGGTCTAAATATGCAAGGACAAAACCTATTGACATCCTTGGCACCTCAGAGCCTCCAGTGGCACAATGGGTTAAACCCTTGTGCCCACAGAACTGTTGATCGAAAGGTCGGCACTTCGAATCTGGGTAGTGGGGTGAGCTCCCATCAGTCAGCTCCAGCTTCTCATGCAGAGGCCTCCCACAGGATGGTAAAACATCCAGGCATCCCCTGGGCAACGTCCTTGCAGATGGGCAATTCTCTCACACCAGAAACAGCTTGCAGTTTCTAAAGTTATTCCTGACACACACAAAAAATACTTGACACCTCATCTTCACATGTTTCTATTACCCTCTAAAACAGAGGTGGGCAACTGTGGAAGACAAGGAGACCTTAGAGGTCCACATTCTCCACTCATTTCCCACCTCACCTCATCCCCCAAGAAAGCCTCTAAATAGCCCCTAAAATTTTCTTCCAAGTTTGGCTTTTTTTTAGGCCAAAGAAAGACCTTTTTCAATAATGGAAAGTTTGAATACTTCCTCGTCATATCAAAAAAGTCTACTTCAGAGCCTAAATTGACCCAAGGTGACAAAAAAGCAGTTGGCCACAAAGCTAAAGTGGCTGATGGTCTATTTATTTGTCGTGTCAGGACAACCAGTCAAATTATATTTCATTTCTAACAGAACAAAGCAAACAAAAAGACAAAATACAAAATTTGTGAGTTTGGTAGTTGATTAAATGTCCTTTGATCAATATCTGGCCACTTGGAGTGCTTCTGGTGTTGCTGCAAGAAGGTGGTCAGTGGTTTGCTCCTCTCCACACTCGCATGTCGAGGATTCCACTTTGTAGCCCCATTTCTGAAGGTTGGCTCTGCATCTCGCGGTGCCAGAGCGCAGTCTGTTCAGCGCCTTCCAAGTCAACCAGTCCTCTGTGTGCCCAGGGGGGAGTCTCTCATTTGGTATCAGCCATTGGCTGAGGTTCTGGGTTTGAGCCTGCCACTTTTGGACTCTCGCTTGCTGAGGTGTTCCAGCGAGTGTCTCTGTAGATCTTAGAAAACTATTTCTAGATTTAAGTCATTGACGTGCTGGCTGATACCCAAACAGGGGATGAGCTGGAGATGTCTCTGCCTTGGTCTGATCCAACATAGGTAAAGGTAGGTAAAGGTAGTCCCCTGATATTAAGTCCAGTCATGTCTGACTCTGGGGTGTGGTGCTCATCTCCATTTCTAAGCCGAAGAGCCAGCGTTGTCCGTAGACAGCTCCAAGGTCATGTGGCCGGCATGACTGCATGGAGTGCCGTTACCTTCCTGCCGGAGCGGTACCTATTGATCTAATCACATTTGCATGTTTTCGAACTGCTAGGTTGGCAGAAGCTAGGGCTGACAGCGGAAGCTCACGCCGCTCCCCGGAATCGAACCTGCGACCTTTCGAACAACAAGCTCAGCAGCTAAGTGCTTTAACCCACTGTGCCACCGGGGGCTTCCACCAACATAGATCCAATACAGGACTTTTTAATATTCTGCCATTCAATGTGTTACCTTACGGATTGTAGAGCATCACTATACTTGGATTACATTTCCCTTTGATTTCTTAAATCTTGTTGAAAGTGTCCCATGCTCTTTCTTTTTTGTTGTCTATTTCTATTTCCTTGCATTGATTAATATACATAGCAGTTCTCCTTATCCCTATGTGGTTGTTATTAAACAGTTGCATTCAGATTTCCGGTTCTATCTTTGTGACCTTGAATGTTTTCTTCCCTTCTGTCCTTGACCCCTTGAAGAGTTTCATCTGTCATCCATTGAGGTTAACCTTTGTTTTTGGCTACAGACAGTGTCCTTCTGTGTTGCTCTCTGACAGTGTCCCTGGCTTCAGTCCAGAGCTCATCTGGTTCCAGGTCAAGAAGGTTTAATAGTGCAAATCCATGTTTCACCCTCCACTAAACTGAGATTGTCATGAAAAGAGATGACATACTAGAAATAGCGATAACATCAGGGAAAAATGGAGATCAAAGGAAAAGAGGAAGATTGCTTTCTAGATGGATAGATTCAATCCGCAAAGCCACAGCCCTGAATCTGCAAACCCTGAGCAGGACTACTGAGAATAAGGTGATTTGGAGGTCTCTCATTCATAGGGTCATCATAAGTCGAAGTTGGCTCAATAGCAGTTAACAACAAAAACTGATGAAAAGAACAATACAAACAGCAAATAAGGTTGAAAGTGTGGGAGTGTAAAATAACACCTCTTTTAAGTAAACATAAGGAAGGTGGCAGTTCACATACTGTATAAAGAAATGGAATCTGAATGGGTGAAAACAGACCTGTGGGATCATGTTGAATAACTCACAACATCCACTCAGTGTGCAGTAACCATGAAAAAGGCACATTCCGTGTTAGCAGTTATTTGAAAAAGCAATGAAAATAAAACTGTCAGGGCCCTAATACCTCTACACAAATCTATGATGCAGTCACTTTTGAAACACTGTGTATATGTCTATTAACTCCATATCAAAAAGAATAGGATGAAACCGGGGAAAGTGAAAAAAACCTGGTATCCACACTGTCCAGGGAAATAATCTAGAAAGCGGTGTCTATAAAAGAGAAAAACAGAGAGGTATTAATTTTTGAAAGATATGATTTAAAAGGTAAAGTTAAAAGTTTCCCCCTGACATTAAGTCCAGTCATGTCTGACTCTGGGGGTTGATGCTCATCTCCATTTCTAAGTCAAAGAGCCGGTGTTGTCCGTAAACACCTACAAGGTCATGTGGCCGTCATGACTTCATGGAGTGCTCTTACCTTCCCGCCGGAGCGGTACCTATTGATCTACTCACATCTGCATGTTTTTTAACTGCTAGGTTGGCAGAAGCTGGGGCTATCAGCAGGAGCTCACCCTGCTCCCCGGATTCAAACCTGCGACCTTTCAGTCAGCAAGTTCAGCAGCTCAGTAGTTTCACCCGCTGCACCACTGAGGGCTCCTAAGATATGATTAATGTGGATTTTAAAAGATAAGGAATTTCACCAATAGCACTGGAATCTAGAATCTCTCAAAGCTGAATGTTTAGCAATTCAAGACAAAAATCAAGTATGGAAACAAAAAGAGGAACAGGCTAAGCCTTGGAATTGAGCCACCTAGTCATAGAATCATAGAATCAAAGAGTTGGAAGAGACCTCATGGGCCATCCAGTCCAACCCCCTGCCAAGAAGGAATACTGGATTCAAATCAACCCTGACAGATGGCCATCTAGCCTCTGTTTAAAAGCCTCCAAAGAAGGAGCCTCCACCACACTCTGGGGCAGAGAGTTCCACTGCTGAATGGCTCTCACAGTTAGGAAGTTCTTCCTCATGTTCAGATGGAATCTCCTTTCTTGTAGTTTGAAGCCATTGTTCCTTGGCCTAATCTCCATGGAAGCAGAAAACAAGCTTGCTCCCTCCTCCCTGTGGCTTCCTCTCACATATTTATACATGGCTATCATATCTCCTCTCAGCCTTCTCTTCTTCAGGCTAAACATGCCCAGCTCCTTAAGCCACTCCTCATAGGGCTTGTTCTCCAGACCCTTGATCATTTTAGTCACCCTCTTCTGTTTCTCCAGACCCTTGATCATTTTAGTCACCCACCTCTAGTCCTGCTCTATGCTCTTTATTATATGCAACATAAAGCATGGTTTAACAATCTGGAATTTGCAGGGACGAGACATCAAGTAGGGCATCTTTATGAGTAGATACTTATTTATTTATTTATTTATTTATTTATTTATTTAGAGCTGTTATATTCCGTTCTTCTCTACCTCTGTGGGGGGGACTCAGAATGGCTAACAGCAAAAATGCAATGCTATACAATAAATAACATCATAACACAACATACACAATAAATAAGTTCTAAAATACATATAAAAGAATTCATTGAGTTAAAAACACCATCTAACTCAATCCAAATGTTGTGGTCAAATAACTCTTAGTCTATACTGGATCATTCATCAATCTGCAAATGCCTGACTCCAAAACCAGGATTTTAACTGCTTCCTGAAGGACAGGAGGGAGGGGCAGACCTAATCTCACCGGGGAGAGAGTTCCATAGCCGGGGGGGCACCACAGAGAAGGCCCTGTCTCTCGTCCCCACCAAATGCGACTGTGAAGGTGGTGGGACCGAGAGCAGTCCCTCTCCGGAAGCTCTTAAAGTCCTTGATGGTTTATAAGAGGAGATACATTCGGGCAGGTAAACCGGGCCGAAAACCGTGTAGGGTTAAAACCAACACTGAATTGTGCTCGGAAGCTGATTGACAGCCAGTGGAGCTGGTGTAACAAGGGAGTTGTGCACTCCCTGTACCCCACTCCTCTGAGCAACCTGGCTGCCAATCGTAGGAGTAGTTGAAGCTTCCAGGCAGTCTTAAGAGGCAACCCCACGTAGAGTGTGTTGCAGTAGTCTATTCAGGATGTAACCAAAGCGTGGACCACCGTAGCCAAGTAAGAAACAGAAGGAAACAACTTGTGTAGAACTTAAAAGGAATACCTAAGGAAACTTGGGAAGGTAAGACAGTCAAGGAAACCAGCAATGCACAAGAAGACAGAAGGCAACTCAACTGAGTAAACAGCAGTGAAAGTTAGAATTGTAGCAAATTAATTTGTAAGATTCAGCTGAAAAGATGATTGGGGGAAAACAGAGAGGGGGAAAAACAACTAGAAAAGACTGAAGCAATCAGCTTTGCTTTACAGATATTTATACCAGGGTGGGTAAGAAAGATCACAGCAACCCTACCCATAGCAGAAGTGCCAGGAGCAGCTACAACTAGCCTGAACTTAAGGCTCAATCAGTGCCAAGACAATATGCTCCTTCATAGGGCCAAGTGAGTCTACAGAAGGCATGGGCAAACTTTGGCCCTCCATGTGTTTTGGACTTCAACTCCTACAATCCATAACAGTCGATAGGCTGTTAGGAATTGTAGGAATTGGAGTCCAAAACATCTGGAGGGCCAAAGTTTGCCCAAGCCTGCCCTACAGGAAACAAGTTTTATCTTCCACGGAAAATAACATCAACAGTAGTTCAAAGATCACAAACATGGGGCTTTCAGAGCGGCTCCTGTCCTTTAAGGGAAGCAATGCCAAGATTTGTAAAGAGAGTGGGATGTAATCAGGGCGGCTCAACCCATTACGCAAAGTAAGCATTTGCAGTATAGTTGATTTTGCCCAGGGGCACTCTTGAGGCACTCTTGGGGGAAAATAGACCTTGACATATGCGAGTTGTAGTTACTGGGAAGTATAGTTCACCTACAATCAAAGAGCATTCTGAACTCCACCAATGATGAAATTGAACCAAATATGGCACACAGAACTCCCACGACAAACAGAAAATATATATCAGTGATTGGTTTGGGGGAGGGGGCAAAATACTGTTTGCTTACCGCTGAAAATTACCTAGGGCCGCCTCTGGATGTAATATTACATTTACAGAGATGTTTGAGTCAATTGCAGCAAACGTGGGAAGAAGGGAATCCAGGGATGAACTCAACGCTAAAGCATTTTGAACTATATATACTGGTGTTAAGCCCATAGACTTCAAAGGGCAGCTTTCAAGTTCCTCTACCAGAGGAAGACTAATCACAAATTATAAGGCTATCATGGCTTACTAATCTTGATACTAATCTATATACCAACCTCAGGGTAAGAGGCAGCATTCCCTCTCAATACAGACATTATAGAACAAGAACTTCTAAATAATAATAATAATAATAATAATAATAATAATCTTTATTTATACCCCGCCACCATCTCCCCCAATGGGGACTCGGAGTGGCTTACATGGGGCCAAGCCCGAACAACAAATTACAATACAAAAATACAAATTGCAGTAAAATAAACAACATAACAATAAAGTATAAAACATCAAAGTATATAACAATATACACAAAACATAGAAACCAAAACATAATGAGAGAGTACCACATGTACATAAAATGATTTAAAGATGACTACTGCACTCGTTCCCGGCGTGAAGGGACTTCACTGACTAGGTTGCTGTGAGTTTTCCGGGCTGTATGGCCATATTTCAGAAGCATTCTCTCCTGATGTTTTGCCCACATCTGTAGCAGGCATCCTCAGAGGTTGTGAGGTTTGTTGGAAACTAGGAAAGTGAGGCTGGTGATGTGTGTGTGTCTGTGTATAAATATATATAGGGGGGGGGTGCTTTTAATGTTTATGTATGCGTATATGAATTCTTGTCCTGGCATTGAATGTTTGCTGTATACATGCTGTGCTCTGCCCTGAGTCCCCTTCGGGGTGAGAAGGGGGAAAAATAAATGTTTTATATATATACCTGCCACACGTTGCTGTGGCCCAGTCTCTCTATATGTGTTGTGTGTGTGTGTGTATTTGTGTATATGTGTGTTTGTGTATATATGTGTGGTTTTGCACATCCGTTGTAATATATTTTTTTGTTTTTTGGCTAGCTGTCCCCTGCCACACGTTGCTGTGGCACAGTCTCTGTATATGTGTTGTGTGTGTATATTTGTGTATATGTCTGTTTGCGTATATATATGTGGTTTTGCGCATCCGTTGTAATATAATTTTGTTTTTTGGCTTTTAAAGTCTCTTTCTGCTGTGTTTTTCAGTGCTTTTTCCAGTGATGGTCACTTGTTGGCCTGATAGGTGTATTGTGTCCAAATTTGGTGTCAATTCGTCCAGTGGTTTTTGAGTTATGTGAAGCCCACGAATGAATATTGCATATATATATATTGAGAGAGAGAGAGAGAGAGAGAGAGATTGAGAGAGAGAGAGAGAGAGAGAGAGAGAGAGATGATGTTTATTTACACAGTAAATAAAATCAAGCAATCGGCCAGGCTTTGAAGCTACAAGACTATTACATGCTAATTAAGGTGGCCAATTGCAACATTCACACTAGCCTCAAACAAACAAAAGTTCTTTCCAACAGACCTCATAATCTCTGAGGATGCCTGCCATAGATGTGGGCAAAACAACAGGAGAAAATGCTTCTGGAACATGCTGTTGTTGTATTGATGTGTTGGGTCTTGGCCTCTTGTAAGCTGTACCGAATCCTTCTGGAGATGTTAGCAGGATATAAATAAAGTTTAATAATAATAATAATAATAATAATAACATGGTCATACAGCCCGGAAAACTCACAGCAACCCAGTGATTCCAGCCATGAAAGCCTTCGACAACACAGTGACCTCATAGATATCTGCAAGTCACTGTGTGAAATGTTTCCTGAATGTAATCAATCAATATCGGCTAGTAATATTGATTGGAGGCCTTCAAGAATTGTAACTCCAAAAATAACTTTCCAAGATCAGGAGTGGGGAGAAAGCAAGTGCCCTGTTCTTTTAAGCCAGCATGCTAAAAATATAACTTGGATGTATAGAAAGCAAGCCTTGTTGTTGTCCAAATGCAAGCAATCTCCCCTGAGATACATTGGGCTGGCATTCATGACTAAATTTCTCTGCTTCTGGCTGACCAAGCACCATTTCTGAAAATGAGTGTAAAGCCTTGCCTGCTATAACTCAGAGCCTGGCCTGAAATAGAGAAACAAGGTTGGATGGTTAACGATCAACCGAGAAGAAGCCTAAGATACAACAGGACCATAAATTCCACATAAATGGAAAGCAAACCGTCTGAAAAACTCCGCTTGTTACCTTGTCACGCCTCTGGGGGGAAATTTAGCAAAACATCCAGCTAACTAGGTGCGGCTCTGCATCCAGATGATCCTCTCCCTCTACACTCCCCCCAAAAACAGTTTTTCTCTTATTCTTGGGCAGTGACATTGAGCTCAGAATAAACGCACTACTTCTCACCTGCCCTTGACTGTTGAAAACTGAACTTCGTATGAACAAAGAGGCCAAATACAGAAGAGTACAAGAGTACTAAATTTGAGGTAGGAATTATGTGAACCTCCAGATATTGATGAGTTTAGATTCCCAGCATTCCTCCCCACCAGCTATACTGGCTATGACTGCTGGTAACTTATAGTTTTGCTAAGGACAAGGATACCAGACTGGATAATAAGGGTTAAGCCTTGGTCAATTTGCCAAGACACTAACAACAACAAGGACCCTTCCCATGTTAGATAGTGTGTACATTTAATGAAGGTTTTATGTCCTATGTTTCATATATAGCAGAAGGTAACACATTTATTACTGAGAAACCACCTCCTTTTACACTTAAGTACTCTCTTGAACTTCTATGGGAATCTGGTGGGAGGGATAAGTGGGTATGTTTTCTGCACCATGATTTCTATATTTCTCCCTGTGTATCTGACCTTTGCCTGACCCTTCTGCCCTATTCCCTTTTTAAAAAAATGTATAAAAATGTAAGAAGCCCCCTGGGCGACCCTGTGAAGGAGGAAATCCTCTGTTGAAAATAAACTTAACAAAAGACACTTTTGCATGAACAATATAATGGGCAGAAACCCTGGGGCTCCGAGTCGGTCCCCCCAGCGGATGGTGCCTGCTTGGCATTGATGATCATATCTCAACAAGACAAAAGGGCCTTCGGAAAGCCACACTTTGTCCTGATCTGTTGCTCATTCAAACCTTCCTCCACCAAAATTCCAGCCAAAATTGCCTCATTGTTTCCATATCTCAGCACCAAGAAAATCCGGATTTTGGCAGGCTTGCCAGACATCAGCGTTTATTGCCATCAATCAAAGACAACAGGATGGCTGGCTAGAAGGCCCCCAGGACTCGCTGACCTCTTGGACATTACACATCTCCATAATCCACTCAGGAATGCATTGTTTCCCTCTTGTCCCACCTCCCTCTCTCCTTTTTTTCTTTTTTTTTTTGTTGTGTCAGGAGCGACTTGAGAAACTGCAAACCCTCTCTCCTGATTGGTCGGGTCGGGAAGCCGAGGCAGCAGAAGCTCAGGAGGCGGCCAAGCTTCCTCCCAGCTGTAGAACACCAGCCAATCATTGTCGAGCCGGCAGAGGGGCAGGGAGAGGGAAATTCAAATCTGACAGCTCTGTTGTTGTATAAAAAAGGCTTTCATTTGTGTACATGGTATGTTTTGCAGTACCTACCGATTTATTCACATTTGCATGTTTTGAACTGCTAGGTTGGCAGAAGCTGGGGCTAACAGTGGGAACTCACCCCACCCCCTGGATTTGAACCACCAACCTTTCAGTCAGCAAGTTCAGCAGCTCAGTAGTTTTAACATGCTGCACCATTGGGGGCTCCAAGCCAAATATGTACATTATGCAGAATGCAGAACAAAGATGAAAGTCTCCTTGTGGAGAGAAAAAGTGGGATATGTATAAATAATAATAATAATAATAATAATAATAATAATAATATACCAAAACATAACAAGTTTCTGAACAGCCTTAAGACCAAGTAAGAAAAAGAGCAGAAAGAAAATGCAACATGGATCTAGAAATATACAATGAGATCAGGACTTGTTTTGCATCACCTGCTGAAATTCCTCTAATCTACATCTCTTTTGAAGGCATGGGAGCTTTGTACATGGAAAGTGTGACTTAACACTTCTTGTTTTATCATTTTTTGGTCCAGAGCCAGTAACTGGGCAGCAAGCCGTTGAAGGCAGAAGCCTTGAATTCTGCATTCTGTGGCTTCTGGCCAACCGTCTTGGCTGCTAGGTCAATAATGGTGGAACGAGCATCATTGTTTCTGAATCATACAAATTAGCAATTGCCCATTCCTGGGAAAGAGGCTAGTGATTTAATTTGTGCTTCAAACTCATTTGCTGCTCCCTTCCCCTCCTTGGGAATATTCCAATTTCTTTTTAAAAAATAAATCTAAGTGCACTTTCCTTTTAGGAATGCTTGCTGGCATTATGTTTTTAGTGAACACCACCTAATAAACTCAGATGAGAACAAGCAATATGCCATTACAGCTTGTTCAGACCCACTTTACTTCTCCCTCTAGGCAAGTTGAGATCCGTACGCCAACCAGAAATCCTGGTTTCAAACATACTGGGACCCTCTAAACCACAATCCTAAATTTGGACCTCTAAGAAGCCGTTCGCTTTCTATTTAATTGACCCAGCTGTGGGAATGGTAGAGCAAAGTGGGTGGAAAAAACTTAGTGGAGGAATTTAATTTTTGGAATTTACAAAAAGGCAACTTCTCCAAAGTAAACTGTTAGCACCAGAATGCTATTAGCTGTTCCCAAACTTTCATTTTAGCTGCATAATTTACAGTACTTTTGTTGATGCTGTTTTTAAATAGCAAGGAATCGAAAATCTTTCCTGACCTATTGCAATATCACCCAAAACCTACCATTGGTGCAGTCTGGAAAAGTTCCTTCATAGAACAACAATATCTGGCATAGTTCACGCATAGTTCACATCTTTACACATAGTTCACATCTTTACCCATCCACACACTGTCTTGCTAGAGAAAAGATATGTCATGCAGATGATCAGCAAACGCTGTCGCTTGATGCTCAGGTGTCAGCGATGACTGGGAGGGCCTTTGCACAACTCAAACTTGTGCGCCTGCTGTGACCATACCTCATGAAGTCTGCCTTGGCCAGGGTGGTCCACGCCTTGGTTACATCCAAACTGGACTACTGAAATACGCTCTACATGGGGCTGCCCTTGAAGATGGCCCGGAAGTTTGATCTGGTACAGCGGGCGGCAGCAAGGCTCCTTACTGGAGCAAACCATAGGGAGATACAACACCCCTATTAAAACAGCTTCATTGACTGCCAATAAGTTGCCGAGCCAAATTCAAAGTGCAGGTCATGACCTATAAAGCCCTAAACGGTTCAGGCCTCGCCTATCTCTGCGACTGCATCTCTTTCTATGAACCGGCGCAAGCTCTAAGATCTTCTGGGGAGGCCCGCCTCTCGGTCCCACTACCATCTCAAGCGCAGTTGGTGGGGAAGAGAGAGAGGGCCTTCTCAGTGGTGGCCCCCCGTCTCTGGAATGCCCTTCCAAAGTAAATAAGACAGGCCCCATCCCTGCCCTCCTTTCGTAAGAGCTTGAAGTCCTGGTGGTTTCAACAAGCCTTTGAAAATGACCAGTTCTAACTCACCCCCACACATTGTCTAATACGGCCTTATTCTTCCTACCAGTTACCCAGATTCTTTCCTCTAATCGGCCCTGGATTGGACAGCCACAGACCCACACCTAATATTATTGTTGCCTGTCATAGCATTGCACTTAATTCCCAGGCCCCTCAAAATTTTTGGGCTTGCACAAATCTTGGCCCAGCCTTTTAAAATTTTTAATTGCCTTGAACAGGAAGGATTACTTTTAATATATGTGTGTTATGGCGACAATTTTTATGTTTATATTTTGTTTGTTAATCTTATGGTTATGTTGTTTTTACTCTGTATCTTTTGTGATATTATTTGGGAACCGCTCTGAGTCTCCTCGGGGAGATGGAGTGGTATATAAATAAAGTATTATTATTATTATTATTATTAGGTGTTTTACTCTTTGTTATGCAGAGCAACACATATATAGTCATGTGAACAGTTGCTTTGACTCACACAAGGTCCTTTTGAGAGAGATTCAAATGGTCTTTCGGTGTCCATGTGAAGGATCTTCCAGCAACCAAGAAGCAAAAATATAAAATTGTCTTGGCAAGCTCCTGCACAGAAAACTTAAATATGTAACTGTTGCCAAAACTCCCAGACTCAGCTAGCATCCCGGGCATAGCCCAACCAATCAGCTTCATGTTTTCCATTTTTCTGTTAACACAATCTCCAACTGATTTTTACATGCTCCAACACAATATACTGAATTCCCCAGCCAACATGGCCACACAAAATAAGAGACCCTAGTAGTTCTGGTTTACTTTCTAACCACTGCAGCTCTAAGATTATTATGGCAAATAAGAACAACCGAAACTAGGCTTTACAGGTCAATAGAGACTTCATCACAGACATCAGGAAAGCTGCAAAATCAAAAGCAAGCCAGGAGAGTAAAGAGAAAGATCAATCCAGAGGAAAAGTGTTCTTACAGTACATCAAGGGAACCATGGACCACATAGAGATGCTGAAGAAACAGAACCTAAAAGCTATCTACAGACCCACAAAGAAAATCCAACAAATGCTACATCCAGCAAAGAAGAAGAAGGATCCTTTTACCTCTGCAGGAGTCTACCATATACCATGCAGCTGTGGACAAGTCTACATAGAGACCACCAAATGCAGCAGCATTGCCCAAACACAAATCAAGGAACACGAAAGGCATGCAGACTAATTCAACCTGAGATGTAAGCCATAGCAGAGTACTTAATGAACCAACCTGAACACAACATATTATTTGAGAACACAGAAATGCTGGACCACTCTCACAACCACCATGTCAGACTACACAGAGAAGCCACTGAAATCCACAAGCATGTGGACACTTTCAACAGAAAGGAGAAAACTATAAAAATGAACAAAATCTGGCTACCAGTATTTAAAAACTCTAAAAACAGTTGTTGTTGTTCATTCGTTCAGTCGTTTCTGACTCTTCATGACTTCACGGACCAGTCCACGCCAGAGCTCCCTGTCGGTCGTCACCACCCCCAGCTCCTTCAAGGTCAATCCAGTCACCAAGGATACCATCCATCCATCTTGACCTTGGTCAGCCCCTCTTCCTTTTTCCTTCCATTTTCCCCAGCATCATACTCTTCTCTAAGCTTTCCTTTCTTCTCATGATGTGGCCAAATCAGGACAGTAAATAAGTAGCAACTCTTAAAAAACAGGGAAATTCCAGACAGGAAACAATCAGGGCCAGCTAACACCTCCCAACAAAGGATTCCCCCAGGCAGGAAGCAGCCAGTATTGAAGCTATTCAATGCCAATCAAGGTGGCCAATTGCAACAGTCACACTTGCCGCAAACATGTGAAGATTTGAAAAAGGACGTCATGATATGGTGGCTTAACTGGAGAGGCTTGTGTCAGCAGCTCATTTGCTGAGCGTGCCAGGAGCCAGGAATCTGATTGGCTGCTTCCTCTGGCTAGCTGCTGAGACCAACGGTTCTAACTGTCCTTCTGCCATTTTCTCACTTTGGACAGTAAAGGGTTTGCTGGCTGCCAACTATCTTGAAGACTCGTCATTTTAATGCATGAGACTTATTTCAGACCTCACAATGCCTGAGGACGCTTGCCATAGATGCAGGCGAAATGTCAGGAAAGACTGCATCTAGAACATAGCCATATAGTCTGAAAAACCTACAATAACCCAGTGATTCCATCCATGAAAGCCTTTCGCAATATATTTTTAAAGACTATTTTATACATCTGTTCCCTGCCTGAATTCAAAAGGACCGATGTATATATTGTTACCCTGTTTGAAACTTTGAACTAAAGTAAAGATACTGTTACTTGTTCACAAACCTGAGTGACATTTCATTATCCTGCAGGGTATATCTTGGTTTAAATACTGTGGTAAAGCTTCTGCTTATTTACATTTACCAACCATCACAAAAAAGACAAGAGTTCTTTCTCCCATTCAGGACATTTACACATGTATAAACCTCAACTGCCTAGTTTCCAACAGAACTCACAACCTCTGGAGATGCCTGCCATAGATGTGGGCAAAACATCAGGGGAGAATGCTTCTGGTATGTGGCCATACAGCCTGGAAAATTCACAGCAACCTAAGAACAAACTCTTTAAGATCCTAACTTTGTCATGACTGGGGGATTCTTTTTTTCCTTCTCCTTTTCAATAAGCCGTGAACTTTCTTTTATCTTTTCTTGCTTTAGGGCAAGTGAGAAGTTGAGGAAATGAAAATCCACTGAACCCAAAAGAGACCCAACCTTTAAATGCAGCAGCTGACAAGCTTTCAGCCTTGCCAGAGTATCAGCAGGAGGCAAAGACTTTTTAAAGCGGCTTTCATAGAGGAACACAGGATAAATGTCTCACCAAAGGAGACAAAACACTGCAGAGTCCCGTATCCCAGGGAGGGAATACAATTGGCGCTTCCACTTTTCTTATCCTTCCTGTAAAATCATAGGTCAAAAGTACAGCGACTTCTTTTTCTGAAGTGGAAACATTACCCCGGAAGATAGCACCTTCCTAAAATTATTCTGCTTCAGATTTGCCCTTGGGCAAAAAAATAAATATTACAGAAGCAGAGCCTGAGGTTCAAGATCACTTGAGCTCAGAATGGCATCTCTATAGAGAGGGATATGAAATGGAAACTTGATAAAGACCAGAGGCTGTGCAAAGAGCTCCATCAATTTCTCTATAAGATTCAAAAGAAATTTACAGATGAAGGCTCTTAACATCATTCTCTTTTATACCAACACCATAGAATTAGATTCTCTAGTTTAGTTCTGGCCAAAATTCAAGGGGATGAGACTGACACACTCAACAAACTAGTTCCTAAGATCACCGCTTGATAAGCTAATTTTAAACTACCGTATATACTCGAGTGGAAAGTTGCTCGAGTGGAGTTGCTAAGGCCGGGCAACAAAGATCCGCCTAGTCAAAGCCATGGTATTCCCTGTAGTAACCTACGGATGTGAGAGCTGGACCTTAGGGAAGGCTGAGCGAAGGAAGATCGATGCTTTTGAGCTGTGGTGTTGGAGGAAAGTGCTGAGAGTGCCTTGGACTGCAAGAAGATCCAACCAGTCCATCCTCCAGGAAATAAAGCCCGACTGCTCACTGGAGGGAAGGAGACTAGAGACAAAGTTGAAGTACTTTGGCCACATCATGAGGAGACAGCAAAGCCTAGAGAAGACAATTATGCTGGGGAAAGTGGAAGGCAAAAGGAAGAGGGGCTGACCAAGGGCAAGATGGATGGATGGCATCCTTGAAGGGACTGGACTGACCTTGAAGGAGTTGGGGGTGGTGACGGCCGACAGGGAGCTCTGTTGTGGGCTGGTCCATGAGGTCACGAGAAGTCGGAGACGACTGAACAAATGAACAACAACAACATATACTCGAGTATAAGCCGACCCGAATATAAGCTGAGGCACCAAATTTTACCACAAAAATCTATTCATCTACTCACATTTGCATGTTTTTGAACTGCTAGGTTGGCAGAAGCTGGAGCTAACAGCGGGAGCTCATGCCATTCCCTGGGTTTGAACCTGCGACCTTTCGATCAGCAAGTTCAGCAGCTCAGCGATTTAGCCCACTGCACCACTGGGGGCTCCTTCAATTTAAATTAGCTAAATTTAACTGTGAGGTTAACATATTTTCCACATTTATGACATTGCGGCATGCGCACATTTATGACTTTATGAAAAATCCATAGCACAAAAAATATGATTGTTTTGCATCTCATTTAGTCTATATAAAAGGAGAAGCTTCCCAACTCCCAAAGAGGAGAAATCCCATATAATAAGGGATGCCTTGCAATGCTACAAGGAACAAGCTCTGTAGCCCTCAAATAAGGGATGGTTATAATAAGGAACATAGAATCATAGAATCATAGAATCAAAGAGTTGGAAGAGACCTCATGGGCCATCCAGTCCAACCCCCTGCCAAGAAGCAGGAATATTGCATTCAAATCACCCCTGACAAATGGCCATCCAGCCTCTGTTTAAAAGCTTCCAAAGAAGGAGCCTCCACCACATTCCGGGGCAGAGAGTTCCACTGCTGAACGGCTCTCACAGTCAGGAAGTTCTTCCTCATGTTCAGATGGAATCTCCTCTCTTGTAGTTTGAAGCCATTGTTCCGCGTCCTAGTCTCCAAGGAAGCAGAAAACAAGCTTGCTCCCTCCTCCCTGTGGCTTCCTCTCACATATTTATACATGGCTATCATATCTCCTCTCAGCCTTCTCTTCTTCAGGCTAAACATGCCCAGTTCCCTAAGCCGCTCCTCATAGGGCTTGTTCTCCAGACCCTTGATCATTTTAGTCGCCCTCCTCTGGACACATTCCAGCTTGTCAATATCTCTCTTGAATTGTGGTGCCCAGAATTGGACACAATATTCCAGGTGTGGTCTAACCAGAGCAGAATAGAGGGGTAGCATTACTTCCTTAGATCTAGACACTATGCCCCTCTTGATGCAGGCCAAAATCCCATTGGCTTTTTTTGCCGCCACGTCACATTGTTGGCTCATGTTTAACTTGTTGTCCACGAGGACTCCAAGATCTTTTTCACACGTACTGCTCTCGAGCCAGGCGTCACCCATTCTGTATCTTTGCATTTCGTTTTTTCTGCCAAAGTGGAGTATCTTGCATTTGTCACTGTTGAACTTCATTTTGTTAGTTTTGGCCCATCTCTCTAATCTGCCAGCCTTACCTTTGGGAATATCTATATTTATTCAGCTCTTCCTTTTACCCTTGTTTCTTTTCATATCAGAGTTTCATCTCCGTTTTTCTTAATGCATATTTATTATCTTCACCCAAGTGAAACAAAGCCCTTTTGTTTGAGTTGAATTAAAATATTTGGATCACAATATCTTAATTCAAGTACAACAAAAGGGCTGCTCGTTTTAAAATAGCCATACCAGATGCTGCATGTTGATGTAACAGCACATCCCCAGAAATACAATAACAGAGATTACCAACTTCTCACATAATTATTAGGCGCTGCTTTTGCAGAATTACATTTCTACTCAAAGCTCTCCTGCAGGCATTGCTATCACACAGAAGATAAGGCCGGGGAACAACCTATTCAAACTAGATTCCCAAAATTTTATATGAGCCATATATATATATATATATATATATATATATATATAATGGATCACCTTTTCCTTTTCTTAGAACCAAAATAAATTCCCTCAGCATCTGCTTGCATAATGACAGAGTGAAAAATCTCTCCTTCTTTTTGTTAAAACTTTCTGCTGCGCACATCAGTCATTCTGGCATTAATGGCCTCCTGCTTTCAGATGGCGATCACTCTGTTTTTCTGTGTCACCGTGTCCTCATCAGTCTGGAGAAAAATCCGTTTTGGGGAAACAGTCCAAAAATATGTTTTACACTCGCTGCTCTGCTGAAGTGGTAGAAAGTTTCAGCAGCACAACACTTTTCCAGATTTGAAGGAGATTGCATCCGTTTTGCAATGTTCTCATTGATATGAGCATAGGCAAGATATAGTTTAAGGCAGTGGTTCTCAACCTCTTTAATGCCACAACCTCATTATTCCCCTTCCTCATGTTGTGGTGACCCCCAACTATTAAATTATTTCCGTTGATACTTCAAAATTGTAATTTTGCTGCTATTCTGAATCATACCATAAATATCTGATATGCTGGATGTACTTTCATTCAGTGGACCAAATTTGGCACAAATACTCGATACGCCCACATTTGAATACTGGTGGGGTTGGAGGGATTGATTTAGTCATTTGGGAGTTGTAGTTGCTGGGATTTATAGTTAACCTAAAATCAAAGAGCTTTCTGAGCTCCACTAACAGTGTAATTCAATCAAACTTGGAACCCAGAATTCCCACGACCAACAGAAAACACTGGAAGGCTTTGGTGGGCACCGAACTTGAGTTTTGTAGTTGGAGTTCACCTACATTCAGAGAGCACTGTGGACTCAAACAATGATGGATCTGAACCAAACTTGGCACAAATACTCAATATGCCCAAATGTGAAAACTGGTGGAGTTTGGGTAAAACTGACCTTGACATTTGGGAGTTGTAGTTGCTGGGATTTGTAGTTCACCTACAATCAAAGAGCATTCTGAACCCCACCAACGATAGAATTGGAGCAAACTTCCCACACAGAAACGCCATGACCAACAAAAAATACTGTGTTTTCTGATGGTCTCTGGCAACCCCTCTGACATCCCCCTCACAACACCCCCGCCCCAAGGGGTCCTGACCCCCAGGTTGAGAAACACTGGCTTAAAGACTCTAACAGCCAATCAAGTAAACCAAAGGACTGTATCTAGTTTGTTATGACAAAACTAGATCCAATAAGTTTCGGTAACAAACATAAATGTTGACTTGCAAAGTTCTAATTGATTCAGTGGGTCTAGCCTAATTGGAACTAATATTGGATTTAGGTTACTCTATTGCTCCCGAATCACAACCTAAATGCAATGCCACTCCCAGCTGTATCATGTGAACCAACCAAGGCATCTACATTATAGCACGAATGCAGTTTCACACCACTTTAACTGCCACAGCTCAATGCTATGGAATCCTGGGAGCTTTGTGAGGCAACAGCACTTTTTGACAGACAAGTCTAAAGACCTTGCAAAACTACAATTCCCGCAATTCCATAACATTGAATCACAGCAGTTTAAATGGTTTCAAGCTGCATTAATTCTGCAGTGTAGATGCATCCAGGGTCTCTGCTGCTGCTCCAATAGTAGCACAGGAGAAAGCTTTTTCCATGGATGAGTCATTTGAGCTCATGGCATCCTTTAATTAGCCATGGCACACAAGTTCCAGTCTGCTTTAGGCAAAGCACCTTCTAGACAGATGGACAGGGACACACTGGCTTCCTTCCAGCCTAGAAAGTAGTTAACAGAACTGCTGTCACTGCAGTCTGCACCAATGCATTCAGGCACTGCGTTCCTCGGTGGATTGTCCTTGCTAACCAGAATGGGCAACACTGTCATCAACATGGTAGATTGCTTCTTACCTTGCCAAGCTGAAAACTAAGCTAAAGGAAATGAACTAGTCAGTGAAACAAAACAATGGAGTACCATGCCAACTCCAGGATTTGGGCAGTTGCAGAAGATGAGATGTTCTAATAGGAAGCGGTGAAGAGTATCAAAAATTTGTATGCGGATTCCAATCTTCAGGTTGTACAAAGTGTCACCCTAAAGATGGCCCTAACTCATGAGACTCAAAGCTCTCAAGATCCCAAGGATCTTGCTAATCACGGACCAGGGCCATCTACCAAAACTGAGCATGAATTCCCTGTGATAGAGAACCAGAAAAAACCCATCTGCAAGAACCCTATCATATTAGATGCCAAAATTTAATGCAACTTCGGAATGCAATCAGCTCTCCACATTTGCAGGTGTAACTTGCAAATGGAAGTTACACCTGCAAATGTGGAGAAAATGGAAGGAAAAAGGAAGAGGGGCCGACCAAGGGCAAGATGGATGGGTGGCATCCTTGACGTGATTGGCTTGACTCTGAAGGAGCTGGGGGTGGTGATGGCTGACAGGGAGCTCTGGCGTGAGCTGGTCCATGAGGTCATGAAGAGTCGGAAATGACTGAACGAATGAACATCAACAACAACTTATAATGGGAGGGGGGAATATAGATTTCCTCTCCCTCCCACCAAAAATTGTACAGCATTAATACAATTACAGGTATAATCAATAGTTAAGAAGTACGACAAAATTACAAAAGAAACTGTAACTTTGTGAATAACAATACGAGTAATGCATTGCTGTACAGAGATGGTAATCGGAGCGCTTTGCATAAATGTGTAATTCAAGATGGAATTTGTAGCTCTGATTAAATCATTACCACACCATTTATTCTTCAATATAAATGTATTTACTTAGCCTTCAAAAAATCACCATGTTGCTATCATCACAATTAGGTGATTTAAGGCACCCTGTATATCCAAGACAGGGCTTGGGAAAGTCATTCTCTTTTTGGACTGCAGCCCAAACAAGCCACTTGGTTGAGTTCTAATTCTATGTCACTGGCCACCAATCCATGTTATAAGCTGTATGAGGAATTTTCTTGCATCCATGCAGAATCTATTGATAGCCAATCTCCATCAGTGCACTTCCTAGAACCATCTGAAGAAGCTTCTACACTGCCATACAAAATCCAGATTATCTGCATTGAACTGGATTATATGGTGGTGTAGACTCATATGATCCAGTTCAAAGCAGATAATGTGGATTATATAGGAGCCCCCGGTGGCGCAGTGGGTTAAACCCCTGTGCCGGCAGGACTGAAGACCGACAGGTTGCAGGTTTGAATCCAGGGAGAGGCGGATGAGCTCCCTCTACCAGCTCCAGCTCCTCATGTGGGGACATGATAGAAGCCTCCCACAAGGATGATAAAAACATCAAATCATCTGGGCATCCCCTGGGCAATGTCCTTGCAGACGGCCAATTCTCTTGCACTAGAAGCGACTTGCAGTTTCTCAAGTCTCTCTTGACATGACAAAAAAAACTTGGATTATATGACAGCGTACAAGGGGCCTGAATTACTACTATGGAAAGCAGGATGCTGTTGGATTTGAGATACCTTTGGGCCCTGTCTACACTGCCATATAATCTCAGTGAAGGTTACCTGCTTTAAACTGGATTATTTGGCAGTGTAGACTCATATAATGCAGTTTAGAACAGAAAATCTGCATTCAGAAACTGGATTATATGGTGAACAGAGGGCCCTTCTACACAGCCCTATATCCCAGAATATCAAGGCAGGAAATCCCATAATATCTGCTTTGAACTGGGTTATCAGAATCCACACTCAGATAATGTGGGACTTTCTGCCTTGATATTTTGGGATATAGGACTGTGTGGAAGGGCTTGGAGATCAAGCCTTGGTCATCTTCTGCTGCAGAAAGGCAAATTTTATATTCTTATTTGAAGGCAGCAACCGCTGTGTTGATCTAGGGATCCTTGGAGTGTGAAAGGGATGTGTTCTTTAATAGGATTTCTTCTCCCTTGCTGTTCTTGTTGTTGTTGTACTACTCTAATTGATTATCTGGGGCTTTATGTTTTGTTAAGATTGCTTTTAATAATGTTAATGGCTTTTTAATGCCCTTCACTCACAAGGTGAGGCAAAAATAATAAATACATAAACAAACTGTTCACAGTTTCAGACTAATATAGGGATGAGAGGAGAGACAGGCCCACATACCTTTATCCCATAGCCTTTCTATTCATCTCAGCATACCCACTGTGGAATATATCTCACCATGTAAAAACAGTGGATGTGGTTCTTAATGAGACATGCTGCAATATCACAGGATGTCTACACCCAACACCGCTGGAGAAATTATACTGTTTAGCCGGTATTGCACCACCTGACATCCATCGGGAAGTAACAGCCTGTAATGAAAGGACCGAGGCTTTGAAATCTCCTGCCCATCCTCTGTTTGGATATCAGCCAGCAAGCCAATGCCTTACATCAAGAAATAGATTCCTAAGATCTACAGATATACTTGCAGGAACACCTCAGCAAGCGAGAGACCAAAAGTGGCAGCCAAAAACCCGGAATTTCAAACAGTGACTGATACCAGATGAGAAACCCCCTCCTGGGCACACAGAAGACTGGGTGACCTGGAAGGAGCTGAACAGACTGAGCTTTGGCACCACAAGATGCAGAGCCAACTTTAAGGAATTGGGCTACAAAGTGGAGTCCACAACATGCGAGTGCAGAGAAGAGCAAACCATAGACCACCTGTTACAATGCATTCTGAGCCCTGTCACATGCACAATGGAGGACCTTCTCACAGCGACACCAGAGGTCCTCCAAGTGGCCAGCTTCTGGTCAAAGGACATTTAGCATAATGCCAAGCTTTTAACTTTGTGTTTTTAAATACATTATAACTGTACCCTCGATTCGCTTCTGACTCAATAAATAAATAAATCTCAGCAGACATGGTGCCTGAAGAGGGCAACTACAACGCATATACCAGTAGTTCTCAACCAGTGGGTCTCCAGGTGATTTGGCTACAACTCCCAGAAATTCTAGCCAGTTTGCCAGCTGTTAGGATTTTTGTGAGTTGAAGGCCAAAACATCTGGGCACCCACAGGTTGAGAACCACTGGCATGTACAATATGAGCCCCATATCCATGGTACTGATATCCATGGTTTTATGTATCCACATTGTGCTGTCACATGCTGGGCCTATAGCAGTTGGCTTTTGAACAGGACATGCTTTTTGTGCCCAGCAGGAAGCTGGGGTGCCTCGACTGAGAGGTCCTAAGGATTTTCCTATACAGAGTCTTTAGAAGCTTGAAAGGTTTAACAAAGTCCTTTATTATTGCTTAAGTCTTCAACAAACAATCAAATACTTCTTAGATCTTCAACAAATTAAACAAATGCTTCAAGGCTTTGAATCAACTGGTGGGCACCTTGCTTGGAAAACTATTTCTTTCTTTAACAAGGAAAACCCTTTTTGACCCTTCCCAGGCAATCTGTTTTCTAGGCTCTGCTGGTGTGGGCCCTACTCCCGGCTCCAATTGCTTCTGGTTACCCGAGTAGACCTACCAGCCAAGACCTTGTAGATTTGCCAGCTGGAGTCCTTTTGGATTTTCTCCACGAATGATGGGGATCTGTATCTTTAACCCCAACAAGGGTTGTGATGTAAAACTGTTTTCTTTAGAAGCTTGAGGGCTGTTTCCCCCGGATGTTGTGAGAAACGAAGCTTTGCTACAGGTGGGGAAAGCTCACGTCCTGTAACTGGGCTTCCAAAACTGAAAGACTGCCTGAAGCTTTTCTTTTCCCTCCCAGAGCCCTGGGGAAAGGGACGGAACTAAAGAACATAATGATGATTGACGGGTCATTGGCCCTATAATTGCAGAGCAAGGGAAACCACCTTATTGCAAAATGCATGGAACCTTGGAATACATGCAAACACTCAATAGAAAGAAAATGAAGTAGGAGCTCCTGGTACAGCTGTACCAGTACACACATCTTCTGTAGTCATGTTCTAGATCTTCCAATATTCCTCTAAGGCAGTGGTTCTCAACCTGGGGTCCCCAGATGTTTTTGGCCTACAACTCCCAGAAATCCTAGCCAGTTTACCAGCTGTTAGGATTTGTGGGAGTTGACGGCCATAAACATCTGGGGACCCCAGGTTGAGAACCACTGCTCTAAGGCAATGGTTCTCAACCCGTGTGTCCCCATGTGTTTTAGCCTACAACTCCCATAATTCCCAGCCAGTTTCACAGCACTTAGGATTTATGTGAGTTGAAAGCCAAAACATCTGGGGACCCACAGGTTGAGAACCACTGCTCTAAAGTATTTTGGTGCCAGAGGTCCCCCATAGAATCACATAATTATGGCATGGGAAAAGACCACAAGGTTCATCCAGCCCAACTTTCTGCCATGCAAGAATATCCAATATTTAAATATTGAAATCATCCATGATTTCACATATCCACACTGAGTCAGGGAATACATCCCTTGTGTGTGTTTGTGGGAGTGTACTGTATGTTTTATTCTTATGCATCATTTTGGAGGAAAATTATCTAAACCGGGCATGGGTAAACTTTGGCCCTCCAGGTGTTTTGGACTTCAACTCCCACAATTCCTAACATGCCTGATCTAAACAGTGGAAGAGAGAAGAAACCCAAGTAGCATTGTTCCTTAAAAAAATCTGACATCAGTTCCTGACTTTCTTAAATTAAGTTACTCTTTCATCACTCTTCCTATATATTCAAATTGCCTCTGAAGTGAGCAGGACCCCTTGTGCTAGACTCAAGCACTTACTGCAGTTCAAAAGTCGTATTCTTCCTCCCACCCCGGATCATTTTAATTAGATCACAGCGTGACACACTGCCTCGTCTCTCTCCTGCTCAGGTCAACCGGATTTAAGCGAGCAACCTCTAAAAACTCCTAATCATCATCATCAAGCCCACAAGTGGCTTCCCTTCCCACTTCCAATTTCTTTCATTGGCAGAGTGCAATTAAGAGACCAGAATTAACAAAAAAAAGAACCTTGGCCTCTATGAAAACACTTTCTGCTACTGAAGCCTGACACTGCAGAAAAAGAAGGCCAGAGGCTTCCATCCATGACCAGAGAGCAAATGAAGATAATCTTCCCTATCTCCCATAAATGTCTCTTCATTTTCTGGGTTCCTTGAATAGTCTGTGATTACTCGGAACCATTTCCCACTCATTTCCAACCGCAGTTCATTGGTCAAAATCCTACTGCTGTCATAGACTATATAATCATAGAATCATAGAATCAAAGAGTTGGAAGAGACCTCGTGGGCCATCCAGTCCATCCACTCCAAATCTGGACCACCATTCCTCTCCATCCCACTTCATCTCCTTCTTTAGAATTCCCCCAATTCCTAAACAGAGGTTCAAGATAATGCTGGTGACTCCTCTGTATATTCAAGGCACCAGTGGTTGAGCTCCAACTGGATGCTTAGGCTGGTAAAAAGCCCATCAGAAGATCGTAGAATCATAGAATCAAAGAGTTGGAAGAGACCTCATGGGCCATCCAGTCCAACCCCATTCTGCCAAGAAGCAGGAATATTGAATTCAAATCACCCCTGACAGATGGCCATCCAGCCTCTGTTTAAAAGCTTCCAAAGAAGGAGCCTCCACCACACTCTGGGGCAGAGAGTTCCACTGCTGAACGGCTCTCACAGTCAAGAAGTTCTTCCTCATGTTCAGATGGAATCTCCTCTCTTGTAGTTTGAAGCCATTGTTCCGCGTCCTAGTCTCCAGGGAAGCAGAAAACAAGCTTGCTCCCTCCTCCCTGTGGCTTCCTCTCACATATTTATACATGGCTATCATATCTCCCCTCAGCCTTCTCTTCTTCAGGCTAAACACGCCCAGCTCCTTAAGCCGCTCCTCGATTGATGGATTGATCTCATGCCTTTATCCTAGCATGGGATCCACAGCACTGTTTTTTTGTTGTGTGCCTTCAAGTCACTTCTGAGCTATGGAGACCCAAATGTCACTCTGGATTTCCACAGCTGAGTGGGGAATTGAACCCTGGTTTCCAGAATCATAGTCCAATGCTCAAATCATTGCACCACACTGGCTGTAATGGAGCATACAATGTCTTAATATCATCATTTAAAAACAGAAACACAATTGAGTTCCCCTTCTCTGAAACGCTTGGGATTAGAAGTGTTTTGGATTTCAGATTTTGGAATGTCTAGATTTGCATGCATAACAAAATTCCTTGGAGATTGGATCGCAGCCTTGACAGAGAATTGATTTATGTTTCATATACAACTTGTGCCATGGTAGTGCAGCTGGTTAAACTGCTAAGCTTCAGAACTTGCTAACCGGAAGGTCAGCGGTTCGAATCCGCGGGACGGGGTGAGCCCCTATTGTGGGCCCGAGCTTCTGCCAACCTAGCAGTTTGAAAACATGCAAATGTGAGTAGATCAATAGGTACCGCAGGAGCTCCTGCTGGTGCAATGGCTTAAACCCTTGTGCCAGCAAGACTGAAGACTGACAGGTCAGAGGTTCAAATCCAGGGAGAGTGCAGATGAGCTCCCTATGTCAGCTCCATCTCCCTGTTGTACACCAGACAAGGAACACCTCTGACCTTAAACACCACACCAGCTTGGTAAAATCAGCAAGCAGTTTATTGAAAGGCATGTGTAGGCAAAGCAGTTAAATTAGCAAAAACAGTAAAGTTCCCAAAACAAAGAATACTCCATGAGATTCAAGGCAAAATAATATTCATTGGAACAACAATTCATGAAAACAAGGCAGCATGAAAAATCCAATACACAAATCAGGAGCTTGGCAAAAACTTGGTACATAAAACTAAGAATACTTGAAAGCAAAACCATCATGAAATTCCAGTGTTGACCCAACTTAGACAACTCTTTCCCATGAATCAATTTAAGGCTTTTCCAGATTTTTATTGATCTAACCACCAGATAAAGGTCTCTTGTCGATCTTTTTCTGTAAACAAACTTATCTTCTTTGCACCTGAGCACTCAGTCTCTGTTTACAAAAGCCTTGTCTTCTATCTACGCTCATTAACATGACTCTCATTAACTTTTGCATCTGAAAAATCATCTTCAGAAGTTGCTCTGAGAAAGACTGTGTAGGGCCCCTCCCAGAAATGGGACCTTGTAAATCTTCCTGAGACAGCTCGGGCCTCTTGTCTGAGCTTAACTCAGGCTTAGGCAAACCCTCAGGCCCACTGCCAGCAGATCCAGGCTCATCATCAGGAACATCATCCCCATTCCTACCATGAACATCAGACACAATCACAATCTGAACAGGCTGACATACAACACTCTCCATGTGGGGACATGAGAGAAGCATCCCACAAGGATGGTAAAACATCAGAAACATCTGGGCATCCCCTGGCAACATCCTTGTATATTTATTTATTCCGTTTCAAAAGCACTGCATAAATTAGTATAAAACTCATAAAAATAGAAGGGGCACAAGTGGCTAAATATCTTTTGACTAAAAACAGGCAACAGCATCAGCATTGTCTGTAGCCTCCAACAATTCTTCCTCTATACATGAAGCAGTGCACAAGCATACAGATGCAGAGTTGTCTGTTCTGCTCCACAGTCACACAAGGTGGGGGATTATTTTAGGTAGTGCCATTTTGCCAGGTTGTCTTTTGATCTGCCTACTCTGCTTCTGAGTCTGTTCAAGGACTTCCAAGCTGCCCATTCTTGGTTTGTGCCTTGCCATCCTTGCAGACGCCCAATTCTCTCACACCAGAAACAACTTTCAGTTTCTCAAGTCGCTCCTGACACACACAAAAATTGGGTACCACTTCAGCAGGAAGGTAACGGTGCTCCATGCAGTCATGCTGGCCACATGACCTAGGAGGGGTCTATGGACAGTGCTTAGAAAGGGAGATGAGCATCTCCCCCCAGAGTCAGACACAATGAGATTTAATGTCAAGGGAAAATCTTTGCACCTTGTGCACATAGTCTGAAAGTAATTGTAAACACAATATTTTAAAATGATTTTGTGGATGAATCAGTTTGATTGCATTGAACCATGAGCAAGCAAAGATATCACTGTCTCAGGGCCCTTCCAGAGAGCCATATAACCCAGAATATTAAGGCAGAAAGTCCCACAATATCTGCTTTGAACTGGGTAATCTGAGTCCACATTCCCATATATTCCAGTTTAAAGCAGATAATGTGGAAGGGGCCGGAGCCTCCCATGTGGACAATCTTGGAGTATTTTGGATTTCAGGATTCTAGATAAGGGATGCTCAACCTGTATGTGGATATGTGAGTAAGGAAGAGACGTGTTCAGAGAAAGCGACTTTTTTCTGAAGATTTATTTATTTATCGTGTCAGGAGCAAACCTGAAGATGAAAATGGTCAATTGCCTTGTGCCGTCACACCCAGACACTGTGAAGTTAAAACTAAGATGTGCTTCTCTCTTTATCTGGGTAAACCGCGGGTGCCTTTCTTTGAAGCTCAAGATTCTCAGCAACTGAGGCCAGTCCACATTTGAACATCAACAGAATATTTATTTTTCAAAGTCCTTGGCAGACTTGGCACAGCTTGATGAAGTTACAAACAAAACAGTCAATTTAGGAAACCATACAGATGTTCTTTTTTTCCTTTTTCCTTCAGTTACCAAATTAACTTTTCCCCAATGGTAGAAAAATCCTGGGATCTTTTACCCTAACCCCGAGCTGTTATCTTTGAGAAAGAGCAGGTCTTCCCCTATCTAAGATCAAAATTAGTTTTGGAGATGAAGCAATGGAGCCTTTCTCAATGACAGAGAAATCTGGAGATATTCCCTGTCCCAGCACTGAGCTACTGTCCTTTAGAAAGAGCAGGTCTTTCTCTATCTGAGCTTAGGTCCAGTTTCTAAGGTGAGAGGGTGACTTTAACTTTAACCTCAACCCTCAATCTCAATCGTACTCACAATAGCTTGTCCGAGCTGCCTAGCTTGGCCACCAGCACATCTGAGGCTTTTTCTATACTAAAGAAAGCAGGAGAGCCTTTCCAAAATGGAGATCTCATCCCCAGGAAAAAGGGTGGTCTCTAGACCAAAAGGATACTTTTTAAACCAATAGCTGCAAAAGGCTTGCAGACTGGCTTCCAGCCTCTGTTAATAATTAACTTTCAGGGTGCTGCTAAGACTGTAGCAACCCTGGGGAAAAAGCAAAGGGCTGCTATTTCAAGCAGCTAAAGGGCAAAGCAAACCAAGCTCCTGGAAGACAGAACATGCCTGATATCATTCAATGGGTTCTCAGAGCTGAGCAAGGATTTAAACCCTGGACTTTCATAGTCCCAGTCCAACATTCAAATCACTACCCCACAATGAGAAACCAAATGTGTATGTGTGCATAAGCATCTGTTACTGATGTTATTATTGCCTTTTTCATTCTTCATTTCAAAACGGGAGCATGTGCTTTCTTGTCATATAAAACCAAATTATAAGAGACCTTAAAATGCATGCCTTGATCCATAAAGCAATTCTGTTCCGATTAGCAGAGAAGATTATCTTTCCTAAATCCTCTTGTGAATCTTCCTTCATTTTTTACTTTCCGTCTCTTCCACATACGACGTCATCAAAACAAGAGGCGCTCCTTACCAGTTGCAGCAAATTATAATACTTTCCCTCTTCTTTTCGAAGCAGTTCATTATATGGGAGGGGAGGAAAAAATCTCTCCCTGACTTCTCTATCTTCTATCAACATTTTTATGTCAGTCAGCATATTACCGAAAACAAAAAACCTGCATCAAATGAAAAGCATTTGCTACGGGTAAGTAGTCATCATTTTTATGTTAGCAACGTATCCATTGTGAACAATTCATGCAGCACTTATGGGTGGGATTTCTGCCCTTCTTGGCGGGTTACTGGAAAAACTGCAAAGATTTCAATTAAGGCCGGCTTTCATCTTTTATATTTTGAGTAGATCAATAAGAAGTCAAGACATTTTCTGAAAAGCCAGTTCCAACAGAACGATTCCGAAGAATGTGCCCAGAGGAAATGTTCCATATGGCATCTGAGTACTCTGTCATTCCTTCGGTTTCCAATGCTGAGACTACCAGTACGGTCAGAACCACAATATTGTAAGAGGTGGAAGGGGCAACAAAAGGCCATCTA
This sequence comes from Anolis sagrei, assembly GCF_037176765.1. Lineage (NCBI taxonomy): Eukaryota > Metazoa > Chordata > Lepidosauria > Squamata > Anolidae > Anolis > Anolis sagrei. The sequence goes on along the minus strand of NC_090025.1, from coordinate 14,772,467 downwards.
GTCCAGTGCCCAAAATGGGAAAAATGACAATGAATAGGAAGTATAGGCCAATTTGGCCAAATCTGGAATTTGCAAAATACAGACATAGGAAGCTTCAAATGCAGTAATAATCAGGATCCATTTCATAGAATCATAGAGTTGGAAGAGACCTCGTGGGCCATCCAGTCCAACCCCATTCTGCCAAGAAGCAGGAGAATTGCATTCAAAGCACTCCCGACAGATGGCCATCCAGCCTCTGTTTAAAAGCTTCCAAAGAAGGAGCCTCTACCACACTCCGGGGCAAAGAGTTCCACGGCTCAACAGCTCTCACAGTCAGGAAGTTCTTCCTCATGTTCAGATGGAATCTCCTTTCTTGTAGTTTGAAGCCATTGTTTCACCTCCTAGTCTCCAGGGAAGCAGAAAACAAGCTTGCTCCTTCCTCCCTGTGGCTTCCTCTCACATATTTATACATGCTATCATGTCTCTTCTCAGCCTTCTCTTCTTCAGGCTAAACATGGCCAGCTCTTTAAGCTCATAGGGCGTGTTCCCCAGACCCTTAGATCATTTACTCAATTATGACTTCCATATTTATGGAAACAGTACCATAAAATCCAAAAGTTTGACAATTATTTAAGCATTAAGACAGTGTTCTCCCCTTGGAGTTTGGGAATCCTCCAAGGGGAGAACACTGTCTTAATGTCTTAATAACCGGGGGTGGGGGTCACCAAAGAGCATCATAAAACACAGTATCTTCTGCTGGTCATGGGGCTTCTGTGTGGAAAGTTTAGCCCAATTCTATCATTGGTGGGGTTCAGAATACTCTTTGATTGTAGGGAAACTACAAATCCCAGTGAATATAATTCCCAAATGCCAAGGTTTGTTTTCCCAAAACTCTACCAATGTTCACATTTGGGCATATTGAGTATTCATGCCACGTTTGGTGCAGATTCATCATAGCTTGTGTCCACAGTGCTCTCTGGATGTAGGTGAACTACAACTCCAAAACTCAATGTCAATGCCCACCAAACCTAGTATTTTTATTGGCTATGGGAGTTCTGTGTGCCAAGTTTGATTCAATTCCATTGTTGGTGGAGTTAAGAATGCTCTTTGCTTGAGGTGAACAATACATCCCAGCAACTACAACTCCCAAATGACAAAACCCACCAGTATTCAAATTTGGCCATATCTGGTATTTCTGCCCAGTTTAGTCCAGTGAATGAAAATACATCCTGCATATCAGATATTTACATAACGATTCATAACAGTAGCAAAATTACAGTTATGAAGTAGCAATGTGGGGGTCACCACAACTTGAAGAAGTGTATTAAGGACTCACAGCATTAGGAGAGTTGAGAAACACTGACTTAAGGCATTATGCAAAAGATGTCTGCAATATCTCTTTGTGTCTTGGTGCAAATGCAGATTGGCTAGACTTGGTTGTGCAAAAAAATGTATACATACTTTTGCATAAACCTTTCTGGACTTGGAAGAAATGCTAATCCCCCCCCCCCCCCCCCAAATGAATCAGGTATGTTCTCCATGAGGCTGGCTGCTCTCTTTCTGTAAGGCAAACATAAAATGAGGGAAACTGAAGCTGTTCTCTCTTTTTTTGTAAGAAAGAAAGAAATACCAAAAGGCCAAATGCATTTAGAGGTTTATTCTCTGAGGGGAAAAGGAACCTGAACACAAGTTGACCCTTGATATTTAAATGAGACGCGAACCAAGTCAGGTGAGACACAGAAGGTGCTCTGCCATAAATGTTTGTGCCACGGTGCCCTTCTTGCGTCTAGTTACAGCTTCTGAGTCTGGGAAGAAAACTCAAGGCATAAAAATGCAACTGTTCAAAAGTGATGCTTCAATGGGCAGGCAAACAAGGGCCAGCCATTAGACCGACCTACAAGGACCTCTATTTCCCCTTAACCTCTTCACTCACAATAATGAGCTCAGTGGTGCAGCCAGAGTCTTCGAGAATGAAGGCTGCGCCTGATCTTTGCTAAAAGATTCAAAAATGTGTGCCAAGACACATTATATTCCATGCCCTGTACGAATGAGCAGACATGTGCTTACCTTGCATTATTGCTATCATGCTTCTTCTAGGTGCTCTTACTGCCTATTAAAGGGAAAACCAGCTGATCCCTAACCCATCTAAAACACAGACATGTGCTTTTCATCTCAAGAACAGACAAGCATCCCAAGCTCTGAGGATCACCTGGGAAGGAATCCCACCGGAGCATAGCAGAACACGCAAATACCTACCTGGGAGTCACTCTGGACCATGCTCTGACCTACAAGAAGCACTGCCTGAACATCAAGCAAAAAGTGGGTGCTAGAAACAATATCATACGAAAGCTGACTGGCACAACCTGGGGATCACAACCAGACACAGTGAAGATATCTGCCCTTGTGCTATGCTACTCTGCTGCTGAGTACGCATGCCCAGTGTGGAACATATCTCACCACACTAAAACAGTAGATGTGGCTCTTAATGAGACATGCCACATTATCACGGGGTGTCTGCGCCCTACACCACGGGAGAAATTACACTGCTTAGCCGGTATTGCACCACCTGACATCCGCCGGGAAGTAGCAGCCAATAGTGAAAGGACCAAGGCAGAGACATCTCCAGCTCATCCCCTGTTTGGGTATCAACCAGCACGTCAACGACTTAAATCAAGAAATAGTTTTCTAAGATCTACAGAGACACTCGCTGGAACACCTCAGCAAGAGAGAGTCCAAAAGTGGCAGGCTCAAACCCAGAACCTCAATCAATGGCTGATACCAAATGAGAGACTCCCCCCTGGGCACACAGAAGACTGGGCGACTTGGAAGGCGCTGAACAGACTGCACTCTGGCACCACAAGATGCAGAGCCAACCTCAAGAAATGGGGCCACAAAGTGGAATCCTCGACATGCGAGTGTGGAGAAGAGCAATCCATTAACCCCGTGCTGCAATGCACCCTAAGCCCTGCCACATGCACAATGGAGGACTTCCTTGCGGCAACACCAGAAGCACTCCAAGTGGCCAGATACTGGTCAAAGGAAATTTAATCAACTACCAAGCTTGCAAATTTTGTATTTTGTCTGTTTGTTTGCTTTGTACTGTTAGAAATGTAATACAATTGACTGGTTGCCCTGACACGACAAATAAATGAATAGGCATGCAGACAGATGTCACTAACCGAAGCTTGTATGCTTCTGCTAGTCATGTAGAAGGATGGGATGTGGAAGCCCTGCATTTCTATTATCATGCTGCTTCTAATAATGCTGATGAATGTCATATGGATGCCTTACATTACTACTGTCATTTTTTTGCTAGTCAAGCAGAGGGATGTCATAGAGATGCCTTGTATTACTGCTATTATGCTTCTGCTAGTCATGCTGAGGGATGTCATAGGGATGCTCAGCCCTGTTGCCTCCCGTGGAATTTGACAGAATTCGCTGATTCTATCCTGAAAGCTGGAAAGATCTGAACAAGCAGAAACCTTGCATACAACCAAGGCACGCAGTTCTAAATGTGACATGGAGAATCCACTGAAGACTAAAACTCCAGCTGCTACTCTCAGGGTATGTAGCTACATATTCTGAAGTACCTACAACCCAATGGCACAGTAGGTTAAAGCACTGAGCTGCTGAACTTGCTGACTGAAAGGTTGGCTGTTCGAATCCGGGGAGTGGGTGAGCTCCCATTGTTAGCCCCAGCTTCTGCCAACCAAGCAGTTCAAAAACATGCAAATTTGAGTAGATCAATAGGTACCACTCCGGTGGGAAATAAACAACGTTCCATGCAGTCATGCTGTCCACATGACCTTAGAGGCATCTATGGACAATGTCGGCTCATCAGCTTAGAATTGGAGATGAGCACCACCCTCCAGAGCCGAATACAACTAGACTTATTGTCTCATCTTACCATGGACAATTAAATATCCAGGATGCTCTGGACAATTCTATGTAGATCTGTTGCTCTCAGACACAAATTCGGCTGTGACGTACAACGTCGCTAAGTTCTGCACAGCTGCAATTAAAATTTGGCGGACAATGATTGAGGGTTAAAAGACCTAAGCTTCTCCTGGAATATAAATAGGATATCAGATATAGACTGATATTTATAGGATTGGATATTCCCCCCCTCCCCGGTGCCATCCCCACTACTTCTCTTTAGACTGCGTCGGATGATCTTGTGGGTTGAGTTAGTAATTACTTGTATTGGTTTTAATAATTACTTGTATTGGTTTTTAGCTTAGATTTTAAAATTTGTTGACATTTGAAGTGTATAACCCCTTGGGTTTGATGTGATATGAATGTATATGAATATTAATCCACAAAACTTACAATGTCCTGTTCAAATCTGAGATGAATTTAGCATGTTTAGTGGAGTGATGGGAGTTATAGTACAGCTGAGTCTCTTGGACGTGTCTCATTGATTGTGAAAGTCAATGTGATGGCACAAAACAACGTCTGCCCAAATGGGAAACCTACAATCATGATGTCAAGGCAATAGTAGTCTCCTGCTTTTGATTCTCATAAACTGGCATACAAAAACGTATTTCTTCTGATCTGAGCAAAAACATAAGTCATTCTGTAAAAAAGTCAAAAATTTTTTTATTTATTTACCATATTTATACCTCAGCCTTCTCAAGGCACTTTACATATATAGGAAGCAATTCGATGTCATATGGACATACAAAATAAAATAAACATATACAATAAACCAATCATTAAAAACATATCAAACCTTAAAACCACTTATTTAAGATAACATAATCCAAGGCTGTTCCAAGTTGTCATTGCACTAATCCATATTCTCTTATTGCACTGGTAGATTACTAACTGAACATTTGGTCCCACATCCAAATCTTTAGCCTTTTCCTGGAGGTCAGGAGGTAGGGGGCTGATCTAATTTCACTAGGGAGGGAGTTCCAAAGCTGTGGGGCCACAACTGAGAAGGCCTTGTCTCTTGTCCCCACCAGTTGCACTATTGAAGGAGGCAGGACCAAGAGCAGGACCTCCCCAGAAGATCTTAACCTCCTAGCTGGCTCATAGAGGGAGATATGTTCTGACTGGTAAATTGGGCCAGAACTATTTAGGGCTTTATAGGCTAAAGCCAGCACTTTGAATTGTGCTTGGTAGCAGACTGGCAGCAAGTGGACATGATGCAACAGGAGGGATGTCCTCTCTCTGTACGCCACTCCGGTGAGCAGCCTAGCTGCTGCCCATTGAACTACTTGAAGCTTCTGAACAGTCTTCAAAGGCAACCCCACATAGAGCATGTTGCAGTAGTCTATTCAAGATGTAACCAGAGCATGGACCAATGTGGCCAAGTCTGACTTCCCAAACACCTTAATCCACAGATTGAGGATTCCACAGGATGCCCCCACAGCAGTTAAACTAATGGTAGCACTTTGGAACTACTATACATTGTGTCACCTCATTTTTCCTATATCATGTACATGTGGCATCAATTTATTTTATTTCATGTATTAAAACATTTATATCCCACCAATCTGGAGGAACTAACAGATTGTGGACTCATTATTCTCCTTATTGATCTAAAAGAAGCTATTCTGGGAGTTTCACTAGATGAGGAGCAAGATTAAGAGGGCATAATCAAAACGAATAAATCTGCCACGTAAAACGACCCCTTGTAGTGATGCATGAGATAAGATGGAAGATGCAAGTCTCCAATGTAGCTTCCATGTCACTGTGACAAACAATCTCTTCCAGGTTTTAGAGAAGAGGTTCAGCAGACTGGAAAATGTCTTTAAGAGACGGACGAAGGCCACTTCCGCATTGATATGGGATCTGCCATCTGGCACTGCTTTAACAAATCTTCTGCATTATCCGTATCATAGAGAAAGATCTCAACAAAGTACCTGTTTTGCATCAAATGACCTGGGTTAAATTCCAGGCATCAGCAACAGTTTAAAAAAAACAGTCTGGCCATGAAACCCTCGAGAGAAACTGACAAGCAGTGTTTAAAAACCAAAGGAAATCTTCCTCCCAAAGGTTTGATCTTGTCCACAAACTCCAAATCTGGACTACCATTCCTCTCCATCCCACTTCATCTCCTTCTTTGGAGTTCCCCCAATTCCTAAATAAAGGTTCAAGATAACCCTGGGGAATCCTCTGTATATTCAAGGCACCAGTGGTCGAGTCCAACTGGGTGCTTAGGCTGGTAAAAAAGCCCATCAGAAGATCCATGAAAAAGTTATTTTCCTGCCAATGCTGTATTTGCGATAAGACCTCTTCTTTCTCTCTCCATCCCAAGGCTTCGAGGCACTGAAAACTCTGTTTTGAAGATTTCCTTAGATCTTGTGAGGTGTATAGTCTGGAATCCACCTGGTGACTTCCACTTCCAAAGGTTACACAAGCTTACGTTCTTATCATGCCATTGCACAAGGAGGACTTTCATATCACTTTGTAGAAAGGTTTGTGTCTGTCTGCATAATGCTGAGTAAGTCTCAAGCAGTCTCAAGCAAAGCTTCCTGTGTGTCCACTGCCCTCCCAACAACCATTAACCTCCATGACTTCTAACATCTTGGACTAGATTCTGTGAACAAGTAGTGCTTAAAGCATCATCAGTGCCAAAAAGGCTCTCAACATTGTGGGTATGAAGCTAATACCTGGAAAACTGCCTCTTCCATGAGCCAATACACCTGCATCCTTTCCAATGTGTTAGTTCCTGACACATTGTTTATGTTAGCATAAACATTTATATGAATAGGTAACTAGACATTAAGTCTAGTCATATCCAACTCTGCAGGGTGGTGCTCATCTCCATTTCTAAGCCGAAGAGCCAGTGTTGTCCATAGACACCTCCAAGGTCATGTGGCTGGCATGACTGCATGGAGCGCCGTTAACTTTCTGCCAAAGCGGTACCTATTAATCTACTCAAATTTGCATGTTTTTCAAACTGCTAGGTTGGCAGAACAGCACTCCCCAGATTCGAACAACTGACTTTTAGGTCAGCAAGTTCAGCAGCTCAGCAGTTTAACCTGCTGCACCACCAGAGGCTCCATTTATATGTATAATCACATGTATTCTCCCATCTTCTGAGCTGGAAGTTAATTTAATACACGTAGAGCAGTCCTTATCCCAAATTCTGAAATCAAAAATGTTCCAAAAGTGCCCACATAAGTACCTGAGATTGTGACAACTTTGCTTTCTGGTGACTCAATGTACACAAACTTTGATTGCATGCTCAAAATTATTCAAAATATTGTATAGCTTTAGCTTCAGGCATATATGAAACATAAATTAATTTCATGGTTAAACTTGAGTCTCATTTCCAAGATATCTCGTTATGTACATGTATATATCTTTGAAGCTGATTTTTACAGAATTACATATTCCAAAATAAAAAAAATCGCACCAACCCCAAAATCCAAAAGAGTTCTGATCTCAAGCATTTCAGATAAATGATACTCCACCTGTATATATCTTTACTGCAAACAGTTTTCCACCAGTTTGTTATCTTCCCTTTCACAAGGCATATATGTTTTGGCTCTTTAATATTTTATATACAAACTGTTTTAAAAGCTTTCTCAATTTGTATTTAAAGAGTATTTTTTCTTGTTCTATCTGTTTCGATTTGGTGGGCATCTCTTTGGGTCCCCGTTGGTCTGAGAGGCAATAAAGAATACTTAAATCAATATGAAAAGTTTAGTATGTTTTTCAGAAAAGTTTTGGAAAGAAGTGAAAAGTGCAGGGGAACACCCTCAGGTTCACATTTTCCACTTTGAAATTTTTCAGCAAGATGCAAAATGAGTGAAATTCATTCCTATCCAGAGAATTGTTATCTATGATTATTTGAGATTCAATAGCCAACGGCTAATGAAAATGAGGGCCATGAGAGTCACCAAATCTATATGTCAGATACAGAAATTTGGGGGTATGGTGTTAAGTAGAGGGATGAGGTGAAAAAGCCCTCCAAGCAATCGCCAAACTGAAGGTGATGTCATTTTTAGCCTTTCTCCTGTGTCCTCATTGGAATTCTGCAGCCACTTCGGGGAAACAGTTTCCAACCTGAAGCCAACAGCCCTTTGTCTTTTCACAGAGGCTGTGATTATTCTGTGCCCCGAAGCCTTCAGCTTCCACAACCTTTGTTAATTAAGGTGACTTCCCCCTCTCCTCCTTCTATCTGCTAGATCTGCAGGAAGGCATTATCTGGCCTGGTCTTGGGCGTGCTTTTCCTTTCCTTAAGTACGTTTCAAGTTTCACCTGCTCAGCTTTTTCATCTGTATCATGATAATAAAAAAAACAAACTTGAAAAGAGGGAGCAAACAAAAACAAGAATATTCCAGAATATTCACAAACACCACAAAGTTCATGATCAGCAATGCCTCCAGGGTCTGATTGGGTAAGACTCCAAAAGATTTACGACATGATCACCAAATGAGCACAGGCTTATTGAAATGGACAGGGAATACGGCAACTAAACAATCTGAAGTTGCTGCTTCCTTTGGTAAGGCAGTTCTTACTCTTCATGATTGAGGGAGAGGTGCATCTACACTGTAGAATTAATGCAGTTTTACCCAACTTTAACTGCTGTGGCTCAATGCTATGGAATCCTGGGAATCGTAGTTTTACAACAGCCTTCTCTGCCAACGAGTGATGCTTCACCAAACTACAACTCCCAGGATTCCATAATATTGAGCCATGGGAGTTCAAGTGGTGACAAACTGCATTCATTCTACAATGTAGATTAACCCAGGGTTGTATGTACTCATCACAATCTCCTATTTATGTTTACGTTCAGTGCACAAAAAGGGAAGAGGAGCGAAATATTCCAATTATTTATTTATTTACATTATTTCTATCCCGTCCATTTCAGCCCGAAGGCGACTCAGGGCGGTATACACAGTCGGCACAATTCGATGCCGAAACAAAATACATACATTGATAAAGCAAAAACATCAAGTGCAATTAAACATAAACAACAGTGCATAATAAACAATTTAAAAAGAAACTATGTCCTCTCGTTCAAATCTTCATCCGTTACATTGTCTTGACTGTTCCTGGTTCAATTTCCAACTCTAGTTTGTCTGTTTACTCCGGGGTTCCGAATGCTTGCTCGAAGAGCCAAGTTTTTACTCCAATGTCATTGCATACTTATTTTTCATAGTTAGTTAAGTACTCTTTGGCAAAGCTTGAAAGAAACTAGATACAAACATGTTGCTGTTACTCAATTCATGTACATAGTTTATTTTAAATTACTATGCAGCGGTCCCATAGTATCTGTTGACCTTTAGTTCCAAGACAAATACACATCATGGATACCAACATCTGTGGATGCTCAAGACCCATTATATACAACTGTGTAGAAAAATGTATTCTGTTATATAAAATGGCAAAATCAAGGTTTACTTTTTGTAATTTCTTTTTGTATGTTCAAACTGTTGATGGTTGAATCAGTGGACACAGTGGACCGAATATATTGCGAAACGTATTTTCAACTGTTGAGTATATCTTAGGACCCTAATAGGCACCAGATCCTGTCTGAATGTGGAAACTAAGCAAGGTCAACACTGGCTACTAACAGGATGAGAGAATGCCAAAGAAAGAACTGACAAACACAATTTTGAATATTCCTTGCCTAAGAAAAACCTTTCAAATTCATGGGGTCGCCATAAGTTAACAGGGGGCATAACATGCACACATAATATATTCTTACTGTTTTAAATTTAAAACTGCTGTAAAATGGTTTTATAGTACACCACCCTGAGATTTTTTGATAGCATGCAGAGCGTAAATATTTTAGTTAATAAATAAATAAAATTTAGCAGCAGTAAATGTCAACATCACCCACAGTGTCATAAACAATCTTAGGGAAAAAAATGAGCATTTGGTTTGCATAAGGGCCAAGAACACAAACATAAGTTGGTGAAAGAGTTTGGGAGTGGAAATGTAGGCCCCTTCTACTTCCAAATAAGGCAGTTTAACTAAACCAGTGGTTCCCAACCTGTGGTCCGTGGACCACCAGTGGTCCGCAAGCAGGGGCGGCTCATCCATTACGCAAAGTAAGCGGTCGCAGTACACTTTTTTTGCCAGGGGTGCAGAGGCGCCTCTGTAAATGCCCCTCGACCACCACTTAAGGAGCACCCCCTTGGCTCACAACAGCCCTAGCAGTCCGGGAGAAGCCTCAGCAACCTATTACACAAAATAAGCATTTGCAGTATAGTTGATTGTGCCCAGGAGCACTCTTGAGGTGCTCTTGGGGGAAAATAGACCTTGACATATGCGAGTTGTAGTTACTGAGATGTATAGTTCACCTACAATCAAAGAGCATTCTGAACTCCACCAATGATGGAATTGAACCAAATATGGCACACAGTACTCCCATGACGAACAGAAAATATGTATCAATAATTGGTTGGGGGGCGGGGGCGCCAAAATACTGTTTGCTTACCATTGAAAATTACCTAGGGCCGCCTCTGTCCACAAGAACTAAAATATGGTCCACAGCCTAACCGTTACTACACCATTGCAACAGGAACAACTGGTCTCGCAAAACCCTCTTATGTAATGCATTATTGTTTTCATGTTGATGCATTTTATTTTATGTACTATGTATTTTATGAATAGCATCTTTGTGAGCTATTTTGTAAGCCGCCCGAGTCCCTATAGGAGATGGTGGCGAGGTATGAATAAAGTTTTGTTATTATTATTTATTATAGTGCCAAGGCTTATTAAATATGGTTTTCTGTGGGTGAGCAGATGACGACTACAGGATGGCATATGTTCTGTATCAGAAACTAGACCTGATGTGGTCGATCCAATGCAATTTTCTGAACCAACACCCCAAATAACCAAACTGAATCAAAAGTTGACCAAAAACTGATTTGGAATCCTTTTGGCACTAATGTTGGAGAGTGGGCCCTAGTGGTCACTGGTGAAGTGGTCACTGGACAAGTGGTCCCTGGACAAGTGGCCTCTAGTCAAGTGGTCCCTGATCAAAACAGGATTGGGAAACACTGAACTAGATTGACTGGATATTGCAGTGTAGACTCATATAATGCAGTCCAATGCAGCTAAACCACATTACATGTAGTCCCTGAATTACAAATATCCGACTTACAAGTGACTCCTATTTAAGAACTTGCTTGAGACAATAGGAAGTGAGAGAAATCTATTCTAGGAAGGGAAATTTGCTCCTGAAAGAGTTATCATGGGAGGAATAGGCGTCTCCAGTGAAGCTTTATCACCAATTCTCCTTTCAACAGCGAGCCGAATTTTTCAAAATCCAATGATCACAGGGACGGAAAGTGAGGTGAAATCTTCTGAACGGGCACAGACTGCATAAAAACATCACAGGGGTGTTAACTTTTCCTATGCTATCCAGAGCATGCATGCATATATATCTCTCAAGGGACCCCTGTGGCACAGTGGGTTAAACGGTTGAGCTGCTAAACTTGCTGACTGAAAGGTTGGTGGTTCAAATTCACAGAGTGAACTCTTACTGTTAGCCCAGCTTCTGCCAACCTAACAGTTTGAAAACATGCAAATGTGAGTAGATCAATAGGTACCACCTTGGTGAGAAGGTAACAGTGCGCTATGCAATTGTGCTGACCACATGACCTTGGAGGTGTCTACGGACAACGCCAGCTCTTTGGCTTAGAAATGGAGATGAGCACCAACCCCCAGAGTTGGACCTGACTAAACTTAATGTCAAGGGAATCCTTTACCTTTGTGTATGTGTATGTGTGTGTGTGTGTGTGTGTGCACGCATAGTTACATTTTTAAAAAAGGACCTGTTCTGACTTACATACAAAATCAATTTAAGTACAAACCTACAGAACCTATCTTGTTCGTAACTTGTAGATGGCAGCGTAGATGGGAGCGTAGTAAGGATACTTTGTAGGCTGGATCACTGTAGTATAATGCAGTTTCAGAATGCAGATTAGTCGCATGGAACTGGATTATATGACAGTCAGAGGCGGCCCTAGGTAATTTTCAATGGTAAGCAAACAGTATTTTGGCGCCCCCAACCAATCCCTGATATATATTTTCTATTCTTCGTGGGAGTTCTGTGTGTCATATTTGGTTCAATTCCATCATTGGTGGAGTTCAGAATGCTCTTTGATTGTAGGTGAACTATACATCTCAGTAACTACAACTCGCATATGTCAAGGCCTATTTTCATCCAAGAGCGCCTCAAGAGCACCCCTGGGCAAAATCAACTATACTGTGAATGCTTACTTTGCGTAATGGTTGAGCCGCCCCTGATGGCAGTGCAGATCCAGCCTAGGACAGATTTTTCTGATCTAAAGCCCTCCACATTTTTTGGCTACAATTCCCATCATCCCACCCAACATGAACAGGGTCAGGGATGACAGAAGTTGTGTGCAACAGCATCTGGGAGGAGGCATAGGAGAAGTGTGCTGAGCCTTAAAGGTAGCTTTTCATGCAGACTCATCACTCAAAAAGTTATCTTCCTGATAGCTTTTTGAAAATGCCAACAAAACACAGCAAATCCAATCTTGCATCCTTCATTCCTCGATGTGTTGTCTTCTTATCTGCGAAATTAGAAAACGACACAGACTTGATCTGTATCAAGAAACTCAAGTGTTTTCTGGATGTGCACAGCCGAGCAATACCCGCCTTGCACAGAGGAGCGAGCTTTATAAATTGCCTGTGCCATTATGGAGTGGTTAATATTAATCACAGAGCCAATGTGCTTTCATTGGGGACCACCTCTTCCATTACTGGGTGAACAGGTTCAATGGGCTTAGTGGCTGCATAATGGGTGGCCATGAGATAAATGTACCCATCCCATGAAATATAATGAGGTTCCTTCCGCTCCAGCCCCCACTCCTGAAAATAAATGCTCTCAGCAACAGGGAGAAGATAGAGGAGAATTGAAGCTGAGCAGAAACTCTTCTAGGCATTGAATGCATGGGAATTGTTATCTACACTCCCTGGTCCAATTCCACCTACAAACTTTAGAAACATTTTCTTCCAATTCTGTAATTCAAATCCATCACAAACTCTGCAAAAACTAAAAGAATGCCTCATGGATTTGTATCTCAGGCTGATGTTTCAAATATAGACAGAGAAATAATGATTGGGTTGCATCCGACAGGCCCCTACCTTAGCAGTTTTCAGGAGGAATTTAAAAACTTGGCTGTTCCGCTGTGCCTTCCCAGAATAGGAATCCCCATCCCAAGCCTTAGTAGCACTTTAATCACAACTAATGTTGTTGCACACTGCACTTTTATCCTACGTTCCTCCTACCACTTCAGCACTTTTAACCCTGTATCCCATCGCACCGGCCGAACCAGTTTTAATATTGTCTTGATGTATTGCCATTGTTGTTGTTTTGCTTAACTGTTTTGATTTGCTTGTTTATTGTTGTGTTATGTTTTTATTGTATTGTTTTGAGGCCTCGGCCTGTGTGAGCCGCATCGAGTCCTTCGGGAGATGCTAGCGGGGTACAAATAAAGTTAATAATAATAATAATAATAATAATAAATGTTCCCAGACAGTCCCACTACTGAACTCCTTCTCCTCTTCATTTCTGCATGATCAATCTAAACAACATGAAATAGATCATATGCGCTTCTGGCTGCAGGTGGGGAATCAGCCCAATTTTTCGTGCTTCATGAAAAAGCACTCGCATATTGAATATAGATCAAGAACACATCAGAAAAGGATGAAAGAACAGTCCCCCATCCCATGTTACTTTTCTACTATAGAGAACTTTTTCCCCCGAAATGGACCATTCAAAAAACTGTCCCCTACTTGCAGTTTTAAAGAGCTACGAGGGGCTTTCATTAAAGATTTCCCCTGACCCACTTCTATTTATCACAGGATGGTGAAGTATGATACGGGAAGCTTCCCACCGGAGTGAAAATCATCTATCGGACAGATGGCAAACTGTTTAACCTCAGCAGACTGAAAGCCAAAACCAAGGTTACAACAACATCTGTTATAGAACTCCAGTATGTTGATGACAATGTCGTCTGTGCACATTCAGAAGAAGATCTACAAGCCACTCTAAACACCTTCACAGAAGCATACGAGAAGCTCGGCCTGTCATTGAACATCGAGAAAACCAAAGTGCTGTTCCAGCAGTCACCAGCCAATCCCTCTCCAATGCCAGAGATACAGCTTAATGGTGTCACATTAGAAAATGTTGACCATTTCCGCTACCTTGGCAGCCACCTCTCCACCAAAGTCAACATCAACACCGAAATACAACACCGAATGAAGCAGAGTGTTTGAGGACCAGAACATCCATTGGGATACCAAGGTGCCTGTCTATAAACCTATTGTCCTCCTGACCCTGCTATACGCCTGCGAGACGTGGACTATCTATAGACGTCACATACAACTCCTGGAATTATTTCTAAATGTGTATAAAGGTACCATCAGCCTATACGTTCAAGGTGTACATAAATTAACATTAGTGAACTTGGGTCCCATCTCCAAGACATCTCGTTATGTGTGTTCAAGTATTCCAAAATCCAAATAGAAAAATCCAAAATATGGACACTTTTGGTTCTAAGTATTTTGAGTAAAGGGATGCTCAACCTGTATTTCCTATTCTTTCGTCTTCAGGTTCAACAAGCATCTGGATTCTTTTACTCTAAATATGCCCTTTTCTGTAAGAAGTACACCTGTAACCCAGCTAAAATATATGAAGAAACAATATTAAATTGTTTTATGATATCCAGAGTTCTGCAAGTGAAGTGGTACTTAATTTCTAGAGAAAGCGGTAAAGGATAGAACCTACCTGAAAGTCTCAACTGCTAATCTCAGATGGCATAAGCTGCCTTGGGTTGCTCACTGTGATTTATAATGTATTTTATTTTATGTATGCTTAGAAGCACATTTTTCTTGATGATTAAATAACCTAGTCTAGGGTTTCAGTTACACCTCTAACAAAGATAAAGCTAAGTTTGAATTCAAATGTAAAGACATAAATACCAAAATCAAGACCGTCCAGGCTGGAGAATTTCTGAGTCTTCTACGCTATGTGTGGCTATGAAAACTGGAGAGTGAAGAAAACTGGGAAGAAAACAATCAACTCATTTTAAATGTGAAGTTGGAGAAGAGCTCTATGGATATGACTGACTGCTAAAAAGACAAATGAGTGGATCCTAGAGCAAAACTCTCCCCAGAAGTCAAGGTGACAAAACTCAGGCTGTCATACTTTGGGCATATCATAAAACAATTTCATGATAATCTTCAGTTTTTTTAAAAAAGAGGGGGTTAACACAGCTGGTTAATCATCAGCAGCAATAGATCACATCAATCAAAAGGTTGGCAGTTCAAAGCCCAGGTTGAGGTGAGCTCCCAACCTTTAGCCCAGCTTACTGTCCACCTAAGCAGTTCAAAACCAGTTGTGAGCCGTGAGTAGAGAAATTAGGTACCGCTTAAGCGGGGAGGTATTTTACAGGACCACAAAAAGGAAATACCAGAAAAATGCCGGCGATCAAAGAAAGGAAGAAATCTGTGATCTAGGGTTCTTCATCATGGAAGGTAATAACAACAACTACTACTACTTTATTTTTATACCCCGCCTCCATCTCCCCAGAGGGACTCGGAGCAGCTTACATGGGGACGAGCCCAAACAGACATCGTTAAAATATAACACACTAAAATATAAAAACAACAGCACAAAACAGAATAAAACAATAACATTATAATGGAATATAAGAGCAACCATCAAACCAACAACCAATGAACCTGCAATAATAAACAATTTCTGGGTACAGGTTGGCAGAACGGTGCAACTCAATTGTAAGGATAGTGTTGGTGGATAAAGTGGGTAAGTCAAATGGCAACATTAGGGACAGCGGGCAGTATAAGATGGAACAGGATGGAGCAACAGCACCCCCTGTGGCAGAATCGAGCACAACTTCCAGGGCGCCAAAGTTGGGGGAAATGGCAACATATATACCTCTATCTGTTGTCTGTCCTATCTGTTTAATGGTATTGAATATTTGCCGTGTATGTGTTTTGTGATCCCCCCTGAGTTCCCTTTGGAGTGAGAAGGATGGAATATATATGCTGCAAATTAATAAATTAATAAATAAAACGGAAGGAAAAGTGGGAGACTCTACAGGGCAATTTATTTATTTAAGAAAATTAAAACCCTAAGTTGGCAAGACCTGAGAAAGGCAGTTGATGGCTCTTGGTGACCTCTAATTCATATGCCATATGTCAAAGTCAACCTTCTAGCAAACAACAGCATCGACAAAGCTTCCATTCAAATTATACTGTGAAATGTGGCAAAGAGGAAAGAATGCAAAGCTTTTCCCTCACAGTGATCCCCCTGACTAGTCATTTGGCTTTCCTGCCCTTTGTTTTCCTTTCATTTATCAAGCAGAAAATCTCTTAACTAAGTTTACAGGAAAATAAAGTGGTCTTCTGAAACCTTAGGAAGGGATACCTCACTTGAGAACACAAAACAGCAAGTGGCAAGAATTATTAATTCATGCACTGAGCACTGGTTCTGTTTCAAAATACTGCTATCACAAATAGTCGCAACTTTCAGGACTGTTTTGACACTGAAATACAACACTGTCTGAGCTCTGCAAGTGCAGCATTTTTCTGAATGAAGCAGAGAGTGTTTGAGGATCAGGATATCCATAGGGAGACCAAGGTGCTTGTTTATGAAGCTATTGTCCTCCCAACGCGCGAAACATGGACTGTCTACAGATGTCACACTCAACTCCTGGAATGATTCCATCAGCGTTGCCTCTGGAAAATCCTGCAAATTTCTTGGGAAGACAGGCGGACAAATATCAGCATGCTGGGAGAAGCAAAGACCACCAGCATTGAAGCGATGCTCCTATGTCATCAATTCTGCTGGACTGGCCATGTCTGAATGCCAGATCACTGTCTCCCAATGAAGTTACTTTACTCCCAACTCAAGAATGGAAAACGGAATGTTGGTGGACAGGAAAAGAGATTTAAAGATGAGTCTAAAGCTAATCTTAAAAACCGTGGAACTGGGAAGTCCTGGCCCTTGAGCACTCTAACTGGAGGTCAGCTGTGATCAGCAGTGCTGTGGAATTTGAAGAAGCCTGAGTAGAGGGCAAAAAAGAGAAATGTGCCAAGAGAATGGTGCGTCAAGCCAACCCTGACCAGAACCGCCTTCCACCTGGAAACCAATATCCTCACTGAGGGAGAACATGCAGATGAAAAATAGGGATCACCTATTAATCCACCACCAATACTCGGACAATGAGGGATTGCCTAAGTAAGCAAGCACCAGTTCTGTTTCAAAATGCTGTTATCACAAATAGTCGCAACATTCAGGACGGTTTTGGGGACTGCTTCAGGAAATACATTTTCAAGAAAGAATGATATGCATGGGTTCAATCAATAAACAGCAGCAGGCCTCCCTAAGCACCATCGTTCATGGAACTCATCTGGAACAAAATGCAATTCAATAACTGAACAGCTATAGACCAAAAACATTAGCATCTAGGTGGGGGAAAAAACAGCCGGGAAATTCAGGAAGTCTCAACAGATCCAAAAATATTTCAACTCTCTCCACAGCTGTTGATTTTGCCTGGGGGCAACATATACTACATACTTCTTTTGCATAGAATATCATATTTAGCATTTATTTACGTACAAACAGCTGTCATGATGTGCTGGTTTGAGTACTGGACTACGACCCTGGAGACTAAAATGCGATTCCCCAATTGGACATGAAAACCTGCTCTCAACCCCAGAAAATACTGTGATATGTCTGCCTTAGATTTGAAGATACACAACAACAACGCAACCTTAAGAGCTTAAAAACCAGGTACAAATGTATATAATCAATCCTTTTTAAAACATAATGTGTTATCTTTAAAGCATCATTAAGACAAAGAGAAAAGCAGTTAAAAGGAAAGTAGCCGAGCAAGTCGGTCGCGAATTCATCTATTTTATTTATTTTCAAGACAAACCGCTGGAGGTATAAGAGGGGAGAGAGAGAAACCAGGCACCTGGGAGCAGTTTTAAGCTGGCACTAAATATACAATACTGATGGGCCTGGTGTGCCTCATGGGAAATACACTCCACAGATGGAGCCACAACTCAAAAGCGTTGTCTCTTGTTACCATCTTCCCAAACCATCCATGGACGAAGAACTCAAATGTTTATGTAATTCTCATCCAGTTGGATGTCTCCCCATCAATTATGGAATGCAAAGTTTAATATTAATTCCATTCACATTCACTTGGAAATAAATCTCAGAGTTTCCTAGGTATAAGCTGTTTAAGAATCCAAGAAATCAGCCTGTGTGTGTGTGTGAGAGAGAGAGAGAGAGAAAGAGAGAGAAAGAGACAGAGAGAGATTTTTCTTATCCGAAAAATAAGATGCATGAAGCTGATTGGTCGGGCTTTGTGTGTGGAAATGGCTGAACCTGGGACTTTTGATTACTGTTACATTTTTTCAAGCTCAAACTATGCAAGTACTTGGAGAGAAGCTGTCACGCTTTATCTCACAATTCAGCAGCAGATCAGTTGCACAACGTCAGCACTTTCCAGTAGCTTCTTCCTGCACAGTATTTTCAGACAACTGCTCCCACAAACTGCAGTCACTCTGGAACTCTCCACAGGCACTTGAGCACATGCCCGGCCATTGTCAGTTTTACTATTGTCTCCCCCCCCCCCCCCCCCCCAGTCTAGATGACACTACAAACTTACCACAGCACAAACTTACCACAGCACATGGTTATATCTTGTCTTAGCAGACAGGTTCTTTTAATAAATTACACAGAGCCTTCAGCAAACAGCATTACAGCACAAGGAGAGAAAATACACTGTACATGACTTCCTTATATACAATTCTGTACCTTTACACATAGCAATCTCTGATTAGTTCCCAACTCATTGATTTAACTCAAACCCAGGATTGCATCATTCACAATCACCTGGACTAGGCCAGAACACATTCCCCAAACGATTCCCTATATACAGTTAATGCATGACTCCACATTTCCAGTAGAAGCCTATTAGCAGTGCATGACTCAGCTATATTACATTACAATACATTGTAAAACCTGACAGAAGCACAGAGAGACAGAGTTTGGAGTGTGTTCTTGCTTCATGGACTGCTGAAGGAGTTTATCAACATGGACATAGAAAGACCATTTTAAATCTCTCATAAAAGGACATTATGTGAGTTGATGCTACTGACCACATTGTTCTTAACAACTAAGAGTAAACTACTTGTTCTTTATTGTTCATCTGTGTGGCATATTTTCTTTCTCTGGAAAGGCAGTGTGTGGCCGATCAAACGTGAGCTACATGTAGTCTATGTTTACATTACACCACATAAGCAATATCAAACAGGTGCAATATATACACCACTTGGAAATGGATAGTATCTGCAGCAACATCCTATGATTGGAGCATAGACCAACGAGCTACTTATTGTTTGATTTACTGGCACACTTTTTCAAATGTTCCAAATGCTTCCATACATAATTCTACACTGTTTTTTAGTGAAACACAAATTGCCATTTCAGGGATAAGGCAGGAATGGTAACAAACCTGACAGTCTTTGTCTCCCAAGAGTGATAGGAAAGACCACAGCTTGAGATAGTTTCTCTCTCTCTCTTTTGGGAGTGGGGGGGGGGGAACTACAACTCCCAAACTTCTCCAGTCAGCAGAGAAAATTGTTAGCATAAAGAGACGAGAGTACTGGTCGCACCTGCGATTGAGATGAGACAAAGAGCAGGGCCTCTCTGGATGATCTGAACCTCCGAGATAGTTCATAGAGGGAGATACGTTCGGACAGGTAAGCTAGGCTGGAAATATTTAGGGCTTTATAGGCTAAAGCCAGTACTTTGAATTGTGCTTGGAAGCAGACTAGCAGCCTATGGAGTGCTCCCTATAACCCATTCCAGTGAGCAGAATGACTGTCGTCCATTGGACCAATCAAGGCTTCTGAACAGTCTTCAAAGGCAGCCCCATGTAGAGCACGTTGCAGTAGTCTATTCAGGATGTAACCAGAGCATGGACTAAGTGGCCAAGTCTGACTTTCCAAGGTACGGGCAAAACTGGCACACAAGTTTTAATTGTGCAAAAGCTCCCCTGGCCACTGCCGAAACCTGGGGTTCCAGACTCAGCAATGAATCCAGGAAAACTTCTAAGCTGCAAACCTGCATCTTCACGAGGAGTGTAACCTCATCCAACACAGGCTGTAACCCTATACCCTGTTCAGCCTTATGACTGATCAAGAGTACCTCTGTCTTGTCTGAATTCAATTTCAATTTGTTTGCCCTCATCCAGACCATCACAGCTGTCAAGCACCAGTTCAGGATCTGAAGAGTCTCCTTAGCAGGCTCTTTGGAAAAGATAATAATCACTGGTAAAGCAGAAGGAAATAAGAAAAGAGAAAGGCCACACTCATGGACAATCACTATTGGCCAAGTATGATTGTCTTCCAGAGGTTTAGTCTGGCATTAGATCTGTCAATGAATGTGAAGACCTATTCTGGATCCATATTGTCTTTCACACTGAGGACAGGTTTCGAGATGGAAGGAGGTCATCATAAGGGTTTGCTTGATGTGCCTTCCTCTTGGCACGTTTCCTTTTGCCCTGTATTTATGCCACAAATGTACAGACACAATCAAGAAAACTAAAGTCATGTGTTTGCAAGATCTAAGCAGAAGAGTTGACCAGGGCTTTTGGAAGTGTCTCATTTATAGGATCACCATAAAGTTAAAGTCCACTTGATGGCAAATAGCAGCAACAACAAGACTAGAGACCCTGTCCACAACGTTTTGTTTCAAGGAAGCATCATTCTGAGCCAAACATTTAGGGAATAGCTTGTTTTGCTGAGAACAAAGATTTGGGTGTCCACCACTGCTCTCCAGGCAGGCCACAAATTAGTGAAAACAGTGGAAGACGGTATTTTAATTCAGAAAGCAGAAGACCTAGGGTCCTGTTTGGTCAAGTCTTCCAAATGCTTCCTTTAGGAACAGACTATTTTTACTTACCCTACTAGAGTATAACCAAAACTGTACTTAAACATTGAATTTTATCTTTTATAGCACACTGACTGGTAGTAGACATTGTGTACAACATCTATTTATTATTTATTGTTTAGTTTAAAATATTCATATATTGCCCTTCATCAAAAATTCATCCCAAAGCGCATTCATAAGAGCACAACAATTAAAAACACAATCCCAATAAAAGAACAACACAAAGTAATTAAAAAGCAGCAAATTAAATAATATAGATATATTATACTTCAAAATCTTGGGTGAATAAAAAGCTTCTCACCTCTAAAGTATCTGTTTAATTTTACTGCTCTGTGCTTTATTAAATCTTTGAGACCTTTAAGGTCATGAATGGCTATTTGTTTTTAATACCACCCATAGGCCTTCCTGTATTGATAGGGTTTTACTTTAAAATCAAACCTATAGTAATTACGTATCTTACTTAATTAGCTCCGTAAAAGAGTTAATGATCTTATTCAAAACTATTGTCTTGAGGAAATACTTTCCCATTGACGTAGTGTTTGAGGAATATCCAAAGCTTGGAATTGTTGGTTTTCTAGACTCTGATATTGTAGTAGCTCTAATTTTTTTGAAGCTAACATGGAATCCTTGATTACTTCAAAGGATTCTGAATCTAGGGATGTATCCAGAGCTTTTGAAATTCTGCCTCAGCCCATTTAGTCTTAGTGTCACCATTTATTTCTAACAATGATGAGCATATTGCAGTCCATGGGGCAAACCATCCCATTTCGCCAAATGGGAGAGCTGCACTACACTTCTACCATTTGAGGCAAATCGAAGCGACATTGGGTACATCTAATAATAATACACTATTTATATTCCACTCTATCTCCCCGAGGCAACTCAGAGCGGATTACAATATACACATATAGAGGCAAACTTTCAATGCCTTTTATACAGTGAACAATGACATGCAATACACAAACAAAAGCAGTTTCCCTTTCCATCTCTGGCGTCTGGAGGTGATGCTCAACTCTGGCCATGGGGAGGTGCTCTTGTTCCATTTTCCATGCCGAGGAGCCTATTGTCCATAGACTCTCCCACTGCAGGGCGCCTTTCATCTTCCCACTGAAGTGGTAGTGGTACCTTTAGATTTACTCACATTACAAGTTTTTGAACTGCTAGGTAGGCAGAAGCTAGGGGTGACAGCAGGAGCTCACCCCAACCTGCAGCTTTGAACTACCAACCTTCCAGTCAGCAAGTTTTTCTGCAGCTAGCGGTTTAACCCACTGAGCACCACAGCTCCGTGGGATGAATGCAGTTCGATATCACTTTAAATGCCATGGTTCAATGATATGGAATCTGGGAAGTTGTCATTTTACAAAGTTCTGAGCCCTCTCTGCCAAAGAGAGCTGGTGCCTCAAAAAGCTACAAATCCCAGGATCCCATAGAACTGCTCCATGGCTTTGGTGTCAAACTGCATTAATTGTAGAGTATAGATGCACCCATTGTGTCACTCCTTGTTGCCTTTAGGACCTTTTTTGAAGTGGGATATTCTGGCTATTTCAATGAGGAGTGCCAACTTAAAGTGTTCTGTGTGCGCTGGGCCTCGAACAGCTGTACTTTTCTATAGGACGTATACTTTAAGCCCAGCGGGAAGCCAGGGGCGCCTCAAAGAGAGCTTCTCAGGGATTTTTCTGAAGTGATGGTCTTTAGAGTCTTTAATGATACAACAAAGTCTTTATTATGGAACAAACAACAAATCTTCAATGGTTCAAACAACACTTCAAGGCTTTCTTAGTCTAGTCCTCAATGGGCTGGTACCTGACTTTAATTAACTGAACCTTCTCTGTAGGAAAAACCCTTTTTAACCTCTTCCAGGCTGTTTACTATCTATGCCTCATAAGTGTGGGCCCTACTACCGATTCCAAATGTGTCTGGGTATTGAGTAGACCTACCAGCCGAGGCTTGAAGATATTTCAGCTGGAGGTCTGTGGATCTGTAGTGCTGTCCTCCCTCAGAGAATTCTTTGAGAACTTCAGGGCTGTTTTCCCTCTGTTTGTTGTGAGGCTGAGAGGCTGTGAGCTCTCAGTCAGAGCCTTGAGACCCTTTCCCTGGAATTTCTGTTTCTGTTTCCCCGGATGTTCCTTTTCCCTGGATACTCTTGAGAAAAGCTTTTCTACGGGACGAGCTGGTCTACGTCCTATAGTTTAGTTTCCTTATGAGAGACTGCCCAAAAAAATGGCTCCATTCCCTCCCAGAGCCCTGAACAAGGGGTGGAACCAAAGCTTAATTATGATGGACAGGGGGCCTGCCCTATGACTGCAAACAGATAACAGAAAGAAAATAAAGTTGGAGCTCCTGGTACAGCCATACCAGCACATAAAGCAATATTTTAAACACACTAGAGAGCGTTAAAATATAGGGTTGTTATGCCAAGGATATTCTACCAAAATCTAATGAAGTCTACGAAACTTATGCTACCAATTTCTTTCTACATCAATCCAGTTAGTTTCAAAGATGCTACAAAGTGTACGTTGATCAAAAGTTCTGTATTCGATATAATTTTTTTTGTAAAATTATTGACGCTTCAGACCATTCAGGATTGTGAACATATCTGAGCCAAAGCAACTTTATTAAACTAGACTCTAAAGGCATCAAAACTCAATGCATGTGGGCGAGGAAACCCTATGTAATGCCAATGAATCTGCAATGTTTGTGGCTGCATAACTGTGTAATTTCACATCTATCCCCTTTTACACAAAGCTTCCACTCCCTGTGTTTCGGCTTCATATGCTAACGTGGAAAGTGTGCCACCTTTACTGTTTCATCCTGCTCCAATATAATTTGCATCAGCATGACTAAAATTTAAGCAATGTTTTTACCACCTGTCTCCAGGGCAGGAGGGTGGGGAGGAACCTTCCTTTTCTAAACGTCTCAATTCCAGACTGTTTTTCAAGACAGAGGGGCGATGACAACAACAACAACAAAATGCAAATGTGGAAGCTTTTAAAAAACTGACTGAAGATG